>NC_134112.1:86715416-87020000 GCF_040939455.1 Microcebus murinus | reverse complement strand
CATAATCTCTCATGTATAACAATTGCACAAAATACAAAAAAGCTAGATACTATACCTTAAATCCTCTAAAGTAAAAGCAAAAACAAACAAACAAAAGTTGGAATAACAAAAGATCCCAGTAAATTTCTATCAAAAATTAGAATTTGTCCTGGAGATTCTAAACATGAAAACCACCCTAGGTTGAGATCAGAAGGAAAGTCATATTTACTCAAAAAGATACCATAGACACTGCATAAACTCTGACTTTTGGCAAAACTGAACCTGGATAAATCCTGCCAAGACTAGAGATAAGTTAACAGAAATGCAAGCCAAATAAACAAAACATGTAGACTAATAAAATATTTTATTACAAGGGAGCGGAATTATTATTCTGAAAAGCCAGATGAAAAACACACAATGAGAATTATTTTCTATAAGAAACAGAATTTTATTATATTTATATTATATTTTTATGTAAAATATACATAACATGAAATTTACCATTTTAACCATTTTAAGTATGTAGTTTAGCAGTATTAAAGATATTAAAGTTGTGCAGCCCAAAATGTATTTCTAAAATTTCTTTACAATGTCCTCCCAAAATACAAAGAGAGAGCTTCTGAGGGAAAAAAAAAAGTACAAGGAGCCAGTAGAAGAGAATAGATTGAAATAAAGGCAGAAATAAAAGGGAGAATACTAAAACCCAAAAAGCAATATAAGTTTTAATGAAATTGCATTTAAAATTTACATTAGTGGCAGTAAAAAGCAAAATTAATAAAAATTCTATTCAGCAATGTGGAGGACAAACTTGAGCGTCTCCCAGAACAAAAAAGAAAGACGTAAGAAATACTAACAATAATAGAGAGGAGAATAGAAATGAAAGAAACTGACTGGTCTATGCCAATCAAAGCAGCCCTATCCCCTTATCATAGTATTGGTTCAGAATGGGCATGTGACCTACAATTATCCAATCAGAGTGAAACACAGAACTTTTAGTCAACAGATGGGAAAAACAGATGCTTTCTCTCTTCCTAGAGGTGAATAAGGAAGTCTGTAGCCCGGGGAAACTGCTGGCTACCACATCGTGAGGGACATAGCCTGAGAATGACATTTACAAAAGATTAGGAAAGAGCAGAGCCAAGAGAATGGATGCCCTGATAACAAAATGGATCTGAGGTATAAGACCCCTGAACACTTTCCTATCTCTGCATTGTTCGGTTTTTTACCTAACTAACACTTTATTGTTTAAACAAGTTTGAGATTGAGTTTTCTTTAGATTCAAAAAAATTTTTAATGAATACTATTAATAAAATGATTAATTAGTCAAATTCCCTCAAATTGGAATGCCCAATCTGAAAATTGAAAAAAAAAAAAACCATGAATATTTCTAAGAAAACTAATAAAAAAAGACCTGTACTTAGTTCTAACCCGGTGAAAGCTCAAATGTCAATGAAAAAGAAAAAATACTAGGACCCTTCAGTCAGAAAAATACAGCTAAATATCAAGCTGACCTTAGACTTCTTAGGAATACTAAATACCAGTGTGCAATTAAACAATGCTTATAGAATTTCAAAAAAATTCTTGTTTTGACTCAAGAATTCCAAAATATAGTAAAACCTCATTCAGATGTGAAAACAATGAAAAGACCTCCCTAGGTATTCAAAAACTGCAGAAGTACAACAATAGACTTCCTAAAAACTTACTCAAAAAGAATATAAGTAAAAAAAGTGATGAATCAAAATTATAAATGCAGGAATGTGAAAAATTATAGACTGGTAATAAGCACAAAAATTGATTCGCTACTGTTACAATGCTTGAAAGTTTCAATTCAAAGTTCAAGGCACATGTAGGTCTTAAAAAATAATTTTCATGGTTTAGACAATAATTGATATTTAATAAAAGTGTGGCTTTGTTATTAATATAACAATTTAAATTAACAAGTCCTGAAAATAGACACAAGAATGAGTGGGGATTTAAAGGCATAAGGCAGACTAAATTCTTCACTGGGCAAAGGAGGGAGTCAGAAGTTATCATTCTGTTCTTGATTTCAATAAGGAGAGAAAAAGAAATTAATGAGATATTTGATAATATTAAAGGCAATTACTACTACAAATAAAGGTGGATCATGTAATTTTAAAAACACTATTAGAGGCCGGGCGCTGTGGCTCACGCCTGTAATCCTAGCTCTTGGGAGGCCGAGGCGGGCGGATTGCTCAAGGTCAGGAGTTCGAAACCAGCCTGAGCAAGAGCGAGACCCCGTCTCTACTATAAATAGAAAGAAATTAATTGGCCAACTGATATATATATGTAAAAAATTAGCCGGGCATGGTGGCGCATGCCTGTAGTCCCAGCTACTCGGGAGGCTGAGGCAGAAGGATCACTCAAGCCCAGGAGTTTGAGGTTGCTGTGAGCTAGGCTGACGCCACGGCACTCACTCTAGCCTGGACAACAAAGTGAGACTCTGTCTCAAAAAAAAAAAAAAAAAAAAAAAAAAAAAAAAAAAAAAAAAAAACACTATTAGAAAAACCAATCCTTAGTGTATGAACATGTAGTCAAAGACAGAAAACAATGGAAAGCACAAGGAGAGACAAAAATAGAAACCGTAAACTAAATGGAGGAAAATCAAAGGATATGATAAAAAATTATAGGAAATCTGCTCTTCTATTAAAAGAAAAAGTTTCCTCATATTAAAATATTTTAAAATACAAATATGTTTATAAAAGTCATGGTGAAACAAAATTAAAGATTAAAAATAAAAGAAACAGAAATGATAAGATCATGATGTTGAATAGGACTTTTCCTATTGTCTTAGCATTTTGTTTAGAGTCCCAAAATTCAGTATATTAGAAGTTATGTAGCGCAAAATTCTAAAAACACTAAGTAGTTGCCATACATACCCCCAGGGCTTATAAAAGAGGTCCCCCCTGTCCCATATGGAAACCTGCTTACACAAAGGAAAGCAAACAATTCAAAAGAAGGTTGGTTGACTAGGGCGAGATTTTAGAGCAGTCCTCCTTGGTAAAGTGTACTGTGCAGGAGAGAACACTATTCCCCAGTCTGGGAAAACAACCTAAAGACATAGGGTCCCCTTCAGTAAGAGGGGACCTGCCTCACAGTTCCCCATGGAATACTTCACACACTGAAGTTCAGAAACTTGTAAACCTATTCTGATGTTGCCCTCAGAGCAGAGAAGCATGTAGTTAAAAAGTTCTTTGGATTCTGACATGTGTCCCTTAGGGGCCTATGTGAACATAGAGACATATCTCGGATGCTCCTCTGGAGAATTCTATGAGCTGGAGCCTGGCTGGAGTGGCAGGGAATGGAAAAGAGCAGAGGCAGCAGTGTGGTGAGACAAAGACGGCAGAGCTTCCTGTGGGCCAAGATGACATCAGGAAAGCTAGACAGGCTTGAGCCTTCTTGACCTTACCCCTCCAAAGAGGGTGGCTTGCTGGGCTGAGGAAACCCAACAGAAACACATGTACCGCAGGGATCAGAGTTGGGGTGTGCACCACAAGATGCCAGGACGACTGTGCAGAGAGAGGGTCTGTGTTGTTACTTTTGTGTGTCAACTTCAATAGGCCACGGTGCCCAGATATTTGGCCAAACATTATTCTAGATGCTTCTTTGAAGGTTTTATTTTTAGATGAGATTTAGATGAGTATATTTAAATCACTATACTTCAAGTAAGCAGAATACCCTCCATAATGTGGGTAGGCCTCACCCAAGCAGTTCAAGGCCTTAAGAGACAAAAGGCTGATCTCCCCCAAGAAGAGGAAATTCTGCCAATAGGCTGCCTTAAGGCAGCTGCGACATCAATCTTCCCAGCTTCTCCCGCCTGCTGGCTTTCCCTGCAGATTTTGGACTTGCCAGCCTCTACAATCACATGAACCGATTCCTTAAAAATGCACCTCAATGTCACTTTCTCCCTCTTTCTACCCCTGTCCACACACACACATATCCTATTGGCTCTGTTTCTCTGAAGAATCCTAATACAGAGCCATGCCACACAGAAACCATCTAAGGCCAGACAGTGTTAGCCAAGAGTTACTATAAAACAGGATTCGTAGGTTTAAAAAAATAATTTTTTAAGAGTTTTGCATTTTTCTTTTATTGTTTCCCTATACAAACACCCTCATCCCAGAAGAGCCACAGAAGGAAGAGGGAAGAGGGAGAAACAGACCCTACCTGTCTCATCAATGTCCTGGGGTAGGGGACAGGACAGAGGGAGCTGCAAATGAATGAGAGCTCAGAGTTTTAGATTAGACTAGAATGCACATTTTGGTCCAAGGTATCACCAGGGACTAGGGAAGAGAAATGCACAATGCACATTTGAAGGCAGAGATCTAAGAGAAACAAAGCTGTTCATAATTATGTCCCAGCCATTTCACAGATTTCCATAAACCAGTCACTACTATATTGGAACAATACCAAAAGGTAAGAGAGGGAAGAAGAGAGAGAGGGAAGGAGGGATGGATCTAAGACATGAGTGAGGAAGTAAGGCAACATAATTATCAAAGTAGAAAAAAGTCAAGGTAAAACTGGTTAAATTAGACTGTGGATCATTTTACATTTATTAAAGTATAACTCACAAAACATTAGAACAGACATAAACCTAATATATTAAATGATAAAGTAGCATAGATATGAGGAAAAATGGAGGTGGGAGAAATACAATCCTCCAAAACTGATTCTAAAAATATTAGCTTGAACAGGCCAATAACTACAGAAGAAATTGAAACAGCTATCAAATAATCACTTTCTATACCAGGTCTAAGTTAAAATATTTTAAAACTACATATCCAAATGTTTGAAGGAACAGATAATTCCAAGACTGTATAATTTATTTCAGGGCATAGGAAAGGATTAAAAGTGACCCAATTCATTTTGTGAATCTAGCATAACCAAGCTGACTCCAAAACCTGACAAAATGTTTTAAACAAGAAAACTATGCACCAGTCTCATTTTGCTATTATCAATACTAATTCTAAATAAAATACAAGCAAATTCAATTCAGTTTAACTTTAAGAGAAAAATCCACCATGATCAAATAAAATTATTCCCCAAATGCAAAAACGGTTTGATATTAGGAAACCAATAAGCCAATAAAAAATAAACTATAAGATCATGTTAATATCTGTACAATAAGAATTTGATAAAATTCCTGTCTCAAACCTAATGATCTATCTTAAAGCTATTACACTTAATAATGAAATATTACATTAAATATTATATCCATTAAAATAAGAAACAATATATATGATAACCAATATCATCACCATTATTTGATATTATTCTAAAGGCTTTAACCAGCATAAGACATAGAACAGAAATAAGAGACATAAATCCTGGAAAAAAAGAATCTTTCTTTGCAGGCAAGAAATGAGAATATGCCTAAAAATTCTAAGAGGATTAATTGAAGATCTCTTTGAATATAAATATATAAAAATCTATTACCTTTATATATGGCAGTAATAACCAGTTAGAAAACATAATGAAAGAAAAATTCCTTTTGTATTATGGCAATAAAAAAAAAAGATGTAATACCTAGAAATAAGCTTTTAAAAATGTAGGATTTACATGAAAAACAACCAAACTTTAACTAAAAGACTTTGTTGTATAAAAAAACACATAAAGGTAAGAAAAAAAAAACCCAACATGTTAATGAACCAAACACATGATCCCTCATTAAAGAGAAAGGACAAACTCAAACTCCTGAAAATATGGTTTTAAACCATATTTAAAATGGTTTAGTTAATAATTAGTAATCAAAGAAATGCAGGTTAAAGTCAGAATGGCACCATTTTTAACCTAACAAATGAAGGAAGTTGTGTTTCTTTGATTATTTCTATTTTTAGTGGTACTGCTCAATGATGGCAAGAGTAAGATAAAACAGGTATGGTGTTACGTACTTTCATACACTGCTGGTGCCAGTATAATTGGTTGGAACAATCTTTCTAAAAAAAAAAATTTTTGCACATAATTAGTTTTAGTTATGATATACATTTGCACCTAGAAATTCTCCCTTTGGGTAACCTCAGGAAATATTTGGATATATCAACAAAAGGTTTGGTTCCAAGATGTTTAGCAACTTTACAACAAATAATGGAGGGGCACAGGAGGACCTACATGTACAAGATTAGAAAAATGTAAGCACATTATAGTATATGTATACACTGAAATATTACACAACTGTTAAAATGATGTTTATACAGAATTTTTAATTTCACTGGGAACTTACTATACTTAGTATATATTGTTATGAAAAAATCAATAATGTAAGCTCAACAACTTTTACAAATAAAGATATAAGGATCAAAAATAAATATGGCCAAAGGTTGTGGAAAATTGCTGTGTCTTGATGCAAGGGTTATAGGTAGATTTTCTGCTCCTTTGTTGTTGTTTTTTTGCTTTTTGCTATGAAAAATTTAAGAGCATGTCGTGTTATTTAAAAAGAAAAAAATACAGCAAAATTTATAACCAAGGGTTGGTTGATGAATGAGCTTCAGCATGTCCATAACTCCTTTTACACTGCATGCAAAGTTTTTGTGTAACCAAAGTTCTCTGGAGAGGCTTCAAAGGTTTTTGTCATCTGGAATTTTTAACACTCCCTGATTAAAAACTTTTAGAAAGTGGTTTAGAAGAATCATAATTACATATCAATCACGTTCCAGATTTCCCCATACCTTTATATTAAAAGGTTTATGATATTTTACATATTATTTTAAAATCTGAACTTCAGCAAAATTTTATATTTGTTTGATATTCAAAATTGGAATAAACTTAAGATATTCATGAATATCCTTCTCATTTAAAGTATAACTGCTACTAAAACTGTTATTCCATAAATACTTATTGAGCATTTATAAAGGAAGTTTCTATGAAACACAAAATGCTTTTTCAGATGAAAAACTCCAGATTCAAGGTACAGTGAAATAAGGAAAATATACTATACCTTCATATGATAATTTATGTATGTATATAAATCATACATTATATGTATATGCAGATATAATTATGTGAGTATTTATTTTTATTCATGCCCTACTCTGTTCAAAAAAATATTTTAGGAAGTTTATCAAAGTAATAAAACAAAATAAAATAAAATTTAAAATAAGTAGGTGAGTCAATTGGGACAAAGTCTAAAATAAGGTAGAAAAGGTAAGATGAAGCCAAGAGTAAGGTCAGTACACCCAGTTCATGCCAAAGTTTTAAGTTTCCTTGTAAGCTTAACAAAGAGGTAACCATGATCTGTTACATGATTCTTGGTGCCCAGAAGATAAAAAGAAACCAGTTACTCAAGAGAAGCCCAACGATTGCTAGTTTTAGCATCAAAGGGAGAGTTCTCCCATGGGTCCTTATAAAGAGGACAGTTTGTAACATAATGAACACCACACAGGACTATATAATGAACATCCTCCCGTAGAATACTAAGCAAAATATGTTTGTCACACTTGTGGTAGCATCAGAGATGCCGTCCCTGGCCAGCCTATTTAAAATTGCAACATCTTCCTTCCTTGCTTTATTTTTTCCCATAGTCCTTATCACCAACTCACATTTTCTTTATCCTTTTTTTTTTAATCTGTCTTTCCTTCACTAACAAAATAAATCCAATAAAGGCAGAGATTCTTGTCCATCTCATAAATGAGTTCTTGAATTATTGCCAGCATTATAATTATAAACATATCATTATTATTAGAAAACTTCACAGAACTCTTTTGTGTAATATTCTTCAAAGTAAATAATAGAAAAAAATTAAAATATAATCTGTCCAAAGCAATTCCATGAAAGTCAAAACAATGCGGTATTAGAATGTAGCTTTCAGAAGTCAAGATATAAATTTCATAGTATCTAAAGGAACCAAGAAACTATACATTTTTGGATAATCTTTCATAAATATAGATTGAATCATTATGATGAAGCCACAAATTGAGGTTATCGGCCCTAAAAGAAGTTGGAGAACAGGTATTCTATGTTCCTGTGAATTGCACCACTATATGATTTGGTTCAGCTAAACTAGGTAAGAAATTAGAACAAAAAAGTCTAGAAAATGACATATGCCTGGAAATAAGTTTTGTTACCTCCCTGTATAGACAGAGCAAGGAATAACCCCCAGTCAGAGACAAGATTTTTCTTATAAAAAGATTAGGTGCTCATGCTAACATAAAGACAATTAGATAGATGGTCATGACTTCAAATGTTCCTGCTATAGCTTAATAGCTGTAAAAATTTTAGCTTAGAAAAAATATAAAGCAAGATATCCAAATGTTCATATTAGCCATAAAACATCTTAGTAAGACTCCCATAAAATAACATACATAACCTTTAATATATTCTAATTGCAAAACATACACTTAGATAAGCAAATAAGTTAACTTATGTTTTCCATAAGGGGCTTAAATATCAAGAGATGTTTACAAATATAAGAACTTTTCATTTGATAATAATGGTTCTGTTGCTATTCTTTCTGCAACTGTTACATAACAGAACCAGTTGTCAATTTAGGTCAGTCCTGGTCACTGACAATAAAACCATATAGCTGGCATATGAGAGAATGTCTTTTATTTTCCTTGGGAACTGGGGAACAGAGGTCCTTTATCTAGCTCACCTTGAAATGGTATTATTTCTTTTTTTAAATGAGGGAGAAGACCAATAATACCTCCTTGTTTTATTCACACCAAATAGTATTATTTGATTCCTCAAAGCCCATGCACCCCAATCTGACTCTCACATGGACAACTAATGACAATGCAAACTGGGAAATGATTTGTGCCTGTGGTGGACGCCATGCTACATGGCACAGATCACACACACACACACACACACACACACACACACACATTCTTTAGGACTGAAGGACTTACACCCCCAACTGTTAGGAGTGCTGCCCATGTTCAACTCCCCTCTGCCGGCCTCTTTGTGAATCACCCTGCTGAAGAGAGTTACCTGGGCCAAGGCCATGCTCCTTCCCAGGTAGGGCTGCCAGATAAAATATAAGACACCCAGTTCAATTTGAATTTCACATGAACAAAAAATTATTTTTAGCATAAGTATACATTTAGCATAACGTCCCAAATGTTACACCAGACACACTTACATTAAAAAATTATTCATTGTTGATCTGAAGTTCAAATTTAACTGGATATCATGTGTTTTTATCTGCTAAATGTAGCAACCTTACAGAAAAGGGTAAAGGGCCAACCTCCTCGCCTCAATGTGGAACAACATCCTCATTGCAGAGCTCCCCGTGGGGTCAACTGAGGTTTTCATTAAGACTGCATCACAGCCCAGCTTCTCCCTCTGCCCAATCCTGCTTCCTTCCCTCCGTTAGCCATCAATCCCAAAGAGCACGCATGCCTAATAACCTTCCTGCACATTCATCTTCCTCTTAGAGTCTGCTCCCCTGGAAACCTAGCGTAAGACAGTACCCTAAGAACAGGTAAAGAGATTTATCAAAAATAAATAAGTAAAGAGCTATGGGCATTTGTGGACAAAAAAAGAACACTTGCTGGGAAAATCTGGACAGGCTTCTGGAAGTAGATGGCATTTGAGCAAGGCCTGCTGGCAGGCTAGATTCAGACATTCAGTGATGGGCAGGCCTGGAGAGTACTCCAAGGCTACACAGGGTCACTGAACAGTTTGGCTATGATGTAAGACAAATGACAAAGAGAAGTAGGAGTAGTCTGGACAGAAAGGTTCAGATCAAGTTGTAGAGAGAATACACGCATTACAGTTTAGCATTGTGAGACAGACCATTTCATGAAACACTTCGGGTTATAATTTGGAAGTGAATGTCTAGAAAATCTCAGTCGTGTGTTATTCATTACGGAAGGAGGAAAGGGTGAAGTGAAAGTTTAATGGGAAGGGGTTATTTTATTGATGGGCTTCTCACCAGCCAGTGCTACCTGAAGCTTTCCATCTGTTCTAAGAAAAAGCAGCAGAAGATGAACCTCTATAGTCTGTGGCAACATGAAAATTTTTTTAGGTCTTCATTTGAAATTTGGGATAAATCATGCTATTTCACAATTTATTGTTTCACATTAAAAAATATTTTCCCAATATTATTCAAGTAATTTGCTTCTAGGAAGAGCTTCCACAATGTTCTACTTCTTGGAGTCAGCCTCTCCCCACTATGGGCATTCCTATCCCAGGTGGAGGAATGGCATATCTAAAGGATCTATTTCTCTCCTTTCTGTCAGGATTTATTCTAGAGAGAATCATATCAGCCTCTCTTAAGTCCAGAATCTCTTTCTCCCAGCTAAAAGTTTCTGTTCATGTAAGGAAAAAAAAACTACACCATTGCAAGGCATCTTAACTCCCCATTGCTAGTCTACACCAATTCCAGACTTGTTTAACAGGCACACAATGCCTGAGGTTAATGTAAAAGTCTTCTGTCTAGGTTGCCCTAGCAACACTCAGTAACTAGATTTAAAAATTGTATTTAAAGATACCAGGTCAGAAGCTGGGACAGATCATAAAACAGATAATTGGGTGGTATTGTTACCACACCACTTGGGCCATCCTTCCCCTCGAGTTATTGTCTGCCACATGCCCACAAAGAGCCTCACCGCCTGCTTTTGTGAGATGCTCCTTCAGTTTGCTGCTGAAGTTTGACATTTCACTGCTTAGCAATGTACACAATTTGGGGAAACTTGGGATTTCACTGTGCAATCCTAACTCCAAATACCTATGAAAGCCTTCATTTCAAAAGTCCAGGTTCCATTACTACCCCTTTAAGGGGCAAATGTTACCAATTCTCCATCCGTTCAACCCATCCTTCTATTTTCTGTCATTAAATCAGATCTCAATGGCACTGGTTTCCTATTGCTGCTATAACAAACTACCACAAATTTGCGATTTCGAACAACACACATTCATCATCCTACTGTTCTGGAGTCCAGAAGTCTGACACAAGTCTCACTGTGCTAAAATCAAGGTGTCAGCAGGGCCATGAGTGTTCCCTTCTGGGGGCTGTAACTGATAATCCACTTCCCACTTCCTTGCCTTTTCCCGCCTCCCTATGTTCATGGCCCACTTTCTCCATCTCCAAAGCCAACAGCACAGCTTCTCACTGACCCTTCCGCCATTACCACGTCTCTTTCTAATCACAGCCTAGAAAGGTTCTCCACTTTCGAACAACTCATGTGATTAGATGGGGCCCACCCAGATAACCAAGGCAATCTCTCCACTTCAGGATCCTTAACTTAGTCACATCTACAAAGTCCCATTTGCCAAGGAAGGTAATGTATTCTCAGGTTCTGGGGAGGGAAGGTGGAGGGTATTAATTTTTCTACCACATCTACCCATATAACAAAATATTCTTCCTCATGCTGGGGTAAATCATCAAAACAGATTCAGAAATATTGGAAGAGTTAAAAAATAAATTAAATACAACTGTATCAGATAGGAAAAAAATAAACAAAACTCTACCAAGCCATACTGGGTTTCTCCTTCTCTACATGATCTTCTTTCCTGTGAATGATGTTAGTTAGACAATAAAACTATAATCGCCCCTTGCAGAAACCAGGGGACCCACCCCCAACATTCTGTTAGCATAAAGAATGTTGCTAACAATGCAACAGCTAATCTTATATCCCAGCAGTCCTTCTATGAAAGCTAGTTCTATGTAGAATTAACAAATTATATTAATACTTACGGAATTTTCCTAAAGATGAAAAATAGGAGTGTTCCTGGACCGTGAACCAAGCCCTGGGTTGATCTGAACAGTAGGCAATTGTCTCACATATACGAAAATGCTTCAAAATGTTAAGATAATTCTAATTTCCAACTCTAAGCTATAAAAGTGGTTTGTTTCTATATGAAATAAATTTCTGCCCTAACCCTATCAACATAATATTTATATTCCTTCTCAAGTTGAAGTCGTAGAGGTACATCTTTCTTCTGTAGCAGATAAAAATGAAGAATGCTTACCTCTGGTTGTTTACAAAATGTTAAAATTACAAAATATTCGCTTGGGATATCATGAGAGTCCTAGAAAAATGAATAGTGTAATGTTGGAAAAATAATCATAAATTTTTCATGATATAAAGACATTCTGTTCCAAGTTCACTTCCAAACCTTTCACCTTTTTCAAATTTCTTGAGAAATCTATATGCAAATTCTTATTCAGGAGGCAGCTTTTGCAGTTAAACACAACCAAGATTTATTAGCTCTCCTCCTTCTGTGAATATCTCTCCGTGAATGCCCCATTTGGTTTTCTAAAGGACTTAAGAAAACAAACTTTTGTGGACATTTTTTGATTTTTAATATAATGTAAACAACACTTCCAGTGTATCCCTGACACCCCTTCCCTTGGAACTGTCAGTGGCACCCCCACCACCACCACTTCTTCAAGAGCTAACAGGAGGCTAATGTCAACAATGGGAACAGTGAAAATGAGTCTCGGAAAGGTGCTGACAAAGGAAAGTGTCAGAGGAAAGGAGTATCAAGAGTTGATGTCACAGGGAAAAATGAAGAACATGGAGGACGTCACTGTAAAAGCATCAGTGCCTAGAGCAGTACCTGGCATGTAGTCGTCACTCAATAAATGCTTACTGAATGGTGAGGCTGTTTCCTGTTGAACAGTTGCTCATTACAGCCATGAGCAGCCGGCCATCACAGAGACAGCGTGTTCAGGGATAATAATATCCACTGGAAAGGGTTTAGCAAGGTGGGTGGCTGTGTTCTGGTCACAGCTTTGCCACAATTAGATGCCTGATTTGGGGAAAGTTACTTCAGCATTCTAGTTCTGTGATTTCTCAGCTGAAAAATGAAAGATCTGGACTACAGCCTATAAGGTTCCTTCAAAGGCGAATTCTATGACACCTACGATGCAGGAAGGGATGATACTGTGTCTTGGCCTTAGTCCAGAGTCAAATTTTGCCCTCTTTTTTGCACACCATGTGTGGCTGTGACGTCGGACCCTATACCATGGCTAGTTCTGGCCCTACCTCAGGTCCTCCAATCCCAAGCCCAGCCAGTGTAGAACCACCACCATCAATAACCAGTGACTGGCCTGGTTAGGAATCTACAGAAAATCACTCTCCCATCAACTTCCATTCCCCCAAATTTTGGATCATACCTTTCTGCTTTCCTGCCTCCCTGCCTGCTCTTCTCTTCTCTTTCCTTTTCTTTTCTTTCCTTTCTTTTCTTTCCTTTCTCCCTACATACCTCCCTCCCTTCTTTCCTTCCTTTCTTTTCAGTATAGAAATGACCCTGATGATAGATACAAAAGCCATCTTTTTGACATGGTGCTAATGAAGTCAGGAATACCAGGTAGATTTAGCTTCCTGTGAACAAACACTGGACTCCAATAATAGCTTAGTTGACGTATGTCATTAACAGTCATCAGAAGACCAAGAAGAAGCGTTCAGGCCTAACCCAAAGTCTATCCTGGAAAAACATTCCCATGAGCATTCTCCATTGCCAACAGTGAGTCCTAATAGATGTACACAAAAGGAAGTACCTTTCTCTCATCTCTTATCTTTCACTTAACCCTGGCATCAAAACAGCCAGTTTCTCATAAACAGAAAAAAAAAAATCATGTATAGGGCAAAATTAAAGAAAAGGAAACATTTGTTTAAGCAAGTTCCTGTATGTTCAGTCTTAAATAAAAGATAGAAAACCTCCTGAATGTTTTACTACAAGGTCCCCTAGGGGTCCCAAAACACACAAGTCATGTTCAGGAATCTTTACTAAAATTTACTAACTCCTTTCTTCAATTCTGACCTGTCCCAGAGATATGATCTAATAAACTCATTAGTAAAATGCCATTTTAAATAAAGGTTGGTTTGAATGCAAACTAGAGTAGCAGATGTGTGCACAGCACTCAAGCCTACCACTCTGCCTCACTTTCACTGATGAGCCAGTAACCATTACAAACACTGAATGAATTATGTGGCTTCCTTAGGGAGAAAACACAAAGGAAGAAAACAAGCTTACTCTATGGACATGACTTTTTAAATAATTTCCAGAAGAAAAGGCTTGGGTTCATTAATTTTAAAATCCATTGAAAAGTTAAATTAGTGACAAAGCATAACAACTCTTGAGTCTAATTTATCAACACAGAATCTATGTATGCAAATTTTAGGAGGCATAAGTCAGTAAGGTTGATTTTTCTCCTAAATTAGTAATTAACTAATTCTTCCAGAACTGAAATTGACTAAAGTCAACTTGCTCAAGAAGATATCAAATAAGAATCATTTTACCAACTTCAGATCTCTTGTGTTCTACATTCTGCCTGAGCAAAAAACTGATCTACCCTTTTCCTATACAAAAGTGTTCACTGGGTCAAGCAACTAAAGCCTTATATGATGCAATGACTCTCCAAGAAGATTTAAGGATTCAAATCAGTGACCCAGATATCCTGGGACTTTGTTTCTTGGAGCAAAACAAAAATAAGATTTTGAAAACAACTAGTTTTGATTTTATAAAATGATCTCTTTCTGATCCTAATTATATTTTAAGGGGATTAATTGAGAGAATTAAATAAATTTTACCTCATTAGATAATGAAGGGCATTTTACATCAAGCACCAGTATATTGAGCTTTACATCGTAAGTCAAACTAATGACGATAAAATTAACTTATAGAATAAACCAATGGGAGAGGGGAAATCCCTAAAGTAATGTAACACCAAACTATTGATAATATTTAGAATCTACACACATTTTATACAGAGCATATGTCAGCATAGACATCAGATGTTTTCCTGCAACCAGTTTCAGCTTACGTTTGAGTTTATCGCAACAAAATGAAGAGAAGGTCATCGTAGCCTGAACATAGTATTGGACCAGACATAAAATGACCTCAAGTCGATGGCAAACAGAAGTAAAAATTAATTTCATCAGATTGCTATATTCTTTCCTAAAACCAAACTGAACTATGGCAAATAGAAATGGAGTTTGATGGGGATGACTCTAGGTGTCAGAAGAGAGGCCAGGTCAAGACTGGGAAGGGTGGGAAAGGGAAGGGCTGGGTGGCAGAAAGCATCCCAAGGACTCAGGTGCTGAGGACCAGGAGGAAGGGAGACATTAAAGATTAGCTTTCCTCAACCCTCCTTTGAGGATTTTATATCCTCAGAGTTAAAAACCCTAGTTGTATTTGGTTTTATTTCCATTTGCTTTAACTATGCTATAATTGGTCCAATTTTTCCTCATATAGCTGGAGTGAGGGGCACAACTATGTTATATCTACTATTCATTATATATCTCCTTTCCACCCTGATGCTTGGTTATCACACAGCTTCCTAAGGTAATTAGACCTTGAACTTAGCAAAACTAGCCACAAAACAAGTATCTTTTCCCCTCAATCTCATCGTCTCCAGAAACTACTGGAAATGACAAACACAAGCACAAATTTTTCTTTCAGCAGGAAGACAAACGTTACTAAATTTTAGATTTTTCCAATCACTGGGAAAGGTGTGCCTACCAACAATTTGCATCAAAAAAGAGCCTGAATATGTATAGCATTTGAGAAACGCCTTCCAGGGAATGATCCCCATGATCAGCCCCCAAATCCTCCTTCCTGACACACAGAATCCCGTGTGGATTCTCAATTCAAAGCTCTTAATGACCTGGGGCTGGTTTCTGCTTGAAGAATCTGCTTGGTTCAGTTAGGGTCATGGTCTCTCCCCAGATATATCTGAAGCAGCCCAGATGGGTGCATACACAGGTGCTGCCTTGCCTTTCTCAGAGAAGGAGGAGTTGTTATAAGCTGACAGTGATCCGTCAGTGGGTGTCTGCCTCAGTTTTGGGGATTTTGTGGTGCAGCCAACTATTCTGGCCCTGACAGCCCCCCCTCTGTGGTAGGTCCTGGTACACCCATCACTGCAGTGATAAGCCAGAAAACCCACACATGACTGCAGCTTGCCTAGCAACAAGAAATTGTCAATGAGTGGATGAAAGGGGATTTTATTCAACATAATTCTTTACATAAAAAGAGTACTTGACAGTCCACAAACCACTTGCATAGGTTATATGGCAGAATCCTCATAACCACCTTAGGAGATAGAAAAGGCAGTTTTGTCTCCATTTTAAAAGCACATTCAGAAAATCTAATTGACTTGTTTACATTTACAGGATTAATACATAACAGAAACAGAACTTGAACCCAGGACTCCAGACTCCAAGGTCAAGTGTGCTTTCCAAGGTGTCACGGTGCCTCTCGTTTCAGAGATGAAGAAAACCCAATCTGGAAGCCCAGCACATGTTGACCATTAATAAAATACAGATTCCCAGATCAGGCCCTAGACCTACTGAATCAGAGTCTCTAGGTATGTAGCCTGGGTATATGCACTTTCTAATAAAAACTCTAAAGAAGCTATTCATCAAACCTAAGGTTGTGAACCACTTTTCTTGAATACCTGCATATCAACTATACTCATAAAACAACTATCCTTTGGAGATGGGGGAGGCTCAAGGCTTATTGGCTACAGTAGTAATAGCCTTAATTTCATGTTTTAATAAACAATTTTCAGTTTTCATAACCACAGTTTTTCATATTTCTAAGAACTCTCATGATTCCCCCACTTGGAAAAGTCACGTTAAGAGGGAGAGTCATCCTCCTCCACTTTCTGTTATGCTTATGACTGAGACAGTCCTCATTAAAAGGCAAGTACACAATTTTTCTGGCTTAGAAACAATCTGAAATAGTAATAATAGGAATTCCTGCAACGGCAAAGAGACAGAGTTGCCTTGAAGGCCAACATGAAGCACTGCAAATTGGGTTAGACAGCTGGGGGATGGGGGGACAGTGGACAGATGTTTCTGAGTCCAGTGGCAGCTCTGGGGAACATGCTTCTACCAGCAAATGCTCCCAGCCATCTGCATATCTAACAAATCAAAGCCAAAATAACAGAAGAACCCCAGTTACTAGCAGCAACCTTCAGCTACAGATAATTGGTGATGAAATGATTGTTAGACGTGCATTAATCAGAGTTTTCATCTACTCACAGATATTAGCCAAGCACAGACACTGTTTCATATAACTGATCATGTTGCTCTCTTTGTGTTGGCTGCTCAAAACCTTAGGTCTAAATTTAGAGTGTACTCCTAGCAAAATGTTAAAAGTTCTTAGAATATTCAATGGTTCATCCAGTCTACTAACCCCACTTCTGGCTTCATTTTACTTTTCCAATCTTTTACCCGATTACTTGGCTTACTTATGCTTAATTATATTTTATCTTGTTACATGCTATGTATTTTTTTAAGTTAAGCCCCACCTACTTTTTACGAACAAAGAAAAAGAGAGGAAAAAAAGAGAGGAAAAGAGGAGGAGGGCTATTGGAGGAGGTGGAAGGGAAGGAGAGAGAGTATGTTGTAGAGCAGCTGCAGCCCAAATCTCCAACCTTACTAAACATTTTGTATTATTTACTTATTAAAGATGCTGGTCTTATAAATATGGATATCACATTACTTCAAATTATTCATAACACACCGTTGTGGTTTTCTAAAAATATGTTTATCTGTTCTAGGAAATAAGACTGAATATTCTTACATTTTTCAACTTAGACTATAAAATAAGTGAAGTGAGGGGGTAAAATTCATTTATTTCTTTAGCAACTCCCCTAGTAAGCACTTAACACATCACTTTGCCATTGTCTGTTAGTCTGTCTCCCCTAAAAGACATGTGGCTCTTGTCCATCAAAGTATTCCCCTACCAGATACTCATTCAGTAACTTTTTTGTTGAATGAATGAATATGGCCAAAGCAAATGCTTATATGTTGAGGGGCATAATCATGCCTAAAACAAGCCCCCAACTGTCTGGAGGTCACAGTCTAATGAAAGGATAAAATCACATATACAAACATGTACGTATATACAAATGATTGTTATATAAGATAAGGTATGATAAATACATAAATGGTAGAGAAAATATGTGCTATAGGAAGCCCAAGATGAAATAGCTTTCTTTCGGGGAAGCACTCGGAGGATTCACAGAAAAGGTGCATGTCTCTAGCTGAAGGCAGCAGGGGACATTCCTTTCAAGCAGAGAAAGGAGCAAAGGAAAGGTGGGAAAATGCTAATGTGTTCAGGAGACAAGTTGACAAAAGAGATGTGTTGGAACAGGGATGAAAAATAATGATTGGTGTGAAAGAGACTGTTGACTTTTTCCAACATCCCATCATCCCTTTTCTTCCTTAATAACAGAACTCCAGTTTTAGCTGGTCCCTTTGCTGCTTCCCTAAGAACCAACATCTCATCCTTTCTAGATGTCAGGTGTGTCCATGGGACACTGTCCATGCTCTGGCCAGTGGAATGTAACAGGAAGGGTCATGTGGGACTTGCATCAAAGCTCTGTCAACACAAAGGACCACATCCTCCTCCTGCTCTTCCATTGTGTACCTAGTATCCATTTGCGTGGACTGAATTCTTAGCAGCCTTTCTCGACCATGAGAACAAAACACCTAACTTAAGGATGGTGAGCAACAGAAGCAGCCTTGGTCCTTGAAGACTTCATAGGGCCACTTACCAGTCCCAGATCGCCTATTTCTTATCTCGTTTTACAGGAGAAGAAAATAATTTCTATATTGTTCAAGACTCTATCATAGTGGGTTTTCATGTTATGTGAAGCCAAACCTAATCCTAACTGATACATTTAGAGAAATATATAAGCACGACACACACAACAAGTAAAAATTATAACCTTATTCCCTGAAATTGTTCAGACAACTTTTCCACTCATCACTTTCCTGCCTTTCCTAAACCCAGATGACACAGCTTTGCTACTTTGAAGTAACATTTACCACCAACATAGCCCCTGAGAAATCATCCTCAATAGCATCATCAAAAGCAATTTTCCAGCATCTGATTTTGGTGTATATCATTAAGATTTTTGCTTTGGCATGCCACAATTATAGCTAGGCAGGGCTGCAGCATGGAATTAATCAAGACATAGTAACTATAGGTCAGCTTTATAGGACATAAGAGTCCTAGCAAGAGATGGTATCAAGGACAGAGGAGGGTATAATGGTGAACTTAACTGACAAGGCAAAGAGTTGCCCATCTCCAAGCATGTATGAACCCTGGATTAAAAGGGATAATTGTGCATCAAGATAAAATCCTTATATTTGTTTGCCAAGCAAAACCTATAAACTTCTGAGTAAGCGTAGGAGAGAAGATTGTGTGGTAGGAGCTCAAATAAGCATAAAAAGACAACATGAGACACACAGTGGTGGACAAATCAGAGTTTGGGAAAAGGTGGTGATGATAAAGAACATGAGCCGCACGGTGACAGCAATTAACCAACAAATGCGGCCATTAGCAGATCCCACCTGATTTATCATCTAGCTCCCTCCTTCCTAGGGGACCTCGGTGCCCCCAGAAGTTATATCAACATTTGCCAGTGACTCTCTTGGAAAGTTCCTTTTAAACATTGAGAGGAGAGTGAGGAAGGCAGCATTGCCTCCTACCGACTGCACTTGCAGCTGAGCATTTTGGTGACTCGGTCCATGCTGAAACCCAAAAGCCAACCTCACCCTCACTCATTACCTCATCATCCAAAATACCCCCCAAAACACAAAGCTCATATCTTTATTACAGTTAAAAAGCATTTCCTCACATATCTTTTGATGCTAATATCATCTCAAATAAGGAAACTGAGTCCCAAAGAGTTCTACTTAAGCCACAACCCTCATTGATTAGTTTTTTGCAAGGCACTGTTCAACATGCTAGAGAGGCTGGTCAAGTGTGCTGGTGGAAGGTAAGAAAGGAAGAAGGAGGGAAAGAGAGAGGAACCTGAATGAGCAATGGCAGAAGCCAGAGTGGTCTGAAAAGAGTGGTCTGGTTTGGGCAAGGACTGGTCACCTAGAGAAAGACAAGGTGATCAGGATGGAAGGGTAGGCGAGGTTCACAGTGTGGAGAGCCTTGAATGCCAAGCAGACAAGTTGTGTTTTGATTCAATGTGAAGTTGACAAATATATCCGTGCAGCATAATTACATGCCTTCAGAACTGGCTTTAAGAAAACTAATCAGATAGCAATGTGTAGGTTGTGTGCCAGTGGAATAGCTTGAGTCTAGGCAGACACTTTAGGGGAAAAAAAAATGCATGAGGTGACAAACACAATTTTCTCTCTCTCTCTCTCTCTCACATGCCTGCAGTTGTTTTTGTTTGTTTGTTTGTTTTGTTTTGTTTTTTTCTTTTTTACAACCAAAGCTCTTCCTAAAGTGAGGTGGATGTTAATTTTGCCAGGCTGTGCTTCTATGTGGCTGCCAGTGCGAAACCTGACTCCACGTTAGAAGCCCGTGTGCCCAGCACTTAAGGGACTCTGCTCCTTCGGCAGCTGCCCGGATCACTGCAAAACAAATACGTGCGACTGTTGACAGAAAGTAATAACCCTTCCTACAGCTGTCGAATAAATTGCCTATTAGCAGTCCCACGCCATAATTCATGTCAGATCATGTAGATTCAGCCCTTATGAATGACTGGGAAAATCTTATCATTAAATAAAGTTCTGTACCAAATCCCTAAGCATTTTCTTGTTATTTCCAGCTCATTCCTCCTTCTGGCTCATTCCTGAACTTTCTGAGAGCTGGCAGAATCAAAGATAAGCAAAAAGTTCATACTCTCGGCACACTGTTCCTCTGGGGAAGGGCCTCATGGGTCCTTGGAATCTATATTTTAGAACCACAATTTAAATGCAGATTTTTAACTCCCATGTTGAACAGTCAAGGAGGAGTTTCTGACTTGATTAAAATACTGATGCATAAATTTTATACTTAACATTTTTATTCTATAGCATGAACCCGGCTAAGTGGAGATGTTTTTAATGAACTTTCAAGTCATGCATGAAGTCTCAAGTTCATTTTCCTAGTTTTCCTAGTTTTCTAAGTCTTAAAGGCACAGAGTCTTGCCACTTTTGAAATAGCATTTTTTAACTACATCTCTTACTGACCTATGTCCATAAACCAATGGAACATTTGACTCCTTTCTCCTGTTTGGGTGGAGGAGACAGTACAGCTGGGAGACAGGAGGTGAAATGTGGAGTTTATAATCAAGCTGCCCGGTGTTCTGCAATTTGGCATGCGGATGTGTCTGAGGCATTTTGAGCCTCAATGTCATTGTTTATGAAAGGCGGGCAGGTTGCCATGATGAAGTGAGCCCACAACTAGACAGCACCTGAAACACCAAAGCCCACAACAGTCATCATCAGCATCTCACCCCTGCATCGAGTGGCCTGCCATCTACTTTGTGAACTTGTACCAACCACCCCACCAATCTGGTCCTCAATGTCCTCACTTGTAAAAATGGGAAAGGTTAGATTACATTATCCCTGAGGTCCCTTCTAGTCCCCTAAATGATGACTCTCTGATCCCACGCTAAGCATCGCAATCACTAACCAACGTGGGAACAAAAACTGTAAGTGATGGGCACACAGTGGCTCGTGACGTAAGAAGATACAAAGGTAGCACACAGGATGGGACATAAAGAAGCTGGATAGCAGGGGGAAGGCAAGCAGAACTGCACAATGCCTTCTTTCCTCTAGCTACACACAGGCCCTCCCAACAAGGAAAAGAAAGACAAGCCTCCCACCAACCACACTTCCCTGCCTCTGCACTGGAGCCCTCTCCTGCTACAAGAGGTGCTGTTTCTTCAATCCAGAGCTAGCGCTTTGGTTTGGATTAAACCATTTTATCCTAACCAGCTGAAAAAACTTCTTGTCTCTCTATTAATTCCTTGAAGCTAAGACTTTTCCTTCTAACCTGGCCACTAAACTAAAATACAAGCACAACTTGATTTTTCATTCATTCTTCTCCTCACTTGACCTGTAATTAAGGTACCTCCCTGTTCCATTTTTCTCAGTTACACATGACTAACCAATGCTGTCCTGAAAATGAATAAGATCTGAAAGAGGACTGCGTTGACAGAGCTGCCATCCTTCCCCTCTAAGGCCCAAGCTGTCTATGGAAGACCCACGGCACTATTTGCAATCACAGAAATCCAGAAGAGATTCTCTTTTGGAATTCACCCACCTACTACATTCCTGCTGCTTTTAATCTGCCTGTTTTTTAACCCGCAGTTTCTCATAAACTTCTTAGGAAACACGTAATGATATTTAATTTTAATTCTATGGCTACAATGGATTTTTATGATTAGAAATGAAGGTTTCTTGATGCAGTACCTTAATCCTCTTTAAAAACCTCCTCTGGAGTTCTCTGCAGCTGTAAATTATAAAAACTAAAGCAGGATTAAAAAGTGCACATGCACTGTGCATAATTATTCAAAAGTGCAACACATCAGGTTTAAACAGTAATATAAATGTATCTTTGGGATAAACGAGGCATTAGTGGCATAAGTTCTGATTATTGGTTACTCTTCTCTGGTTTTATCATGTCATAAGAATATAAATCACTTCAAGGGGAAATATTAATCCATACCCATCCTTTCTTGGATCAGGAGATAAACACAGATAATAAACGCGATGAATCCTTCTGCTTCTGTTGCAACGGGCAACATTCCTCACTAGTCCTGTGACCCCTCTGATACTTGCCTTCATAGAACCTTGTCTTTTCTTTCAGACACTTATTTAAATTTGTAATTACACATGCAATTATTTGCCACTAGACTGTAAGTTCTGTGAGGACAGGCCCTGCATTTATTTTTATCACAACCATACTCCTAGCATAGGATGATGATATATCCTAGTTTGTTTGGGACTGTCCCGGTTTGGGCACTAAAAGTCCTACATTCCAGAAACCCCTCTGTTGCAGGCAAACCAGTACAGTAGTCCCTTTATCTTAGCACCTAGTTCCATAAATGGTTTTTGAATGAAGGAACAGCCTTAAGGTGTACCACATGTCATTCCTAAAAGAAATAGCATGTATGAAGGATAGAATAGCGCAATGGTGAACAGCATGACTGTGGAACTAGATAGCCTGGGTTCAAATCCAAGCTCTGCCACTCACCAGCTATGTGACCTTGGATTACTTAACCTCTCTGGGTCTCAGTACCCTTGTCTGAAAAATGGGAAGTTTATGGTGCCAACTACAAAGGGCTGTTTAAAAATCAAGTTTATATATATAAAGTGTTGAGAACAGTGCCAAGCTCATTTTATTAAACATCTAACATATTAATAGTATTTGGTCCCTGGTAGATGTCAGATTTTATTCTATTTAAATTATTATAAACAGGAACAACCCTCTGCCAAATTGTGAACTAAGTGAAATTGTTCTTCTCTCACTTTTTTTTTTCTAAGCTTGTCAAAAACCAGATTGGATGTCTCCCTCCAGTGCATTCAATACAAGCTCTAGCTAACTCAGCCCCCACTGCAGAGCACTCTGCTCTTCCTCTCGAATGAGGAACCACATTCTCCGCACTTGTTCCTTCTTTGCTCATCAACATGTATGTTACATGCACCACTGGCTTTGCCCTGTTACAGAACTGAGTTGCTGGTAAATTCATTTGTGCTGAAATGTCTCCTCTCCACCCTCCATTACCTCCTACCCCAAGGGAGTTGATTTTCAAAGGGAACTCCCAGAAACCTCATGTCTTTTAATCTAGGGGAATTAATCTCTAATGATTGGGATTTGAGGCTACATGGGAGGGAGGAGAGAATTTGGGAACAGGGTCATTTTAATGGCATTTCACAAATCTCCATGAAGACACCTGCCTGCTAGTGGAGGTTTTGTTTTGCTGGATGGTCTCTCCACAGATTCTTGCTTTGAGACATATATCCACCACTGATTATCTAATATGTCCTAATGCTGATTATATTGAAAAGTTGCTAGCAGATGAAGACTTATCTCTTAGTCTTGAGTAGAGGTGCAAGAAAAACAGGCTCAAGGAGATAGTTTAGAGAGAATAGAAGCTATCACCCCACTGCCCATTCATTAGGTTCAACTGCTAAAGGAGGATGAGATCTTAAGAAAGATGATAGAAGGTGAAGCTCAGGATGGGTAAAGAACACTTTCACTTTGACCTTCACCTTTACCTGAGAAGGGATTCTTCAAAATGTTGAGCCAAAGTGAAGCATCCCAAGAATGGAAAAATAAGCACCACATGTACTCACCAGCAAATTGGCATTAACTGACCAACATCTAAGTGGACGTATAGGAATAACATTTATCGCTCATTGGGCAGGTGGGAGGGGGAGGTGGGGATGGGTATATACATACATAATGAGTGTGAGGTGCACCATCTGGGTGATGGACATGCTTGAAGCTCTGACTCCAGGGGGAAGGGGGGGAGGGCAACACACATAACCTAAATATTTGCACCCCCATAATATGATGAAATAAAAAAATAAAATTTAATTTTAAAATCTAATAAAAAAATGCTGAGCCAGACACAAGATTGTGATGTGAAAAAAGATTAATTTGCATTTTCTCTTTCATTGATAATCCCCTCTCCTTTTATAGCCTGGAATCAGGCATTCAATGTCAGCTAAACCCTTAAGTCTGAAGTCTATTCTTCCCACAGAATATCCCATACTTCCTACTCCCTTCTCTCATCAGAACTTACATATCCCATGTCTCATTCCTTCAGATCTTTATTTGAAAGCAAATCTAATAAATTAATTTGTGCTACAAGCTGATGGATATTGGTTAACATGTGACCCCTCTTATTTATATTCTTTTAGTGCCTTAACCTGAAGGCAAATTTCAAGCATAATAAATTTTGAGCATAACAATAGGCATATAGAGGAAATATTTAATCAAGTGTGTACATATCATACCCTAAAAGCATAGCCTAGAGTTTTCCACTGATAATTGGATAAGGTAGAATTTAATTTCAATAGTTTGTCATTCTTTCCATGGCAGGATTTTTACAAAATACTATTTTGCATTTGATCACTAAAGATAAGCCATATTTAGTTTGGGATTTTAATTTTACAAAAATTGAGAAATGTGTATAACAGATCAAGGTGATACTTGGGTGACTGCCCGCAATCTCCCAATACTCCTTGCTTAAGAAAACTGATACAAATAATAATGGCCCTGGAAACTCCAGGGACAAGACCCTCACCTCCTTTCTTAATAATTCTGGACAAGTCCTGCCCAAGAGCTTGAACATAGATTACTGACAACATGGCTTAATTAATAAGGAATTGTGTATAAGCTCTGAAGCTCAAGGTTAGCAACAAGAGCATCAACAATAATATTGTAGGTTAACACATACCAATCAGTAACCAACAAACTTTAGTCAGAAAATGCCTTCTGGTACAAAACCCAGTTACTTAGGCTGTAATATAAGCCTCTATTTGCTTTTGTTCAGCTTTCCATAGGTATGAAGAACGAAGGCGAGTTGTCCAGTATAGACCAGTAGCGTGAAATTCTTCATAGATAATGTCATCTGGAGAGCTTTGAATTATTCTTATGGCAAAATCTCTTCCTTTCCCAACTGTCACAGAAGCTGGGATTATTATTCATTCCTTTCAGCTGAGCTTGAATTTCTCTAAAATTGCCTGAAAGTAACCCAAAAGTAGGAAGAGCATAATATCCAGATGCAGAGGATCAATCACATAAGTGAGTAAATGAAGTAGTAAGGGTTTAAACTGATGTATTGGAGTTTTCCCAATAAAAGTGGATTTGTACACAAATGTTATGGGCTAAATTGTGACCTCTAAATTCATACATTGAAGTCCTGACCCCCCAGTACCTTAGAATATAACTGTATTTAAAGATAGGGCCTTCAAATAGGTGATTAAATTAAAATGAGGCTGATAGAGTGGGCCCCTAAGTCAATATGACTGGTGTCCTCATGAGAAGAGAGACATCAGAGACTCAAGTGCACAGCGGAAAGTCACACGAAGATGCAGTGAGAACATGGCCATCTTCAAGCCAAGGAGAAAGCCCTCGAGAGAAACCAAACCTGCCAACACCTTGGCATTCTAAACCTCCAGAACTACGGGAAATTGAATTTCTGTTAGTTAAGCCACCCGGTCCATGGCATGTTGTTATGGCAACCCAAACACATTAACACAAGGATCTCACTTATATATGTAAATGATATTGCCGCTGGCTTATTCTTATGTCCAGACACCATGTGTGCTGGGCTCAGTAGAGCATTTCAGTGTCCAACAATATTCTTTTATGGGAAGCCCTCTCTCCATATACTCGTTATCTAAATGAAATGATGGAGGAATAAATAAGTAAACAAGCTAATTGTATTGAATATATTTAAAGTGTTGCCTGTCTGAAAGATAAATAGCTGAGAAGAGCAGGAAGTACATGTTCTTCTTTGGCTGGTTGCTGCTGCTCGCTGATGTTGCATGGTTGAGTAGCTTTCAGCCAACTCACTCACAGCCCAAAGATTGCAACTTCTGCTGCAAAATAGCCTGCTGGCCTTCACCCACTAGGTATTTTAGGGGGAAATCATATCTGTACTTTACCTCTCTGTTGGTGTGTCTATCTGTCTCCATGTATTGTGTGTCCCCCTCTCTCTATATCCCTATTCTTATAGCATAACAATTTTATGTCAGTGAAGAAATGGTAACAACCAACCACAACAAAAAGAGCCTGACTTTGGGAGGCTGTCACAGACCGTTGGGTCAGCAGTCCATACCACTCGGGGTTGACCATTTTGGCACACATCAAGAAGTTCAATTGCCAGCAACTGAATCTCACTGCTTGGGTGATTTTTATGACAGCCAAAACCCAGAGCCCCATGCCCACATGATACCAGATGATGAACCCCCTACACATACACACCACCCCCCTCTAGCTATCTTCAACCAAAGACAGGCAGCAGTTGGTGTGCAAAGACTCCAGCCCCTTGGCCCTTGGGTGGGGCAGCTCTACAGAGCAGGGTTAAGGTCCAGTTTGCCCACATTAGCAACCTGCTGGATAAACTCCCTTCATTGTCTTCCTTTCTTCCTGCCTCATTTTCCCACTCCTCCTTCACATCCCAAATAAGCTACTTGCACCTGAATTATTCATTCAAGGTCTGCTTCTGGGTAAGCCCAAATTCTGGGCAGGACAAAACAGATCTGGTTTAGAATCCTGGCTCTATAATTATAAGGCTAGGCAACATAATAATTTTTCTCAGTCTCAGTTTATTTCTAAATGGAAATGGTTAATACCTACTTTGTGGGCTTAAATAAAATAATACGTATGAAGCCCTGAGTACTGTGTGTGGCATGTAGGGTATGCCTAACAAGTTTAGGTTGTCCCTCTTCAGTTTAGCTTTCTCTGCAGGAGATTTCAAACCAGCAAAGAGCTGTATCATTTAGATTTGCTATGTGACAAACCACTCCCAACTTAATAGCCTAAAATAAGTTTATTCAGCTCACAATTCTGAGGATCAGATCAGCAATTTGGGCCAGGTTCAGTTTGGATGAGTTCTCTGCTTACCTGAGCTGGGCTCACTTGTGCAAAGGTGGGCAATAGCCAGTCAGCTGGGTGGTTATACTTCTGGGGAGCCAGCTAACTGTTTGCTGTTATACTGCTGGGGTGGCCAGGGTGACTGAGCCATGTGTGTCCAATCACCTAAAAGGCTAACCCAGGCTTTACATGGCAGCTCAAGTTCCCAAGAGCAGCAAGAGGGCACAAGTGTTTTGTGAGTCCCTGCTTATGTAATTTTTGCTACTGTCCCTCTGGCCAAAGCAAGTCCCATAGCCTACCTCAGATATAAGGAGTAAAAGAAGGTTCTACTTATTGGCAGGAGGAAATACCAAGTCATATTACAAGGGTGTGGATACAGGGAGTGTAGAAATCTGTGGCCATGTTTGTAACCTGCTATAGAAAGCATATCTTATATATGTCTGAGGGGCTTCCATAAGACGTCTGGGGGCCACTGACAACCAGTGTGTGCTCTCCCAATGCTTGCTATCTTGCTAGATAATTGAAGGACAGGTTGACTCTCATAGGACATGAGCTAATCCCTAAGTTTCACTTACTAAGTTTAGGAAGAAACTTTCAAGTGTAGTTTTTATCTTTGATCAAAGTTAGAAATTTTTATTGGATGATAATAAAGATAAAAACGCTTTTAAAAAAATCCAAAAATATACTTGTTATACTAAATTGTTCAGATGTGTTAATCATTTTTTAACCATATCAACACAGTCATATGAATCACTGAAATGGATGTCTATATTTTTGAATGCAGGTATTCGCACAAACACAATCTTTAAGATTCTGTCTTGAGATGTAACTATAATCAATCCAGGGAACTGTTTTAAGCTGAGAAGCTGTTTCCTTCCACCAAAGACCAAAGTAATTGCAAGCCCAAAGAGTACATGAGGAAGATAATAATTGCTGCTTCCTCATGAAAGCAAATCATTCTTGTAAGTTGATTATGGGTCATAATTACTCATCTTAATTTTGGTAATAATTTCCTCTATAAAATTCCTTATAAAAACCCTGTTATAAAACTCTGCTTTATAACACTTCTCTAATAAAGGAAGAAAAAAAATATAAATAACCTTAGGGAGAAAACAGTGCCATGGATTCAGTAAATTGCAAGTAGCATTTCTGGCTGCTGAATAAAATTTGGTCTGCTCAATAAAGCCCACAGAGGCTTGGGGCATAGTGATGAGATTGAAATAATTCTTGTGCTGTTGTAATTGCATTTATTTCCTATTAAACTGCCACATACTTCTGATATTGTGTTAGACTGTGTATAATTAGGATAAAAGAATTAAGGCATGAGACCCTGCCTTCCAGGAAGTTATTACACAGTAGAGGAGCTAGGATGGTGGCAACAAATGACCCTGCCCAGCACACACACAAGAGGAACCACAATCAGCTCCAGTGAGTCTCAGAACTTTGTAAGAAATGCAGTAAGGCTCTCAGGACTCAGGCCAATCCCTAAGGCAAATTTTTCTAACTCCCCTGCATGCATAGAAAGGAGAACAATTCAGTTGCCTGCCAGCCACCCCTGCAGTCCTCTCTAGACCCTCCTGGAAGGACATCTCTCCAAGGCAGGGCTGAAGTTTGGGTCACCTTCTCTGAATATGGAATCTATGAGTATGACTCCTTTGCAGGTAGAGCAGAAGGAAAGTTCTAGACATAAGGGAGCTCGGGGTTCAGCCAACCCATATCTAGAGACAGGCTGACTGCACAGTGAATAAGACAGCTCTAGAGGAAGCATGCCCATATAATTAACATCCAAACCAGGATACTCTTAATTTCACCAGGACAATAGGCATAAATGAGAGCTGCCCCCAGTTTGGGCAACCTCTCTGTGGGAGAGCTAATAATATATCTGATGACTTAAGAGAAATTTTTTTCTGGCTTTGTGAAAGATGTTGATTGGACCGAGCACTGACAGAGCAGAAGTCAGCTCTAACACATGACATGATTTCTTTTAGCACCTGGCATCCCAGCAGGACTGTGAAAGCTACACAACAATATTGACCCTCTACTTCCGGGTGGCAAGTACAGCTCACAGTGCAACACGGGCACCATCCATGTGACTTTGGGGAGAATCAGGAAAACACTTGGACGTCCCCTCATTTCTAGCCATTGTTCTTCTACTCTACTCACAATTCGAGCCACTAGTGGGAGGATTTGTATTCACTTCTAACACAAAAGCTCAGCAGGGCCAAATTTGTGATTTGGCAGAAGTGCTCATATACTAAAATGCCTTCTGAGAAGTCTCGAGAACTCTGGCCCCCTTGCAAACCTATGGGGTGGGTCTTTCTGGTGTTTTATCTCCCTATCCATGCACGGCTCCTTCCATCCCCTTCTGGAAGGATCTGCCAGCATTTGTCCGCATCTTCCAGGAGTCAGCTCTGAACATGACAGGCACACAAATAGCTCCATTCATTATTCCATAGCCTCCCCTCGACCCTTGAGCTGTGACCTCAGGGAGTTCAGACAACAGAGAAGGCTACACCGTGGTTTTAAATCTCTCTCACTTTTGAGACAAGAGAAGGATTAGAATTTTAGTCTTCCTTTGATTATTATAGAATTTCTTTTCATCTCGACACTTCATGGGAGGAAAAAGACACCCTCTCCTGTCCTAAGTGAATGCTTACACCACAGATGACAGTTGGAAGATCTTACAGAAGCTCAATAAGTATTAAAGTATTAGAGTTTTATCTCATTTGAAAGAGGACTGACTCATGCTGTCTGCATGCCGAGTTTCTTTTTTATTGCCAAGTTGCCAAATATTACTGTATAAAAGCAGGTTTGCTGACATGATGCAAATTGCCATGAAATCTTTACAGCAAACACTCACTTCATCACTGCCAACCACCGGGTCTCTGGTCCTGCCACTCGTATTAATACTTGTCATTTGAGACAAGGCTTTCTTTAACCCTTTACTTTCTCTCTGCCCTACATCCAGATACCTTAAATTCTTAAGAATCAGCCCTGTCCCCACCCCAGCTTCTAACCTTGGGACCTCTGCCCACAGCTACAGCAACAGCCTTCGAACTGGACCCTGATCTGTAGTCTCACCTGCAGTAAGTGCCACCAATGGTCAGACTACTCTTTTTAAAACATGCTTCCTGGAACATGCTGCCATCCTGTTTTAAATCATTAGAGGCTCCCTCTTGCCTTTGAGAGATGGTTCAAGTGCTTCAGATAGATCTATCTGCCAAAACCTGACACCAATTCAGTTCCCCATTGTTCTCTCTCACACTGGAGGCTGGGAGCCTCCACTCCCCGAAACAAGCTGCAGAGCTTCCCGTGGTCAGGCTTGAGCTTGGACTGCCTCCACCAGGAAGGCTCCCCACCTCTCCCAGGGCTCCTCCCTCTGTCTCGGCGAGAGGGCAAAGGGATGCCATTGCTGGCTCTGAAGGCTGATGGGGTGACAAGCCAAGGAATGCCGGTGGCCTCTAGAAGTTGGAAAGGGCAAGAAAATGGAATCTTCCCTCTCCACCTCCAGGACAAAAACAGCCCTGCCAATGCTTATTTGGGCCCAGGGAAAGCTGTTCCAGAAATCTGACCTCCAAAACTACAGGAGCCATGGGGCCTCCCTTTCTCTCCTCCCCTGCAGCACTTACTATTTGCACATAGAAGTCTCTATCTTGAATCAGTATTACTTTTGTGTGTGTGTATCCTGCCCACCCCCCCAACACACACACACACACACACACACACACACACACACACACACACAGAGGCAAGTTTAAACCTCTGAGTGGAGGAATCCAGTGTTACTCCTTTCTCCTCTGCATAGTCACGCTGCTCCAAATACTTCATTTTTCTGCCTCAGACCTTCAGAAGTTTCCCAACGTCTATCAAATTAAGTACAAATGCTTAACATTCTGGGTCTTCCACAATTTAAACCTAATTTTATTTTATTTTATTTTATTTTTGCTTTCCCTCTTAGCTATCACACTGTCATGTTCCCCAAATCTCTCCTGAGCTTTCCATGTGTCTGCTGTCACCCTTTTCTTCACCTGTGTCTGTGCTGTCCCTGTACAGGGCCACTGGGCAGCTGCTGAGCACTGGAAATGTGGCTACTTCAAACAGAGATGTGCGATAAGTGTAAGATCACGCTGGATTTTAAAGACTTAACTTGGGGGGGGGGGAAGACTGTAAAATATATCAATAATTTATTTGTATTCTTTACATATTGAAATAACATTCTGGGTATTGGGATTTAAATAAAATATATCATTAAAATTAATTTCACCTATTTCTTTTTTAATGGAGCTACTAGGAAATTTTAAATTGCATTTGGCTCACATTATATTTCCACTGGCTATAGCTAATCTAGAAGTTTCTCTCTCTACTTCCTCCTCTTCTAGACCCAACCTGATCTTCACGCTTGCAAGTTTTATCCAGTCTCAAAGGCCCAACTGAAACATGGTTTGCACAGATCTTTTCCTAATTCTTGATCTTCATGAGCAGGTGTAATTCTTCTTCCAACCACTCCCCCCACCAACAGCATTTTATCTCTACCTATTTTATAGCCCAAGCCATATATTGCTTTGAATTGACAGGTTTCAGTGGCCTTTTCTTGCCATCTTTTTCTTTGACCAGCACAGTTCACTGTCTGTAGTAATAGCTACCTGTATTGAGCACTGGGGAAGGCAGAGTAACAGTTCCCCAAATGCCTACATCTTCACATTCAGAACCTGTGAACACACGCTGCCTTACATGGCCAGGGAAAATTAAGGTTGCAGATGGACTTAAGGATGCTAGTCAACAGATCTCCAAATGAGGAGATTATCTTGAATTATCTGGTAGGGCCCAATGTAACCAAAAGGGTCTGCTACATTTTGAATGTTTCTGTCTCCTCCAAAATTCATGTTGATACTTAACCCCCAAAGCAACAGTAACAAAAGGCAGGGCCTTTAGGAAGTGATTGGGCCTTGAGGGCTCTGTCCTCATGGATAGGTTGGTGCCATGAAAAGGGCAGGAGGGAACTGGCCAGGCCCCTTCGCCCTTCCAGCCCTTTCACCACGCAAGGACACAGTGTTCGTCTCCTCCAGAGGATGCAGCAGGGAGGCGCCATCTTGGACACAGAGACCAGGCCCTCACCAGGCACTGAACCTGCCAGCGCCTTGACTGTGCGCTTCCCAGCCTCCAGAACTGTGGGAAACAAATCTCTGTTATTTATAAATTTCCCAGTCTCAGGTGTTTTATCTTACCAGCATGACCGGACCCTTTTAGTATGGAAGAGGAAGGCAGAAGAGTCAGAGAAGGAGATGTAAAATGACAGAAACGGAGTTCAAAGTGGCTCTGAAGAGGGAAGGGGCAACAAGCCAAAGAGCAAGGCAGCCTCCAGAAGCTGGAAACGGTACAGAAATGGAACCTGTCTTAGGACTTCCACATGGAACACGGCCCTGCTGAAAGCATGACTTTAAACAAGTGAACCTCATTTTGCTCTTCTGACCTCCAGAACTGTAAGATGATAATTAGGGGTTGTTTTAAGCCACCCAGTTAGTTTGTGGTGATTTGTGACAGCAACACACCCTCATCACTTACCGTGAGGCAGACACTGAGCCTCCCATGCACTAGCTCACTCCGTCTGCCCCACAGCTCTCTAGCGTGTCACTGTTATCACCCTGACTTTTCAGGGGAGGAAACTGAGCCTCAGGACAGGGACCCCACGTCACTCACACACTGAGCTGGAAAGTGGTGGGATCAGATCTCAAACTCAGGACTCTCTGCTGCCAAATCTCACGCAAGTAACCATTTCAAACCTGCCTCAAATGTGAGGGAAGAAAGCCTCACAAGATAATAATGATAAAAAAAAAAGAAGAAGAAGAAAGAAAGAAAAGAAAAGAAAAGAAAAGAAAAGAAAAGAAAAGAAAAGAAAAGAAAGGAAAGGAAAAGAAAAGAAAAAGAAACAGCATTGCTATCTCTCGGCCGGCCAACTCATGTAAAAGAGATTGTTGCTTTTTTCAATAAAACTAGCAAAGTGCAAAGAGAGCAGGCTGCACTCCACCTCCACAACCCCGAGCACCAGCCATGGGGCGGGCTTCCTGGGATTCTCACACACAACTTCTCCCTTTCACTCCTGCACATTCTAAAGAAATATTTTTTTTATCTTTTTGTAGGCTGTGGGAATAAGGGAAACAAAGTATGCGAATGAGGTTCCTCTGGGTGCAAATTTGACTCTTCAGATTCAGACTTAAGTCAAAACTAGCTCTCCCTGCTCCCCCTCACCCAATCGTATGCCAGCTTTCAAGCCCTGTGCAGCACTAAAAATCTCTCCCTTGAAATATTGCCACTGTTATGCTTTTTCATTTATGGCGTTATTTAATTAAAATCTTTCTTCCTAACCTCCATGAAATTAGGGATTGTGTCTCTCTTGTTCCACATTCTGTCCTCAAGGAGCCATTCTTGATTCTTGTCTCTCCTAAACCCCCCATCTAGAATCTTATCGGCAAATCCAGTCAACTCTACTGCCAAATTTATATCTTGAGCCCTACCCTGTACCTTCATTGCTACCATCAATGTCCAAGCCTTCATTGCCTCTCGTTTGGGTTACTTCCGGAGCATCCTGCTTCTATCCCTGCCATGGAAAAGGCTCCCTTGAACAGCTGCCACGTAGCACACTTCCAATAAAATCCAATCCTTTACCCTGGCTTCCAAAGTCCCACACAGTCTGACCCTTGCCTTCCTTTCCAACCTCATGTCCTGCCAACCTCATTTCAAGGCCTGCTCTTTTCTGCCCATATAACAAGTCAAGTCTACTGCAGCCTCGGGCACTTTGCCCCGAGTCCTCTGCCAGGAATGCTCTGCCCTCAACCTTCCTTCACAGGGCTGGTTTCTTCCTGTAATTCAATATCAGCAGATGCTATCTCTTCTGATGTATCTATGTATCTACCTAGCAGATACAAGCATAAATGACCATGTAAAATGCCTTCATAATGATCCTTTACATTTGTATAGCTACCTAACAAATATTACCTACGTTTTTTGGCCCATTTCTGCAGGGATAATAGTAAGGTTAAGATTACAATACAAGTCATAAAGTGATAAACATTTAGCAGGGCTCTGCCTCTAGTTTCTCTAAGAAAACTGCCTAACAAAACTCCCCACCTTCTCTTCTCTTCTCTTCTCTTCTCTTCTCTTCTCTTCTCTTCTCTTCTCTTCTCTTCTCTTCTCTTCTCTTCTCTTCTCTTCTCTTCTCCTCTCCTCTCCTCTCCTCCTCTCTTCTCTCTCTCTCTCACACACACACACTCACACACGTTCCAATCACCCTTCAATCTAGAGCCTCACTGTTATATATGAACAGAAAACTCAGGACCATAAGTGCTTGAAAAGAAAGATTTCAATGTGAAAAGTTGAGTTCAAAACCAATAACCAAAAAAAAAAAGCTCTTAGAAGAAATTTAGACAATTAGATAGCACTCAAAAGAAAACAAAAATATTGCAATTAATATCATCAAAGAGCTTAGATAATGCATTTGTAAAGTATAAATAGGATAGTTTTTTTTTAAAAAAAAAAAAGCAGAAATTCTTAGAAATTAAAATATGACTGCTAGCATAAAATACTTAATAAAAGGAATGGTTAAGAAATCTCTCAAAAAGTAGAACCAAAAAGTAAAGAGTTATGAAGCAGAACGGAAAATATAGAGGATCAAAATAAGAGGTCCAATATCTGACTGAAGGAGTTCTACAAAAGAACAAAGAACTAGATGAGTGGAAATTCTAATCAAAATAATATTAAAAGAAAGCTTGCAAAATTAAGGGCACAATATCAAGATTAAAAAGGCTCACCAAAACCCATCGTAATATTCTTTTAAACTGCCAAATTACATAATCATGGAGTTACTGAACAACAGGTATAGAGAAGGTCCTAACTGCGTTGATCAGAATAGCTTCTAACTTTTCCCAAAAGCAACACTGGGTACAGGAGGAAGTGGAGCGATGTTTGTAAAATTCTGCCAGAAAATTATTTCCAACCTCAAATTCTCCCACCAGACAAACTGGGTATGCTTGTATAAAAGTGTAATAAAAACATCATGACAATGCAAGTACTAAAAAACATTACTTCCCATGAATGCTTTCTAAGAAAGCTAATATAGTATATGCTCTAATAAATTGAGGGAGAAAAATCAAGAGAGGAAGTCTTAGAATCTGAAAAATACAAGTCATCGTTCCTGTGTTTTCCTACACACGTCATCAGTTCAAGGAAGTGCCCGGACAACAGTCTAGGGAGCACATGGTCTGGCAGCAAAACAGTGGCTGTGGTGCAGAGGGTTAGAGGCAGCAGAATTTAACAGATGATTTTGAATGTTTGCAACATTTTTTTCTAAGTAGAGAAAAATGTTTTTTCAACATATTGAAAAATATGTTGAAGCATTTAGAAAATATATAAAATGGAGGGGGAGGAGGAAATCTTCAATCACCTTAACAGGAAGTCAGTAAATCCTCACTGAAATCAATCCTGAAATAGCAGTAATGACATGTTGTTTCGATATGTGGAGAAAAATACCCAAATGACCAGCTAAAATTGTTGAAAGTGGCCCCTTCTGGAAACCACTTAGTACAGTGCCCAGGCTATTGTGTATTAATCAGAAATATTTCAGTTGCAAGTGACCGGAACTCAAATTAAACCAGTTTAAGCAGAAAGAGGAATGTATTAGCTTATACAGCTTTAAAAAAGCATGGGTCAACATAGCTGGATTCAGGTTTTCAAATAACGTTTATATGATGTCTGTAAGAAATTGTCTCTTGTTCTCCAGCTTTCAACTCTGTGTTCTTTTCTCCTGGTTGGCTTAATTTTCACGAAAGCTTTCCCCATGTGGGGCAGAGATGGCCCCCTGCAGCTCCAGACTTACAGACCCCGGGCATCCAGACTCTAAGAATGAGATAAAGCCTCCGTCCTGGTATTTCCAGTAAAAACACCCCAGGATTGGCTCTCAGTAATCTGGGTGTGGTCATGGGCCCATCCTTGAAGCAATCTCTTTACCCAGGGTGATTTGATGCTAGGACAGGCCAGACCTATGTCACATTCTCACTCTCAGAGCCAGAAAATGACGTTGGCCCCTCCTGATGTACATGGACCAGGAAGAGCAGTTTTCCAAAAGGAAGTGAGGTTTGTTTTCTTTTCAGCTTGGATGGATTGCAGTACCTAAATAGTCAAATACTATTCTAGATGTCTCTGTGAAAGTATTTTCTAGATGAAATTAATATTTAAGTCAGTAGACTTTGAATAAAACAGATGACCCTCCATAACATGAGTGGGCCTCATTCAATCAGGTGAAGGCCTAAGGAGAAAAAACTGACATCCTCAGAAAGAGGGCATCTGCCCGCAGATTGCCTTCAACCTTTACACTTCGGCGGCACCATCAGCTCTTTCCTGGGTCTCCAGCCAGCCCTGCAGATTTTGGATGTGCTGGCCCTCCACAATCCGATGAGCAAATTCCTTAAAATAAATCTCTCTGTGTGTGCCTCTCTCTATCTCCAGATAGATAGATGGGGGGGAAAAATCTACTCATTGATGGGTTAACTGTTTTAATATGCATATTTTAAAAGTAATACTATCAGCTCTACCTTTGTGGGAAAACAGGACACATGTATCCATGAATTCTGGATAACAAATGCCCATGCAAGAGTAAAGGCATGATTTATGCAAAGTGATTAAATAAGTATTTATCTTTGAAATGTAGTTTTCTACTTTATTTCAAACATGGGAGATAAAGGCAGTTTAGAGACTTCACTGGGCCAGGCAATGGACAGAAGTGGACTAAAAAGTGACTCATAGATGACCAAAGACCTGTAAATAGCAAAGAGCAGCTGATGACACCATGAAAGCTGAAACAGCCAGTAGGATTCCCAGCCAGGGCTGAGGTTTGTTGACCCCTAAGTATACACAACTTTCCCTGAGGATTCTCAGAGTCTGCGGGGAATGTTCATACAGAGACTTTAGGGAACTTTCAACTGTTCTGATTTTCCTACTATCTAAAACCTTGTTATTGTTTGGGTTTCTTTTGCTTGAAAGTAGGGTCCTTTTACTACACTATGGTCAGAATTATTACAAGTGAGAAAATCAGTGTCATCATTTTGGGTAGCACGGGAAAGGGTTTTTCCCAGGTCTTTGGACAGGGCCCACACTACTCCAAGGGAAACGATCTTAAAAAGTAATCCATCTCAGTCTATGGCACGAGGGGCACATGATGAGGCTTGCTATAAAGCTTTTTCCAAAGGGAAGCTGGGAAGATAATCAACCTCCTTCACCAACTATAAATAATAGTAATAATAATTTTTAATACTCATATAGTCTCTTTTATTGAGCCACACAAATTCCCTTTTTAATAAAAGTGACAATTTGGGGAATTTTAAGTTACTGGATTTCTGGTCATAACACCTTACAATACAGTCCATACTGGAAAAGGCTGACAGGCCAGGTCCATGCCAACACCACCCAAACAGAGCCGGCATCTCATAAACCTCCATGAGGGAAGCATAAAGGGAACAGTTTAAATTTCACACAGCTCTTGAGTGAAAATGCTGCTTTCTAGCAACTCATACAAACTAGTACAACAAATCTCTCCAACTTGAAAGCAATTTTCCTATACTAAACAAAAATGCAGAGGATTCCCCCAAAATTCAATTTCATTGTTTATAAAAAAAAAAGTTATTGCTATGAAGTGATCAGAATAAGTAGAGGAAATTATGACTTAAAAATTAAGCAAGAAAGACAGTAGTATAAAATGAAGCACGATTAAATAGGCATTAAACAAAAAGGCAATAATATTAATAAAATAATAAACTAAGAATATTTTAAAAAATGAAAATGAATAAGATTATATTAGATAAAAGAATATTCTAGAAGAATTAAGTAGTATGAGAATGGCTAAAAAATAAAAATTAAAAGAATACCAGAAAGAACAGAAATAAAATTACAAATGGTTCTAGAAGTTCAGAAATCCCATGATTAATATTCCATTGAAAGATTTAAAAAAGGACACTTGGAACAAGATAACTGATGGCTTTTCTCCCCCAAGCTGGTGGTCACTGCTGCAGTTTCAGGGGTTTATCTTCCTGGATAAATATCCTAAACAGATGCAGCTGACCCACAGAGTGTCTCAAAATAAGGTCTGTAGACCACGTTCCCAATTACTACTCACGCCAAAACAATCACATCATGAACAGCATGTACCACTGAAGCCAACCGACTTCTTGGTAGACTACTTGGGTAAGAGAAACAAGACTCTAACAGTGACCTGCCTAAAACTCTAACCTCCTTGAAAGCTGGGTCCCCAGCAACAAGCACAGAGCCTGGGAGTAACAGGCTATTGAAGTGAGCAGAACAAATCTGTCAGAAACCTCCAGCTTTATGGAAAGTGCATGCCAACAATGTCATTAGGCTGTCCCTTTAATCTCAAAACACTTCACCAATTCGATTCTCTTTCTCAATATACATCCTAGAATATGTCTTAGCTGAAGCTTCTCAAGCTGTAGAAGCCCAGGCCCTTCAGGTTTTCAGCACCCAAACGAAAGCAACGAGGACGGAGATGGGAAGTAGACCAAGGTCACATACCAGAGTGCTGAGCAGAAGCAGGACACTGGAGCATCATACTTGGCAGTGTTTTTCATATTAAGGTCCATAGATAAGCCAGGAATGCCTACTCTAGGCAAGATCAAGGAGTCAGAAACTGTGGGCAGAGCTAGCAGCAGTAGCAGGGACACAAGGAAACAAGGGCCACAGAACCAGAAAGGCAACGCTTTGGGTCTCAGTGCATTTTCTGGACTTAAGTAAAACCTCCCTGGAAAAGCTACCGTTCCCTTTCCCCTACAGGCATGCCACTGCAGCTATTAAAGGCATGGTACTCTGACAGTTTATAGCTCCTTGTTAATTAAATTGTAAATCTTGTTTCAACTGTTTAAGAAAATCAAGGACACTAAAATGCAGGCATCTCTAAGCTAGCGTAGAAGAGCTGCCTTAATCTTGAAAGAACACAGCACCCCAGCAGATTCTACATCAGAGGGGAGGCAAAGAGGGAGCTGGAGATGGGAGTTGTTAGCTTGACAAAGTGCAGTTAAATGTTACCAGAACAATATGTGCTGAACAGACCCTTAAAGTTTCAGCAACAACCTAAGAGCTTTCATTTCAAATTTAAAGCCTACTCAAAAGGTCACACTGCCACATATCTCTAATCTTGTGCTCAGTTCTAGATATCTTCTGAAGACCTGAGTTTCTCACACTTTCTGAACCATAACATCAGTGTCTCTCAATCCATTAATTTTAATAGAGCACAATAATTTAGAGTCACAGATCCAAGGGGTTCTTGACAGATCAACTTGCTATGCCTCTAACTTAAGGAAGAGCGCAGCTCCAAACATTGTGTTTAAGAAAGGTTATCGCTGCTTGTCATACCGGTTCATGCTAGGGATTCAAATACAAATGTTCACAGGACTACATTTCTCACACACTCTCACCCAAAATGTCAATCTCCTATGGTGAGGAAAAGGGATGACAAATATTAATTTTGTAGTTGAGGAGGGGAACCTTCTTTTACCTCGCTTCAAGTTTCCATGGGGCATCATCAGTGTAACACTCATGACCTTCCCCCACACACTCATTTTATCCCACGGCGAGTGGGATGATCTATATAAACAGTGCGTTTGGAAAAGAAACAGAGCACGCATTCTTCAGCTTCATATTCCCACTTCTCTGCCTGCCTGCAGAGAACTCTGTTCTGATCCTCTATCTCATAAGTGGTACAGGGAAGCCCATGGTTTTCCAGCCTTGCCTGTAACTGGGTAGGTGAGCCTCCCTAATCCTGGGGTCAATCAAAAAGCCAGGAAACTCAGTATAGCCGTATGCTGAAGCCACATTCTCCAAACTAGCCTTTATTCCTAATAAAAGAGATATTTGGAATTTCCTCTGCCTTACTCTTTTTCTCTCTCTTAATTAGGTCAAAACTCTATGGAAAGGAAAGTGGAGTAGTATATAGGTTGCCCTCAAGTTCCCAATATTCGGCTTCTCCTTTCAGTAGGAAAGACCTCGCATGAACACTCTGGTCCCTGGGCTCCCCTCAGCCCAATGCCATTGATTCAGATGAAGGGGGAGAAAAGCTTCCCAACATGGCTACGTTACATATATTAATTATATGTAATTAATTACATATTTACATGTACATTAATATTTCAGGGTAGTTATTGGTAGAAAATCCAAAACAACCAAAAAAATGAACCAGCTGCACAGGACTTACATAGGTGTGTAGGTAAGGATTACTATTCAACTGTAGGCACAATCTCTGTGATCCACCCTTCTTCATTTCTGGTTCTGAATAGACTGAATATAGGTATTCTGTTTTCCATTTCCACAATGTTTGGTATTTTCTCACCCCCACACCTTTGCACATGCCATCACCTCTGGAATGGCCTCTCTTGGAGACAACACTGTTCACTCAGAAAACTCCTGCTTATCCTACAAGACTTATTTCAAATTTCACCACATCCTGATCTTTTCATACAAGAGTTAAATACTTCTTTGTGCTGCTGTAGCATCTTGTTTATACTTCTGTGCATTTCTATCATTACTTTTTCACATATTTTTCCTCCTCTCAACTCCTACCCTATCAGAGTGAAAACTCTGGAAAGTATAACTGTCTTCATAAGGTTTATAGTCCCCAACCCCTAACACAGTGCCTGGCATGTGGCAATGCATAACAAATACATAGGAGCAAGAGGCAGATGAAAGAAGCAAAGAGACATACACAGATACAGATAGCCAGAAGGAAGAGAGGAAGAAATAAACAGCAATAAAGACACACAGAGAGACACCAGAAAGTGGAAGAGAAGGCATGAATGGGGGTTATAGGGGAAGAGAGGAAGAAAAGAGGATAAAGTCATAAATATAACCACATACCTCCCTTCCTCCTACAGAAAATACTTGCTAAGGTCTTCCTGAATGCTACAGATAGCTATGCATGGGATAAAACTGGACAGCACAACTGGGGATAGTGGCAAATGGAAGTGGCTAAGAAGCAAAGTGGTTCTAGCATCCTAGCAGACCTGCAAAACTGCATTCTTATTATGTCAAAATGTAGGGAAAAGAAAGAGTTTGCATGCTGAAAGTATTCATGAACCCTCCCATGCATGGAAGCTTTCTATTTCAAATGTGTTATGAATAAATGACTTATCTGCTTGCTAATAGCATTTCCCAATCCTTCTTAACTTGTCTCCTTATTTAAATAAAGAAGAGTTTCAAAGGATTCATTTTTAATTTTGACCTCTCAACCATATTGCTAGTTTTCCTGGTTGTGGGACTTTTAGGAGATAATTTAAACCTTAAAGTTTGCATCATAAGGTACTTTTTCTGTAGGCATGCCATAAATCTGCAAGATGAACTGTGATTCATTCCTGTAGGTGTCGGTATGTGATTATGCAAGCATAGCCAATAATGAAAAAAAATTACTAGAAATTGTGGCAAAGAACAAACAAAAGCAGCTATACCTATAAAAGTGCTATATCTCTATATTGTAATAAATGATGGGTTGTGTATAGAGAGGTAGTTTATAAGAGCTAGTAAGCAAATCAACATTTTTCAGCTGATTATCAGCCAAATCCTGTACCAAATAGGAAAAAACAAAATAAAACATAGTCATATAAATAGAAATAACTAATTAGAGATTCTTCTTTTTACACTGTTTCCTCCAATGATAGGTTATTTCTCTACAGAGACATAGGTACACTCAGTAATAAGGAGGCCCATGATATGTGCGTAGCCTTTCCAACGTCTCCTATTTCCTACCACATTAGGTAGGAAGTTCTGACGGTCAAGATTTAAATAATCAATAATCTAAATAATCCTTCGATTAGTATTTTAGGACTACAGCACATGTAAATAGACTCCTGTTTCTTTGTTGGTGGTGGTTGTTTTGTTTTGTACGTTTTGTTTCAAACTCTATGCAACAGACATTTATTAGCACCTCCTCTTTGGCAAATACTGTGCTATGACCTGAAGGCATGTTCTAAACATGAATAAGGCTCAAACCTGGTATTCAAGGATCTTACAAGTTTCTGGATTTTGGTGGTGCTACAAGGCTACAGATACAGACATTCTGTCTTCTATTAAGCCTAGCTCCTCACAGAGCCCCGCAGGGGGTTTAAGAGAGCAGGCACAGGGCCCAATCTGCCACCCTCCCCCTCTCACTTTACCGAGAAGCCTGTCTCACCAGGTTCACGCCACTCTCCCAACCTTTATTTTACTTTCCTTATGTCAATGCCATTTGTCTATTTCCAACATCCCTCTAAATAGATAATAGGTGTTTTGGGTACAAAAATAGCTCTTCCTTATTTCGGAGCCATCTGGATGAAGGAGCTCAGGGCCTAGATTAATAAACTGTTTTAATTTGTCTTATCTTCCTAATGGCATCATGAGTTCCTTGAAGGCGTGAACTTTCTGTGTGCGTGTGATAACCCAATACCTCAGCATAGTGCAAAGTTCACAGCACACTCTTAGGAGATATTTGTTAAATGAACTAATAGGAGCATGAACTACCCAGAGCAGAAGCACTTCTCTGATTTTCTTACAGCTAGGGAATTTAGTTCTGCCAGTCTCAGTTTATTTCTGTATAAAAGAATAAATGTATCTACCTTAAAGTATATCATAAAAATAAAATTATTTAGAATGCTCCGCACAGTTACTGGCACTCAGAGAGTACTCCAGTAATGGTAGGTGTTACACAATGTGACTGTTGAGACTAGAGAATTACTCTCTAGGTGGAGAAAGACCCTTAACTCTTGCTTTGAAGAGTAAGAGGAGCTAAACTCTCATGCTCTAACTCTAAATGTGCCACCTCCATCAGAAATGCTTGGCTTGGAAAATTTATGAGCAGAGAATAAGAGAACTCCCTGGGGTCTACATGAGAGAATTGTAAAACAATGGTTCTTAGCATAGGCCTCATGAATGGGATTCAGCCCATTTTTATGCATCTAAAACATGTGTGTACATTGCAACAATTACATAGCCTGGATTAAGTACTCAAAGGAATCTGTGGCTCAAAATAAAATTAAGACCCTGAGTTATTGAATAATTTTAGCATAAGTATTGCTTTTCTCTAAAAATCACTGGAGAAAATTTTCTTCCATGAATTAAAGTGTCCAGGAAGAGCTTTGCACCTAGGGTGAATATTATATTTCATAAAACCAAGGAATTAATAATAAAAAAATTAAAAACAGAGAACTAAGAAAGAGGCATAAAATAGCAATATGCCCTCTGAAACAAACACATTCTAATAACTCAAATTCAACATATGCTTGCTTCAACATCTAGGCTTGAAATACATTAAAAAGAAATCTCATAACAATTTATAACCTTCTACCTTCTGTCCATATTCACTGAGAGAAAAATAAATAAATGTTTAGCAATTGTAAAAATTAGGAAGCAGAGTTTTGTTAGTTCTTCAAGAGATTCCAAGGAAAAAAAAAAACATGTGTCTTTTAATGAAATATGTCACCAGCAGCCAAAAGATAATATAAGGGAAATTTTGTCACAATTCTAAAATTTTGTTTCATAGGGTCATCTCCGTAAGTCTGATCTCAACCATCTTAGGTTCCAGAGACTCCTTAGAAACTATATTTACAGATATACCCAACTATTTCCTTCACTAAAATTTGACCACTGCTTTCCATACTATTCAAATAACCATAGAATATCCTAATGTGGAAAGGAAAAGATTGTTGACCTACTGCCTTTATATAAAATAATTTCTTCAAATGTCTTATTCATTCATTAAGTAAATTGAGCCAGGCACTGTAATAAGTGCTAGAGGCAGGAAAAGCAACTAAAATAGACATTGTCCCTGACATCAGAGAGTTTGCAATCTAGAATAGAAAAGGGGGGGGGGAAAGTCAAATCAATAGTTTAAATAATTGCACATCAAAGCCTCGAGTTTAGAATAACAAACAGAACCAAGGAAGAGCTTTCTAAAGAAATGTCATTTAAGCTGAGGCTAAAAGATTTAAAAAAGAGCTACAGCCATACATACAATAAGAAAAAGAGATTCTATGGTTAAGAAAAGAGCACATCTAACGATTATGAAGCAGGAAAGAGCATGGCGTTTTGGAGAAAGAAACAAGAAGAATGGGTGAATTCCATCCATTAAAGAAGAGAAAAGCAAGACATATGGTTGGAGAAAAACAAACAAGATTCTGCAAGTCATAGAGGCCATGGTTAGAAAAGAGTTCAGACTTCATTCTAGGTGCAATGGCAAGTCCCTGAAGGGTTTTAAGCATAAAAGTGACCTGATACAATTTCTATTTTAACAGTATCACCTTTAACAATATGTGAAGGGTGGATTAGTGTGGGAAGACTAATAGAGTTGGAGAAAAGAAGAAAAACGAAGGCACAGAAACAGAATAAACAGAATTTTCTGATATATTAAACCTGGGGAAGAAGAGGCAGGAAGGAATCAAGCATGAGTCCTAGGATTCCTGGAGTAACCAAGAAGATAGTGAGGCCATTTACCGAGATTAAGAAGATTTGTGGGAGGTGCTCACAATCCATTTTGAACTTGTAAGTTTTGCCATATATGTAAGATATTCAGGTGGAAATGTCAAGTAGGCAGTAGGATCTACAAGAATGGAGTTCCAACGAGAGATCAGGGCTGGAGGCATAACATTGATATTGGAATCCATAGGAATGGGTGAGATACATCTAGGGAAAAATATTGGAAAAGAAAAAGGGGTCTGTAAGAGCTCCCCAGAAAACATTCATTTAGAGAACTAGTCAAAGACAGGAAGAAAGTAAAGGAGGCTAAGAGGAGAGGCCAGTGAAGCAAGAGGGAAGCCAGGGGCATGAGCAGCTGAAAGGAGAGAATGCTTCAAGAAGCAGTCAGGTGGATTAGATGCTGATAAAAATAATCAAGTTAGATAAGAAGAGAGAAATGCCCATTAGCAACATGGAAATCACTTTTGAATTTGACTTCGACAAGAGTAGTTTTAACAAATTCGTGGTTATGGTAAAAGACCAAATATAAAACCTTAGGAAAGAGATGAGAAATGCAGAAGAAATGTCTATAATGGCTGCATAGACAATTACCAAGGTCTGATCAGGAAAAGAAGCAAAGGGTCAAGGAGTTTGTTTAAGTATTTGTTTGTTTTGTTAGAGGGACTAGAAAATGTTTGTGTACAGCTGGGACATCCGAAAGAGATTACTAAAGTGGGAGGGAAAGAGTATAACAAAAGGAACAAAGTTCTTAAGAAGTTGAGACAGCACAGAACCCAGAGCACGAAGGAAAGGAAAGGCTGATCTTTAATGGGACAGTAGTCACTATAGTCATGTGATTTCTCAGAGCTGACTCCCCCCTCCCCCCAAGGTTTCCCAAACCCATAAAACTCTTCTGTTATCTTCAGCACATCAACCTCTCTGTATCTCAGCAACCTCGGCCATAAAATGAAGGGCTTGAACAACAAGATTCCTGAGGTACCTTGTAGCACTAAAAGTGATCTTCGAAGAAGCCTCAGAGAAAATGCCCATTTGCCTCAGGCACATCTATTTGTCATTGTCCCTGAAGTTGATTTGACTTAAAACACGTTAAACCAGTACTTTCCAACCTTTTTCATGTAAAGGCCCTGTAGAAAATGACAACGTGTTTTATGGTGCGATGGGCAGAATGGAGGGCTCTGGAGCCCTGCTCAGCGCCTGAGGTGCCCAGCCATGGAATCACAAACCACACTGGTCTGTGACTAGATGAATGTATCAGTTAGTGCTGTCTTGGATACAGACAGTAAAAAACAATCTGAACTCACTTAAGCAAAACTGTGGAGAATTTATTTTAACAGTACAAAGGTAACTTAAGGGCCCCAAGGACTGGAAAATAGTCAGGTCTGGGGAAGGACTAGAACTGAAAAATGGCAAGCTATCAATAGGAGTCCCTCTCTCTCGGTATCTCTCTGCCAGCTTCTCACCTGCTTAATTCTTCCTTCTTGGCATAGCAGCGCCTCTGACACTCTATGTACATGGCATGCTGTCATCTCTCCCAAATGCAGAGACTCCTTCTCTTTGACCCAATTCCAGATTCCAGAGGAAGGGACTCTGGCCCAACTTGATCAGGACTACATGTTTGGTCTGACAAACTTGAGTCAGGGGTCCCTGCCTGTTCTGACCAACTAAGGCCAGAGGAATGGTGTTGCATTGCACAAAATGGCTGCCGGGGAGGTACCGTGAGCTGAGCACACACTTGAAAAAGATACTTCTATATCCAAGATGAAACTTTTAGTCATCTTTTTTTGTTTCTTTTTTTTGAGACCGAGTCTTGCTTTGTTGCCCAGGGTAGAGTGAGTGCCGTGGCATCAGCCTAGCTCACAGCAACCTCAAACTCCTGGGCTCAAATGATCCTTCTGCCACAGCCTCCCGAGTAGCTGGGACTACAGGCATGCACAACCATGCCCGGCTAATTTTTTCTCTATATATTAGTTGGCCAATTGATTTCTTTCTATTTATAGTAGAGACGGAGTCTCGCTCTTGCTCAGGTTGGTTTTGAACTCCTGAACTCAAACGATCTGCCCGCCTCAGCCTCCCAGGGAGCTAGGATTACAGGTGTGAGCCACCACACCCGGCCCTAGTCATCTTGATTATGATAGTATATTCTCTTGATTCTTAGACATCATACATTGTAACAAAAAAGTAGCAATTTACTGACAATTCTTTCAGAAAAGCAAATACCATCTTAAATATGTTTTAAGAAGCTATAATAGTTTGTATTTATTCATACCATTATATACCGCTTTCTTCTCCAATATCAATATGACCCTCAAAATTTGACTCTTGCTTCTTTTACAAAATATGAAAATAATTCTGAGTCACTTTTGGATCGTAACCATATTCTGATTTTCATTACCCATGCCCATTGTTCTTGACGGATGTAGCAATTTTGGGATTGGTAATATAATTTAAAAGCACATCAAAGCATCTGAAATTTTGTCTACCTTTCTTCTTTGATTATACTTTGATTATAGGATTTTTAAGTGAATTACATATCACTGGACTTTAAACTGCTTTTCTTGAAAGTCAGCTAGAAGCTTTTATCTAATGTTCTGAGCTTGAGCGATAGACCTTCACAAAATTGGTTATTCTCACCTCTTTCTCCTAACTTTGAAAATTCTATGATGTACTCTGAAAAACTTGGCATTCTCTGATGTCTTTAACTGCATTGCATATTGTGAGATAGGCAATCTTCTGCATACACAGTAACTCTGTTTCAATACTGCAGCATTAAGTAAACACTTTAAAAAAGATTTTTGTTGATGTTTTACAACTACAATTCTAAATTTAACTTAGACAGTATGTGCAACTGCAACTTGCCAATTCTCTGGCTAGCACCTGGAGAGTCTCTTTGGAAAGTCTTTAAGACATATCCTGATTTCTAACATGTCAAAATATGGAAAATGTACATCTTGCAATCAAGCAAACATGTAGTTGCTTTCATTGAGACGTAATATGGGATAGACTTTTTTAAACGAAGTGCTTCACATGGTTTAATTCACAATTTAATCCTCATAACAATCAAACTATGGCTTTTATGCCCATTTTATAAACAAAGAAATTGAGTTTGTAAGATAAAGTGATTTCCCCAAAACCACCCAGCTAGTAAATAATAGAGCCAGGATTTGAGCTCAGCCTATCAGACACCAAATCCCATGTGTTTAATCAGTATATCCAAATGCTTCTTAATTAATTGTGTAGTAATGACAGTCATTAAGCTAAGATTAATTAATAAGATCAATTATAATATTAATAATATAAATGAATATTTAATAACTTCAATTAACTAAGCTAGTGCTGTTTTCTAAGAAACGTGGACAAGGCTACTAATGTAGCTATTGTATGTGTCAGTATCATTCCTGGTACAATTTGGATAAATCCCTATTTATATGTATTTGGTTTTCTCATCTTTAAATTTATGAAATCATATCTTTTTTTATTTATTTAAAGAGCTTTATTCTGAGCTAAGTGTGTGTGACTGTCCCAGAGCACATGGCCTCAAGAGGTCCCAAGAAAATGTGCCCCCATGGAACCATTTCTAACAATAATAACAATGAGTAGGCTGGGCGCAGTGGCTCACGCCTGTAATCCTAGCTCTCTGGGAGGCCTAGGTGGGCAGATCCTTTGAGTTCAGGAGTTCAAAACCAAGCTGAGCAAGAGTGAGATCCCGTCTCTACTATAAATAGAAAGAAATCAATTGGCCAACTAATATATATAGAAAAATTAGCCAGGCATGGTGGCACCTGCCTGTAGTCCCAGCTACTTGGGAGGCTGAGGCAACAGGATCACTTGAGCCCAGGAGTTTGAGGTTGCTGTGAGCTAGGCTGACGCCACGGCACTCACTCTAGCCTGGGCAACAAAGCGAGCCTCTGTCTCAAAAAATAAATAAATAAATAACAATGAGTGAAAAACAACTTGTACTTAGGTTTCCGTGAGGAGCCCAGGTCTTTCCCTCAGGTCCTAAATGACACCAGCTTCCCGTAACCCAGATGACCAAAGCAGAGACCTGCTGAGCAGATGCCGTGGCCACTACAGGACAGCACTACCCTCACCATCAACTGCACAGGAAAAGAGACAGACCAAAAGGACATAAGAAGTGTGCTGTCACTGTAAGTCCACGATCCTCTCAGTTTAGGATTCTGCCTCTGAGACTGGAACCAACAAGTGGTGTTTGTGACAGCAAGGTGTCACCTCCAAAGTGTTGGAAGACACTCCCAAGCACTGAGCTTTCCTTAGGAATATTAATAACCTCTATGATCCTCTTTCCCCTCATTTGTCAGGATACAGTGCTGCTTCCTCATGCTAGCATGCCGGGGTTTGGTGAGCAAGGCTTTATTCCAGTGAAAGAGTTAGGGCCATGCCACCACAAAGTACGATGCTGACTTTTTAAATTAAGTGCACTTAAAAAAAAAACAGAGGTAAAAGAAAATCACTCTGACCTTCATTCTGTTTCTTAAAAGCAGGAGATGAAATTCCCATGTGAAATACGCCCTCCCTATACCAGTAAGAAAGCAATATTCCTATCCACAAGGATGGAAAGTTGAAGCTAAGGGAAATCTGCCCAAAGAAACCTTGGTAAACTAACTTTTATCTTCCTAGTCACTTCTGCACCCAGTTACCTACCCTGGACAGAGCCCCTTTGCCTTCTCACCTTTTCACAACTTACTATTCTTTGTCCAGTTCAGTGTACTGGACTTTAACTGCTTCTTTGTATCTTCATTTCCTTATGAGGGCTCCCATGCCACATAAAATGTGTATCAGATAAATCAGTATGCTTTTTCTCCTGTTCATCTGTCTTATATCCACTTAATTCTTGGGCCCAGCCAAGACCCTAAGAGGATGGCAGTAGGATCTTGCCTCCCATACACTAGCCACAGTTGAGGGCAGATAGAAGATGACACAACCACCAGCTACTCCCCACTGTGGCCCAAAGTTGCCCCTTCACCAGGTGGGCAGAATAACGAACTTCTTACCTATTGAGTAAGCTCACAATTAATCTTCTAATGACAGCAGGAGGAACATTTGCAATCTGAACATGACAACTCATCCAGGGCACCAGGGCATGATAGTATATTCTTCCCTGATACCAGGGATACTGCCTTGAAAACCATCATTGACAAACCAAAGACCGTGGTTGGGGTTTTTTAATAGATTATTTAATGAACTGAGGAAGAAACCCATTATTATTGTTTACAGAACTAAACAGAAGACAAAAAAAAATTTATTTGTGGTTTTCCAATGTGTTTGTCTTGTTTCTCATTTACCTTCTGACCCAGAGACCACTCTAATTCACCATCTTTGTGGTTTCCTCCCTGTCGGCTTATTTCTGTTTCCCTGGCGCTGGTCATGCTCACCTGTGTGGCTTGTAAGTTAAATCAGCCACTCCCTGGTTAACATACTCTTTTCTTTCATTCATTTATTTTTTTTCATTTATTTGTACTATAAACATTTATTAGATCCCTACCACATCCCCAGGGCTGCTAAGTGTGTTTCTCTGTGTTGCTAAGTCACTGGGGACATTGAAATCTCTTCCAACACGCACTAGTTTTATTTAATAATGAACAGAAAATTCAGTTCTACTCTTCACCAGAATCCTAGCTGGCTTTGCAGTTCCCCCTGGAGCCTCTTTAGAAAGGAGTCTAGCTCCGCCCCTCCGATGCCACCGTCCCTGCTGTTCAGGGGGAACCTCAGCAGATGGAGGACCGTGGATTTCGGTGTTGGTCAAATCTGGTCCATATTCTATACCACTTATCAGATGTGAGACCAGAAACAACTTTTATAAGTCTCCATTCACTCCTTTACCAAATGGGACTGTCACAACTACCTCACGGGGTTGTTCAAAGAATCAAGTTATTATAGTAAGTAAAGTAAAACAAAGAGGTAGTCAATAAACATGACTTATCCCGTGCAAACCTCTCTCTTTTTTTATCCATTATGATTTATTCTCTACAAAACTTCATTAAAGAGTTCAGTGATTTGGACAAACCTCTTTCTTATTTACATATTTCCTGTACTTACATTTTGTTATATATTCATTCATTGTACATTTAGTGAGTACTCATTACCTACTAGGCTCTGAGGACACTGGGGAGGCAGAAAGCAAAAGTACTAGGGGGCACATCCCGTGGAGTTATCTTAAAATGAGGCAGAAAATGGCAGTTCCAAAATTCCTAAATAAGAAGGGCTCAGAGACAATCCAGATGGAACGGATACTTGCATAGGCTATATTTGCAAAGCAAGCTAGTTTTGTTTTTTGGGTTTTTTTCTAAGAATCTATGTACATGGGGGGTAGAGGGTAGGTGGGAATGGTGATACAAGTTATGTGCCTCCTACCACCACCACTACCCCTTCCCCACAGCCAACTCTTCTGGAAGAGCATACCTCCTTCTGCCTAGACATGAATGGTCCAGGCTGCTGCAGGCCTTCTCCCCTGCACTGCTGTGTTTCAGCCTGCCCTGACTGATGAACCAGCTCTTCTTACAAACTGGCTCCCATGAAGGCAACTAATTTCCCTGCTGATGAAGCTTCTCTCCCTGGCTTTGGATGACAAAACCCCTAAGGCAGCTTCCTTCCACTGGCTTAGCACTGGACTCTTCTCCGTCTACTCACACATCCATTGCTTATTTTGCTAGTCATGTCTTTTTAGTATCAGTGACAAACACTCTTTCTTTTTTTTATTCCTTTCATGTTGAATTTTCCGATTTGGAAGTGAAATAACTTTATGGGTATATAATATATGCATTTAGTGTTTTTTAGGCCACCAAATACATTTCACATACATTATCTCATTAAACTTTTACAACAACCCTGAGATGTGGGCATTTTTACTCCTCTTAATTTGAAGAAGATTTTAAAAAACAAATCTTAGAAATATTAATATGTAGGAAGGCCTTTCAACTCCAAATACTCTTTCCATTATTCCAATATTGAAGAACTACCACAACTATTCTGCAAATTTATAGATTTAATTGGATATAAAAACAATACATGCAACTGCCCAATTGATAATACACATTGAAATTGCCTTTATTTTTCTTTTGTTACAAATTTGGTCCTAAGCACTTGGGCATTTTCTATTCAACAGGGAACAGTTGAATATAAATTTTCAAAAGCAATATCTCTACTAATTTATCTTTTTCAAGGGGCTATTTATTCATATATTTTCTTAAGCATGTGTAGGCCAGAGGACTTTTTAAGAGTAATGGAATGCAATTATTACCCTGTGCATCAATTCTTTGTGTCTACATTGTATTTATTTACTGACAAAGTCTTTCTCCCTTGATGTCAGCACTGTATCTTTGATGTAACTATAAAAGAGAATTGTATTCTCCTAACTCATATATCATGAACAAAATTACCAGCAAAGGTCCAATTCTCAATTACAAGCACAAAATAGTGCTACATTTTAGCATATAGCAAGCCCATCTATTCTAACAACTATTCACCAACACTAATGTATTTCATCTAGACTAGCCAAGTCATTAGAAGCCCTTGCAAGTTCCCCCAACAAATTATTAGCTGGTACTGTTCTTTTAGATCTTCAACTTGTGCCTCACATCATAAAATCAATAGTGACCAGTTTTAAAGCACAGTCTTTTTAAATGATGTGCAACTTTGAAATTGACACCTCACTGCAAAGATAAGGAGATTTTAGCAAACTTGGCCAAGAATATTCCCATAATTTCATCAGTCAGCTTTCCTGTGACAATAGCCTACTACTTTATTCTCTCCCACACTAGTAAATATCCAACAATATAGCACGTCCTAACAGGATACCTTAGACTGAGTGGTTTAAACAACAGACATTTATGTCTTGCAGTTCTGGAGGCTGGAAGTCTGAAGTCAGGGAGGGTGCCAGTATGGTCAGGTTCTGGAGAGAGACAGCTGTCTTCCTGGATTGTAGGTGGCTGCCTTCTTGCTGTGTCCTCACATGTATGTGGGATGAGAGAGATAGACAGAGAGCGCATGCTCGCACATGAGATTTCCAGTCTCTTCTTATAAGGGCACTGATCCCATCATGAGGGACTTCATTTAACCCTAATTACCTCCCAGATATCCCATCTCAAATATCATCACTTCAAGCTTAGAGCTTCAACATATGAATTTTAAGGGGACACAATCATTTGGTCCATAACAATGCCCTCATCATCTATGCTGTAATCTGTCTAAAAGGCTTTAAATCACTGGCAATACTACTGGCTTGTGTATCCCCCCAAACATACCTGAGTCTAACTTTGTTAATCATAATACCAACAATAACCCAGGATAAGATTAGGAAGGGAGGGAAGAAGGAAATACATTAGGATAATAAAAAGAATAGAGAATGAGTCCAGGGATCTGAGATCTTGTAGAAGCTCTGCCCTAAATTCTGTGATATTAAATTGCATCTTTTCCTTAGGCTGCATCTTGCCTACTAGAAAAATGAGTGAGGTTAGATGATTTCCAAAGTACCAGCAACTTTAATAAATAAATAAAGATTCTATGATTATATGAATCATGTATATCCTGATATTATTAAGAAAATATGCCATAAACATCACTGAAGAAAGCTTTACAAAAATTGAACGTGAACAAAGCAGACAATTGAAATAGTAATCTTGCTAACTCATTTCTTTATTTCTAAAGGGAAGGACCTAAATGCAATCAACAAAACTTTTAGAAAATATTAATTCCTTAACCTATGAAATAGGAATGTATAATCTACTGGTCACAGTGGCTCATGCCTGTAATCCCAGCACTTTGGGAGGCTGAGGTGGGAAGATCACTTGAGGCCAGGAGTTCAAGATCAGCCTGGGCAACATAGCAAGACTCTGTCTCAGCAAAAAAAAAAAAAAAATTTAAAAATTAGCTGGGCTTGGTGGTACACACCTGTAGTCTTACCTACGTGGGAAGCTAAGACAGAAGTATCATTTGAACCCAGGAGTTTGAGGCTACAGTGAGCTATGCGCACACTGCACTCCAGCCTGGGCAACAGAGTAAGACCCTATCTCTAAAAATAAAAATCTAAAAAATGGAATATATAATCTATTAAAAAATAATACTTGCCATTTGCTGGGTGCCTACTCTATGCTGGGCACTATATATACTCCGTGCTGCAATAACACTAGCCTTCTAAGTCCCTCATATACACCCAGCTCACTCTCACATCTCCTGACTCATGTGTCTGGCTTCCTCTCATCATTTGGGTCTCAGTTCAAATGCCACATATCCTCTGAGAGTTTTGCCCTGGTTGCCCTGGCTAAAGTACCAACTCTGCCCTTAGTCCCAGTCACTATCTACCCCATTGCCCTGTATCCTTCACACCACTTATCACTATGTGGAATTACTTTGTTTCCATGTATGTTTTCTCTTTCTCCACTCCTCACACTCCTACAATGTACACTCCTTGAGGAAGGTACTTACCCTGTTCACAGCTCTTAGAACAGTGCCTGCTTAGTTAATACTTGCTAAATGGATAAACATCATCCCCACTTTATAAACACAGAAACTGAGGCCCAGAGAAGCTCAATGACTTGCTCCAGGCAATGAACTAAATTGGTAGAGCTAGGATTCAAGTCCAAGGTTGCTTAGCCCCAACATAAATCTTTTTTCCAGTGCTTCTCAAATCCACAAGATTTGAGCTACAAGCATTGTTTTCAGTTTTGCTCTTTTGTTTTTATGATAATCTAAAACAGAAAAGTATGCATGTTCAAATGATACAGATCATCTTAGCACTTTATAAATGAATACTTCCCTACAATTTCAGGGCTTGCATTTGCATTTGGGTTTGCAAATGGGTTAACACTGTCTAAGCAAATGAAGCTTTTCCCACGTGTAGACTAAACGATATCCTGACATGCTGTAGGAAATGAAAGGTTTACAATAGCTCAAATAGAGGAAAATGGTGACAAAATTGAATCATCACATGACTCATGATGATTTAAACATAGCAAAGTCAAATGAACCTGTATTACAGTATTTAGCACTATGGTGCAACAAGCAGCATTATCTGAAAATGGTCCCAAGGGCTCACTCTAGTTTGCCTGGGATTATTAGTGACAAGTCAGTTAGCACTGCACCAAACCCAGTTCGGTGGTCAGCCTCCCCCAGCAGGAATGCCTGTGCTCAAACCCAACTCCACGCCAGCCCCACGTCCCCAGGCAGCTGACCTGGCAGATAAATCTTTTAGAACCAGATCCAATTCCAGATATCCTACGTGTTTGAATAGTACATTTTTCTCACTTATGACATGGCCATTTTGTGTTTCTACTATTCAAAATTAAGGCAGTAGGGACAAAGAACCTTCATAAAAACATGTCCACAGCACGTCCAGCAAAGCCTGCTATCCCCAACACAACTCCCTCCATGGACAACCACACGCCTTTCATCTTGCTGATTCTTTCCCTGTAAATTTCCCCAATAAAGCCTGTTCCCTATTCATTCTAGCTGGCGTTGTGAAATTATTTTTGAGCCCTATTGCAAGACATATAGTAATCATGATGGGACCCACCCTGAATGACAGGCGATAGCCACAAAGAGATTTACACAGCACAAGTACCATGTTCATACAACGAAAGGCAATTTAGTTTTCAACAAACCAGCACTAAGTAAATGTTAGAGATTTGGATTCTATTGGTTTTATATATTGTATATATTTAGTTTGTAACTTTACTTTAGATTGTAATTATATAAGAACTATAAACACAATGTGTTTACATCTGGTTCCATATTTAATCAATATTTTAACAAAATAATTTAAATCAGTATCAGAGGCTAGAAGACATCATTCTGTTTGTGAGTTCTGGGCTGTGCTCAAGCCCATGTCAGTAACTCCAAGGCTTCAGCAAGCACATTTGTTTATCCATGGTAAGAACTACCTAAGAGGTCACATCTGGGTAAAAATGAGTTTCTGTTCTGCTGTAGTAACTATTGCCTAAGTAGCATTCTGAACATTCGGATATGAGGAAGCCTATATAAGGAGGGTGTTACTCACCCTCCAATATTAGAAAATGTACTTTGGGCTGACTTTCTCTCTCTGTGATCACGAGTTATACTGAGTCACTTGGTGCTCCTAGAGATTGACCAGAGACTCTCTTGAGACAAAACTTTTCTTAGATCCAAACTACTCGAGCAACTTCTGACCTTATCAGCAGTACAGGTTCACCACGAGTATGAGAAAGGAACAGACATTCCACAATACAATCCTACCTCATTACTAGATGACTGAAAATAGTCCCTGAGTTTCCTGATGGAATCAAACAGTCCCAGTTCCATTCTGTGTCACCAACTCTGAATTCACGGAAGCAGCTTAGAACAGTGAGAGTTATATCAGACACCAGAACCAAGCCAGGAAGTATAAAGATGAAGGATAGGGTCTCTGGACTCTACAGGTTTCTTCCCTTCACTCGAGTTTGCATATCAATTCTACAGTCCTTGGTCCCTTCTACTTCTCCCTCGGCCTTTAGGGAGCTCTCAACAAGCATGTGATCACTTGGAAATGAAGCCATAGTCACTGCACCTCTAGTCAAGCTCAATTGGACTTTTCTCTCATGTGTATCTCCATAAACCATTTGAGCTTTTAAGTTTTCCAACAAGCGTAAGTCATACATTCATTTGTTATTGCGGTTCTCAATAAAATTTTAATTCTGTAGTTTAATAAACTGGCTTATGGTAATGTTCTGAAGATATCAGATCTCACTATTGATCCTCTCTTGGCCTGCTGTGTTCACCCTGTTTCCTACCTACCTTTCCATTCTTCTAGAGAATTAATTTATTAATCTAAAGTCCCAGGAAAAAAGAATATTTAATCCCACTATTGTTTGTAACTTGAAACAAATGCAGTAATTGGTTTGTGTGTGGAAAACCAGCAGCCGACTACGATATTAATATATGACATTGCCTAAGTATATAACATGTTCAATTCTGTTTAAATATGCTGATTATTTTAAAGATATCCAAATATTTATCAAATCTGTTAATGCTTACATGTATTTTAAATCAAGCAGTATTTTAAATGAAGCATCTGTTTTGCACTCTCTTAGGAAAGGGTTTGTATAATTGATTTCCTGTTTTGTATTGAATTAGACTAAATAGACCAGCAGAAAGCTCCCAGGGAGTGCTCAGACACCTGAGGTTAGAACTTAAAAAACAGAACTTTGCTTTTTGATGTTTATTAAAAAACAGGCCCTATAAGGATTTTAAAGAGCTATAGCAGTTTAGTTGCTCTGCAAATGAAATTTTATTAAAAAGGGAGAACATCTTAATGTTACTAAATAAAACAAATTTTAAAGGAACCTTGAATTAAAATGAAAATGCAATTTAATGTCACAGTTCATGAGACTGAGACCTCTATGCCAGTTTTGGTCATGACTGGAAATATGAGCGCATTCTCATGACTTTACTTTTATCTTCTCACTGAGCCATCACAGGATTCTTCCTCCCTGTTCCTACTGTCTTTGTCACAGCTCCTGGAAGCAGACATCCTTCACACCTTTAACAGTGCAGGCATGTCAAGAAACACCCACGTGTGTTCCTGAGTATCCTCTTTCTTTGTGCACAATGAACTCCATAAAGAAAATTAAGATGTAACATGTTATGACTTGGAAGGGAAAAAGACAAAGACTCAACTACCAGATGGAATAAAAAACAAAAAAGCAAAAACAAACTCACCCAAAGAGCTCTAGGCATGGCAGGCAGCTCAGGCCAGACGCAGATTTATGTTTCTCCTGTGCAGTGTCACTATTCCTGATGTTAATAACTGACATAATCAATCAGGTGGCTCTCACGGATGTGTGTAGGGAATGCTCCATGCTCAATATAGAAACTCCACCTTCTATTTAAGTGTCAATGGATATGTACAAAAACAGATCACACATCAGGCAACAAAGAAAAATCTCAATTAATTCCAAAAGGTAAAAGCTATACAAGTAACACTCTCTAATCACAGTGTAATAACACTAGAAATGAATTTTAAAAAACAGAAAACAAAAACCCCTATTACTGAGAGGTGTTTAAACTCTCTCTTAACTTTTGAGTGAATAGGAAGTCAAAGCAAACATTTCTGCTAAGTATGCAGAAAATAGTGATAATGAAAATATTAAATGATTAAAACAACATGCACAGGAAAATTCATAACCATAAATAATTATTAAACAAAAGAAGCCAAAAATAAATTAATACTATCTTTTAATTTGAGAAATTAAGAAAGTAGTACACATTAAACCTAAGAAAACTAAAGAAGACATTAATAAAGATAATAGCAAAATTAATGAATTAGAAAAGAGAAATGATAGAACCATTAAATATATTGAAAAACTAGCTCTCTGAACAAAACAAAAAGTTAAAATACCTAATTTTAAAAGGTGAGAAGACTAAACACAAATACATAAAATTGGATATTGGGAAAATAGCCACAAATAGCCACAAATACAGAGTAAATTTTTTTCAAATTATAGAATACTTCATTTAGCTGCATGAAACCAATTAGGTTGCAATACATTCAGTCATCATTTTTATAGGTCAAATATGGCTACATATGACAATTTCATATGGCTCAACCATATGAATCTTTGAAAATTTAGATTAAATGGATGACATTCAAGAATATAGCAAAATATAACAAAAAGCAACCCACATGTGTCTCCAAAAGTTAGTGCTATGCTAAATGGTGAAATGTTATGAGTATTTCCATTAAAGTCAGAAAGGGTCAAGACCATTATGTCCACTAGCATCACTAGTAAGAACTTCCTATAAGTGCCAGCCAACACAATTAATAATCATGATAATAGTTAACATTTATTGAATCCTAGTGCCAGGCACTATTGTAAATGTGTTATACATAGTATCTCATTTTATGCCCCCAACAGCACTATCAAATAAATACTATTATTATCCCCAGTCTACAGACAGGGAAACCAAAATACAACAGAGTGGTTAAGTGGCAGAGACAGAATGTGAAGCCAAACTCACTGCAGGTTCATATCTTCAACATAATTCTCTATTGCCTCCTACTATGCTCACAGTATAAAGAAGATTCCAAAGGCAGAGACAAGAGTGTGTAAGATTTTACATTTGAAAACCACAAATAAATCAACCAAAATCTATTCTAAATTATAAGAATGAATTCTAAGCTAGAACGAATAAGAATTCAGGGAGATGGCAGATTACATTAATATATCAAAATTAATAGATTTCCTATATACACAAATCAGATGAGAATAGATACCCATATATATATTATTATACCCATTTTTATATATATTATTTTATATATTTTATATATATTTTATATACCTATTTTTATATATTTTATATAATATATATTATTATGCCCATATATATAATATATATAATATATTATATATATATACACACACACATACACAAATACACACACAAACTCACACACACACAGAAGGGGAAGGGGAGGAGAGGGACAAAGATCTTTCTTCAGGAAGATTCTGCTCATTTCTAAATTAATCTTTCTGTTGCATAATCATTTAAATATGTGCATTATATATTCTAAAAATCATCTTTTAAATAAACATACACATATTATATGTTTACAGTAGTAACAAAAAGATTTTTTTAAATATCTAGAAATAAATTTAACTAAAAATCAACAGAACTTTCCTGAAGAAAATGTTATATTTCGCTGAGATCCATAAAAGATGACTTAAATAGAAAAATACATCCTATTCTTGGATAGAAAAACTTAAAGATGTCAATCCCATTTAGATCGATCTATAAATTTAATGAGATTAGAAAAAACTTAAAAAGCTTTTTAATCTTTTCTCACTTAACTTTTTTTTTTTTTTTTTTTTTTTTTTAGATCCTAGGAATACAAGGGTGTCACTTAACTTTTAATTGAAATACTTTTCACCATGAGTAATTATGCTGGCATTAGATGATACCTACACCCAAACTGTAGTTTTTTAGTTATTGAAATAAACTCAACACTTTCTTGTTCTTGTTTTACTGAACTTAAAAGCTGTCAACACAACTCCTCTCTCTTCATTATTTTCTTGTGGCTACTAATGCCACTATTAGAATTCCCTTCCTCTCTTTCATTGTGTTCCTTTGCTGTCTACACCTCTTTAATCTGGCATCTGAAAGTTGGAGATGCCTCAGAACTTCTCTTTATCCAAACGTTTGTCCTATGTAATCACACTTGGTCCATTTAGATCATCCTAAATTAAAATAGCCTGCCTGGGTATTTCTCCCAAGCTCCTTCCTTAGATCTAATTGCCTTATTGACAACTCCATTTGTATCTCAAACAAGCATCTCAAAACTAATATGTCCAAGACAGAATTCTTTATTTACTTTGCTCCCAAAACCATTATTCATTTCATACTCTTTTGTCTCAATAGATGGTACCACCAAACACCAAGTTGCTTAAGTTCAAGGCTGAATTATTCTTGATTCTTCCCTTTCCCTTATCCCTGACATCTAGTTCTTATGGTTATAGCTCCAAAATACCTCTGCAATTCATTCCTTTTTATCCTAGTGCAAGCTACCATCATTCCTAACCTGGACCACTGTGGCAGCCTCCCGACTGGTCTTCCTGCTGCCACTACGGTTGTTCACCACCATACACTGTATTCTCTACACAGCAGCCAATATGCTCATGTGAAAGCATAAATCGCATCTTGTTCTCCTCTGCTTAAAATCCTCCAATGGCTTCCCTTTGGAAGGAGCGTAAACTCTTAACTTTTCACCACAGCCAACAAATTCCCCCCAAGAGAACTCCTACTTACTCTCCAATCTCAGCCCATCCCACGCTCTTCTTCCCTCACAGGCTTCTCATCCTCTGGCCCTGAGGCCCTTGCATTTGTTGCTCTCTTTAGCGAGGATGGCCTCCCCCAACTCCCCATTCTCACGTGGGGAAAACCACCATCAGGTGTCAGAAGACAAAGTGGGAAAAATCATTTGCAACACCCAGAGGTCTCATTACCTTAATACATAAAGAGGTCTTTAAAATTCAAAAATACAGGACAATTTTGTGATATAGAAGATGAAAATCGGAGGAGGAGGAAGAGGGAGAGGAGGAAAGAAGAAGGAAGAAGGAAAAAGAAGGAAGAAGAATTACTCACCTTTAGTTTCTGTAAAAATCCCAAAGGAATTGCAGAGGGGTATGGAGGGATGTCACTAAAACAGCCAAGATCATTTTGAAAGTAGAATAATTGAAAGAGAATAGCTTTATCAGATGTTAAAACATATTACAAAGCTGCAATAACTAAAAACATTAAATAAGAGGTGTACATTTAGTAAAGGAGGAAACAAATATTTGCAAGTGATATAATTATATACAGATAGTACCAAAGAATGAACTACAAAGGCATTTTAAAATGAGAGCTTAGTAAAGTTATAAAAAATACATAAAATAATGAAACATATGGAATCTTTATTTAAAAAAACAGATCTTATGTAATAACATATAAAACTTCATATAATATATATAATGACAACACTAAATAAATGAAGAGACATAATTGGGTTTTTGGTAGGAAGGCAACACTATAGAAATATAAGTTCTAATTTATCCTCTAAATTCTAACACGTACGTAATTAAAGAATACTTATCCTTTGCACTAAAGCAAAATTCTCTTCCACCACCTATTCGCAACACTTCTCTCACCCTACAAAATGTACACACATTTTTCAATAATCTTATATCTAGTGCAAAAGCAGAGCAAAAACAAACTAAATGTCAAATAAGAGAATGTCACGGTGTAAACCAACAGCCCAGCTAAACCCTGTATGTGTGCAGCCATGCTCAGAGAAACACTTCTGCACGTGGCTTCTGATTATTGGCGTACAACTATGAAGCAGCTTTGTTTGGGGGTGCCTGTACCTCCCTTCTTATTCCTGTGCTTGATCCCTATCTCACAGCCATCACATTTCCTGTCCTCCCACTCTTGGTTAGTCCCCCAATAAAACAGGAAGTCACTTGCTAGCATTCATTCATACTTGTTGTTACACATTACCAAAAATGAGCCAAGGCTCTGCAAGCATTGATATTTGAAACTTTTTATATAAGAATTAAGAAGAGAAAGGCTTTGTTTCCTGTTAAAAGTTTTGGAAAGTCAAGTAGGAACCTAGGAAAAGCCTCCATAATCACACTAGTCCTTTTTTTTCCTCTAGAAAAAAAACACATATAATCTTTAAAGATATACGCATACCCAAGTATATGCAGTAAACCCCTTATAAGGGGTGGAGTTGGTAAGCATAAAAAAATGGGATTGGTAATTGAATTAGTTTCCCATTGCTGCTGTAACAAATGTATTGGCTTAGATACATCCCAAATTTATTTTCTTACAGTTCTGGAGGTCAGAGATCCAAAACGAGTCTAAAATCATGGTGTCGGCAGGGCTGACCATTCTTTGTAAGGCTCTACAGGTGAATCTCAAAATCCTTAACTCAATCACACCAGCAAAGACCCTTTTGCAGAGTAAGGTAACATATCCTATGGTTCCAAGAATTAGAACATGGACATCTTTGGGGCCAGGGGGTGAGATTATTCCACCCAGCACAGTGAAGTGGGAGAAAAGAGTAAAATAGGACAAGAGAAGGATGAGTCGAGAACCAGAGATAATACCACATTTCATCTGAGGTTAAAAATTCCACGTTTCGCCAGAGTGCTGACCAGTGTTTCTCGGCATTGGCTGCACATTGGAGTCGTCCAGGAAGCTTTAAACAGCTCAACACCAGACCCACACCCCAGACCAACCGAATCAGAATCTCTGAAGCAGGAAACACCAGGACTTTTTAATGCTCCTTGGTGATTCCAATATGCAGCCAAGTTTGAAACCCCTCAGAGTAGCCACTTGGTGATTGCTGAAGGCTTCTTTCTGTGGGTTTTTTGTTTTTGTTTTTGTTTTACTACAGAGGAAGTATTCCTAATTGACGAAGAGACCTGGAGCTCTCCTGATTGGCTGACTCCTATTTCCAGATACTTTTCACTCAGTACTGCTTCCTCCATTCCCTGGCAAAAGTCGCTCTCACGTTCACTCTCTCCAAGTTCGTCTATCTCCTCCCTTAGACCCAAGTCTCCAAGCTAATAGGATTCAGTGCACCAGCTTACTGAGTGAGCAATCACCCCTGCCCCTCACCTCTGCTGCCTAAGATCCTTCTACAACCTGCTCCCAAAGTGTGGTGACAGTGTTTTGACTTTCTGGACAGGCCATTCTGTTTCCTTGGCCCAGTCTCCCTCATGGCCCTCCAGCACCCAGCATACCCAAAGCAGGGTAGCAGCAAGAAACACACCCATGTTGGCTGCAGAGCCCTGGGTAGAAGTGAGGATGTGGAAATGAACACGGAAATATAGGTGCACAGGGAGCTATAAGAATTGAGGGTGTAGTTCCAGGCTGAGAGTGTGTTTGTGTGTTAAACTGCATGGGTGAAAAGTGAAGGTTATTTTCATTACTAAAAACAAATGGAAAGAAAAACTCACATTTTGTCCTCACCCTGCAAAAAGTAGTACCAAGTAATTTTCATGAATTGCTGATCATTTACCCAACTATGAAGCAGCACAAATATTATTGTTCTGCTGCATGAACATATGTGTGTATATCAATAAACATCAGATTAACTTATAAATTGTATTTGACAGCAGTACTTACTGCTGCTTATGTTATTCATATTATATATTCATGGTTTGGTGCCCAAGATATGGCCATTTACTAACAATTTAAAAACTAATAGAGGAATGTTAATTTAGCATACCCATAATAGTTTATAATACTGCTATCCAAACACAGGGCAAGTTATAGGCTTGTAATATTATTCAGAATTTTTGGTGTATGAGCTTCAGTTTTGAAGTCCATTATTTGATCTATAACATATATAATCAGCACCAACTGAGTCCTTTTCTATCTAACCAGTGATTTTTCACAGAGCTTTTTACAATATCCTGTCCAATTAAGCATGACCTGGTCTAGAAACAAGAATGATTAATTGAAATATTTTCAGTATACTGCTTGTAGCCATAGCTGTGTATGTAATATCCATTCTTCCAGCAGGGGGCTCTCTCACCATTAGAAGTATAGATGGGGAAAATTTCAAAAAATTATCCCGTTATTCATTCATTCATCAAAATGTCACTGAGTTTCTACTAACTGCCAAACTCCATGTTATTTTCTAGGGATACAGTAGGGAGGCCTTTTTTCTCATGGAACTGAGAATTTGGCATCCAAATTTTAGACACCTCCACTAGAAATAATCATTGTTTTCTAACTAAAAGCTGTGATCCCCAAACATTCATTTGGGGGGAGGAGGTCATTTTGGTTGCAGGGAAAGCACTTTGGAAAAGGCCTCGAGCACACATCGCAATTGGCTGTGTTCTCCTCGGTGCTCTGGGAAATGCCCTCTTTCCTGCAACCACAAGAGAAATTGCCGCTGTTCCCTCAATAGCCTCTTGACATGTCAATCTGGCCAATGCTGGGTTCTGAAAAGAAATGACTAATCTACAAGTAGAAGCTTCCTGTACCAGCAATTTCAAATTTCTAGGCTTAGAATCTATTATTCCAAGAGCAATGATTGGATTTGAAACAATATTCAAGATGCAGAGACCAAAAAATATCATCTAGTGCAGCTGGGATGCAAGAAGAAATTTTTTAAAAAATCATAATTTTTCAGACAACATGTTTGTTTTCCTTCCAAATGAAAATGATATCATTTGTGCATTTGTGTCTTATGGGGGAAAACCCATACATTCTTACAACCATTCTTACAACTTGGATTATTTATTAAACTTTAATAAATTTTAAAATGTGAATGAGAAGACTGTTACAAAATATCTTCATTTCTCAAAAATGTATTTCACCTATGGATAAGAAAATGAGGACTCTACCCCTGAGCAATTGAAAGAAAAACTGTCTCTCATGTCATTTCAATCTATGGAAGGCTTTTTCAGTTTAGCCAATTCTCTAAAGAGTGAAGTATATTTGAAAAATGCAAACCTAAGAAAATCAAGACATTCCATCCATATGATAGCAATACAAATCAACCCAGAGATTCCAAACACCATCATCCCCTCTGACAAAGTTCCAGATACAAAGCTCAGGGTTAACTGGTTCCAAATGGATCATTAAATACTACGAGGTCAATGCTCTCTTGGAGATCCATCATTATCATGAAACACATGAACTCTAGTATCTAGAGATATGACTATAAGAGATATTGAGATGCAAATAATAAGCATAACAAGAAACGCACCAAGGATTCAATAATGCAAATTAATTCTACTAATAAATTATAGATGAATGTGTTTTTGCAAACAGAGCAAAAAAAAAAAAAACCCACTGCAACAATTTCTAGATAATGTCCAGTTCCTTAAACTAGTTTTAGTTAATTAACCTTGGTAAAAACTAATCCATTGTCCTCAATCCTGCTGAAACTCTTTATGACACTTTAAGCAGCTCAGTAGTCACTCAAAATAGTCCCAGATTGGAGGCCAGAAAGTCAAGGTTGGCAGATGCTTGGAGTTAACTCTAGCCCCTAAAAACCCACATGGATTATCTTCTGCATCTTTTCAGCCAGAAACCAGCCACATGCTCACTTACTGCCAATGGATCAGGAGAGAATTTCAGAGGCTTATAGTGACCATATATACTAGGTCAAAAATAAGTTGACTTATGGGAACAATGGTATCTTTGAACTAGTATCTTCAGAAAATTTACTATATTATACGCATTACTATAATAACATCTATGCCAGTTTGAACTTGGGCAACTTTACCATACTGAGATTCTGTCTTAATGCATAAGGTATTAAAATACTACATGCACACTTGACTTACTTTCTTTGGAGGCATAGGATGTTAAGATAGCAATTAACAGTAAATTTGTTGGGTGTTTTATATAAACCACTTCATTTTGCCTTCGTAATGAATCTTTTCATATGGGTTCTTTATTCATCTGCATTCTGGAGATGTGGAAACTGATTTTTAGAGAAGTGAATTCACTTGCCCAAGGCCACTTAGTTAAGAGATGGCAGAACTGGGATTTGATTCCAGGTCTGCTTCCAGAGTTTATGCTAAATACCACGCTTTACAGAGCATGTTTCTGTTAAGGGACAGAAGACCTGGATTATGCTCTGTGACTTCCACCTGGAAAGAATAAAAAGTATCTGGACTGGGAAAGACTCTTTTCCACTCTTGACAATTCCCTCAAACACCAAACCAAATACCTATACCTATATCCTTAATACTTATTTTCGAAAATCCTAAAATCTCCTTTAACTCAATGTCGATATCCAAATGCATTAGCTTTCCTACACAGAGGCAGCTTCGTGTAATGAAATTGCACAGAGTTAAAGTCACAAAACTGGATTCTAATTCCCACTTGGTCACCAGCTACTACTGGGGGTAAGTTACTCCCTAGAACCCTATTCCTTCAACTCTAGAAGGAAAAAAATCATGTTATTAATGTCTTAAAGTTGTTCTGAGTATTAAATAAGAATAATATATGTGAAAAATATTTTGTAAAGCCCAGTACAGACATTATCATAATTTATTAATATTAAGCTTTCTGTTTAGCTATATAATTTTGTACCTTAGTCATAAGATGTAGCAATCTAGAATATTTTCATATTCCCACTTTTATTATGGCTAAACAATAACAAGATCTCAACAGAGTGAAGGAATTTTCAAATACTAATTTTCATAGTTTGCCAAACATACAATGAAAATGCTTAAACTGTATCAGTTCTACCATTTTATTTTGCTTGTTTTACCAAAGACAGAGAACAATAAATTTAGCTGAGAATGATTTCAGATTAACCTCTCTAACACGTAGTACTCAACTTTTATAATATGTATGGGGCAAATAACAAGCATGAAAATATTTAATTGCTTTTTAGAAAACATTTGTTTTCACTTTAGGTTACATAGTAATGTGGAAGACTAAATTATATTATTTTAAATGGTCTTGGTCAGCTAAAACTTCTCAGTATAAGTAATAGACTAGCAATTGGAAGCATAGTCATAGAAAAAGGAAAATGAATTTTTAAAAGCATTGGACCTTAAATGCTATCATTATTCCAGGCACCATAATGAACACAACAAGCCATTATTGAAATACGATTATCAATCACATTTTATGGTATTTCTGTATGCATTTAGATACACTCTTATTATAACATTTTAAAACATAGATTTTCATCAAAGGTTTTTTCTTTTTTATAACCAAGAAACAAAATACATTTTGATGCTAACTCATAATTGAATTTCTATTATGCTGTATCTTTTTATCTTCATATCCGAAAAAATTGATGTTTGGGAAATGCTATTCAATTTACACCTGCAAAGCACTCCCCCGCTCTATATGCCTGACCCCCATGCCCATTTCCTCTGCCTTTACACTGGTACTAGGCTCTAATCTCCAAATTTCCTTACTCCAAAGTCTGCTGTTATTAGCTGTGCTCCCTCCTGCCAGTCCCGATCCTATCCTAGCTGCATCCCAGCTGTTTGACTTGTGCATCCAATTCTCTGCAGGCCAAACTGCTCCCTCCATGGAACTTACGAAAGCCCAGGCAGACACAGGATATTAGCAATCTCCATCCTCAAAAGAAAAATCTGGCTTTGAAAATAGTCTTAGAATGCTCCCTGTCCAAAAGCAGAGATGCCAGGTTGTACTTAGAATAATCATTTATGCACGCGTTCGTTCATTTAGGGGTGGTGTAGCCAAGTGGTCAAAGCTCGGTCTCCAGAGCAACATTCCATTCCCAGCTGTGCCACTGACTAGCTGTGTGACCCTGAGTGAATTATGCATCTCTATGCCTCAGTTTCCACACCTATAAAACATAGAAAATAATTGTGCCAGTCTTACAGAGTTATTGTCAGAAGGGACAGAGTTGATATGTGTAAAGTATTTAAAGACTGCCTGGTGCATAACATATGCCCAATGTGTTTCCTGTTATTATCACTATCATTTGTTTATCATTCATTCATTACATATTTACCGATCTCTATTAGTGCTGTTATGCTAGGTGTTGTAACACCGCAATGAGCAAAGCGAGCAGCAAATAAACAACCCTTATGGAATCTACGGAGGGACAAAGATTGATCAAATCATCTTACAAATGTGTAATAATAAATGGGATATAAGTGCATGAGAGACCACTATCCCCTTAAAAATCCTGGGTCTATCTACCAGATTTCTTAATTCTTATAGTGCTTCTACTTTTCCCAGGTGACAGGAAGAGGTGGCTTGGTGAGCGCAATGAACTAGAACTAACTTGCTTATCTGACTCCTTGGTGCCCTGTTTCTGAGAAAAGGCCTGGCCCCCATTCCTCCCCAACTTGTTTTTGGATGTCTCTGTTAATATAACCCACATCTCATGCCTCAACATCGCAGCACTGCCCCTTCAAAGCTCTGCCTTCGCCCTGATTTCTTTAAATTTTGGACTTGGGTGGCAGCGGCTCTTAACCATTTGGCAATACCACTCCAGCTTCTTCTCCCCCAGGCTGTCCCCTGGCCATTCCATTCTAGTGCACAGATTTTATAATCCCTGGCTCTGGCTTCAAATGCTGCTGCTACTACTTTCTAGCTGTGTGAGTTTTACCAAGTTGCTTAACCTGTCTCAGCCTTTGTTATCTTATCTATAAAATCGGAATAAAAATATCTCCACCATAGAGCTGAGTGGCTTAAATAAGATAAAACCTCTTAAACAACGTATAGCGTCTAATGCTAAATATATAAATTCATTCATACAGCAACATTTATCCCCAGGCACTGAGGATAGATACTCAGCAAGTATTTATCCCCAGGAACTGGGAATACAAGGGTAAAATAAGATTTAAATTGTATCTTCATTTGTGAGAATTATTAATTTTATAATTTATAATTATGAAATAGTATTTTTTGTTTCATATATAATAAAAACTATATAGGAAACAAACATTGCTGACATACTAAAAAAAAAAAAGAGGGAGTTACTAGAACTTGAGTGGTCATGAAAGGGGGAGAAAAAGAAGCAGCCAGAGGAAGCAGCATGTGCAAAGGTCCTGAGGCAGGAAAGATTAGCATGTTTGAAGGCCTGAGAAACCACTGTGGCTGGAGCCTGGGGAGCCAGGGGTGGAGAGACAAAGATGAGGTTGGAGAGATGAATCTCCTAGGTTTGCCAGGCTGAATGGTTTGGCATTTGCTTGTAATTTTATTCCTCTCCCCCCATCACCATCTCCAGCCCCCCGGTGTTGTGTTTTAAACATGAGAAAGCTATTGCTTTACAAAAGTCTAGTTCATCTCCAGCCTAGTGTTGGAAATGAACTAGTTAATGTTGTCACTACTAACTCAGTTCTTTATTGAATAAAAAGGGTGAAGGGAGAGAGGGATTATGTGGTACATATAATGTTCTTCTGTCTGTTTCCTTCTCTTCCAATGTTGGCAGCCCTGAGGACTCACCCCTCTCTCTGTGCCTTCCCTGGAGATGTCCTTCAGTCCTGTGGCCCGACATGGCATTTACATGCCAATGACTCCAAGTTGTATCTCCAGCTCTGACCTCACTGCACTCCAGATGTGCATCTAATGGCCCACTCCACCTGACTACCTGGTGTCTGATAGCCACCTCGAATTTAACATGACAAAAAAATGAACCCCTCATTTTTGCCTTCCAAACCTGTTCTTCCCCCAGTCTTTCCTGTCCCTACCACCATTTAATCTTTTATTCAAATCAAAATTGTAAATATAATCTTGGATTCCTCCTTTTCTCCTTCCTCTCTTCATTTAATTCATCATGTCTTGCCAGTCACACATCTAAAATATCCTCTACCTGTCTGTTTCTCTATCTCAACGGCCACTACCCACTTCATCCTGGGCTACTGAAATAGTCTTCTAAATGATTTACCTATTTCCCCCCAAAATAAATTGTTTATTGATTGTTTAAATCCAACAATCTACTCACATGCTAGACAAACTAATGTCTTAAGAACATGAATATAAATCATATTAATATGTTATTCCTTGCTTAAAGCCTCCAGTGGCTTCCCACTGTACATAGAACACAATCCAAGCCCCTTACCCTAGACCACGAGACCCTAGCCTCCCTCTCCAATCTCACTGCCATTCCTCTTCTGCTGTATCGCTCAGCTTGAGCCACACTGTCTTCAAACACCACAAGAGTTTCCGCCTTATGTCTTCATGCATCTTGTTCCCACTGCTGAGTACATCCTGTCCCCAGATCTTTGCAGGTCTGGCTTTTCCTCATCCTTTAGGTCTTGCCTCAAATACTTCCCCCTCAGGGAAGCCTTCTCTAGCTTCTCATTTTAAAGAAGCTCCTTGTTCCCCTCAAATACTTCCCCCTCAGAGAAGCCTTCTCCAGCTTCTCACTTTAAAGAAGCTCCTCATTCCCCCAGTCATCCTCGGCCATAGCACTGCCCAGTAGAACTTCCTGTGATGATGGAAATGTTCTCTAATCAGTGCTGTTCCATACAGCAGCCATGAGCCAGCACATGTGACTACTGAGCTCTTTAAAATGTGGCTGCTGTGGCTGAGAAAATGAATTTCTAATTTTATTTCATTTTAATTAATTTTAATTTAAATAGTCCCATGTATAGATAGGGACTACCCTATTGGACAGGACAGCTTTATAGCATTACCATATTTTATTCTGCTCAGAATGCTAATAACTAGCTAAAGCTATCGTGTTTATTTCTTTTAAAAGCTCCATGAGGACAGGCACCTAGTCTATCTAGAAAAAGTGCTAGACACACAAAAGATATTATATAGGTTATCTATTTCTGCATGACAAATCACTACAAATTTAGCAGCTTAAAACACCACCCATTTATCTCACACTTTTTGTGGGTCAGGAATCCCAGCTGTGTGCTCTGTCCCAGTGATTCTCCCAGGTCTGCAATCAAGCTGTTGGCCAGAGCTGGAGTTTCATCTGAAAGCTCGACTGGGGAAGGATCTGCTTCCAAGCTGATGTGGTTGTTGGCAGAGGTCAGTTCTTCAAGGACCTATCAGAATGAGTCTTCAGTTTCTAGCTGGCTGTTGGCTGGAAGCTGCCTTTTGTCCCTCACCACCCCAACAGGGCAGCTCATTTCACAGCAACTTGCATTATCAAGCAATGCAAGCCAAGAAGGCAATGGTGAAAGAGTTTGTTAGCAGGAAAGAAGTTAGACAAAGTAAGCATGGAAGTAACCTTAGACAAAGTAAGCATGGAAGTGCCATCTCATCACCTTTGCTGCGTTCTATTGGTTAGAAACAAGTCATCAGGCCAGCTCACACTCAAGGGCAGAGGATTGCGCAAGGGCATGAATACCAGAAGGCAGAGATCATGAGAGCTGTTTTAGGAGTCTGCCTACCATGGGCAGTGATTAAACATTTGCTGAGTGGATGAATGAGTGAATGGAAAAAGACACTCTTCTACCCTGGCTGAGTAGTTATGCCAGTATAGCACCTTTGTTCCTCACTGTGGAAGGTAAAGTCTCTTGTGTTAGAAATTATCAAGGAAGAAATAGAGGATTTTTCCTTGATGAAATCTGAAAAATTAAAAGAGCAGTGAAAAAGGAAGTTCCTTAGCAAAGTAGACAGAGCCTTATTTAATTTAGAGCAGGGGTCCTCAAACTTTTTAAACAGGGGGCCAGTTCACTGTCCCTCAGATCATTGGAGGGCCAGACTATAGTTTACAAAAAAACTATGAACAAATTCCTATACACACTGCACATATCTTATTTTGAAGTAAAAAAACAAACGGGCAAAATCACCCGCATGTGGCCTGCAGGTCATAGTTTGAGGACGCCTGGTTTGGAGCATGGTTCTTAGAGTCAAAATGCTCAGGTTCAAAGCACAACTCTGCATTTTTACCAGTTGTGTACATACCTTCTCTGTGCCTCAGTTTGCTCATAAAGCTGTTGTCAGAACTTAAAGAGTTAATAAACGTGGTGAATGTTTATTATCTGTGTACCTGGCACAGAGTAAGCACTCCAGAAGTGTTAGCTATTATTGTAACTATTAGCACAATGGCGACTGAATTCTGTTTTGAAAACAAATTTTCTGCTTCTATTGCTGTTAATGTAATTCTTACAAGCTAAAATGATTGCATCACTCTGGGTTCTTAGTTTTAGGCAAGAAAAACCAACTCCAGCTGACTTAGGCAACAAAAAAGAAATGGAACCTACTAAAAATACAGTGGGTGGCTCCGGAAGAACTAGAAAACTGGCAGGGTGCTGTACAGTTAGCTGATAACATCCAAAATCACAAGGTAGAATCCCTTGTCCCCTCCGTTCCCAAGGCCGCCACCACCACCTCTGAACCTTAGAAGCCCTGGCTTGCTCCGCCAACACCCCTAAGTCACAGATGCTGCACAAGGACAATTGTCACAAGACTCAGTCTTCCTCCAGCTGCTGCTCCCACAGAATGTGATTTTCACAGTCTGCACATCGCTGGCTCTGGGTTCTCGGGTGGCTCCATCAGACTGATGAGGCTAAGTCTCAGAGAGATGCTAGATCAGCAAGTATTTGGCATTTTCCTCTTCTTTGGTTATAGACAAGCCTGCTTTCTTCCAAGACTCCTTAGCAGGGGAATTTCCAAAACATAGGATGAGCGTTCCAGGGCTGGGCAGCCAAAATAATTCTAAAGGCAACTGTCCACTAGTGTGGCCATGAATGATTTCTCCTTCACAAGCATGATTGTTTTAATCCGTGAATTAAAAAATGCAGTAAGTTCCTGCAGAGAAGTTCTCTCAAGGATTTACATCTTTCATTATATTCCTTTCTGGGTCCAAGTGGTCATTTTGGAGCCAGAATAAAAAAATGGGTCAAAATACGAGTTGTCTGACTTATTTAGTGTTCTTGTTTTTTCACCTATGGATTTTCCTTCACCAGCAAACCATTAATTGCATATTATATTTCTCCATTAAGCCTTGTGCCCTTTCAGCACTCAGAAGCTACAATATTACAAGCCTCTTGCCCTTTAAAAATTAAGTTGTCTCTATTCATGACCTCCTTGGAGGAGGTTCAAAATCTTACCGCTCGTGGTATTTTTATTTTATTTTTCTAGGAGATAATCAGGAGAGTTTCTCACATCAGAAACTTCAGAATGGGTGGCTCTGGGCCTTTGTAATTGGCACCAGTGAGCTTGACATGAAGTAGAGGCTTCTCCACACCCTAGAGAAGGAGCCCGATACCAGGGTCAAGGAAAATGGTCTTCAAAAGGATTGCACTGTTTTACATGCCTACCGACAGCTATGATGGAAACGCACGAGCCTCAGGAAGTTTCTGCTTCTGGTAATATTCTATTGCCAGTATGTCAAGAATTTGGAATTTTTCCCCAAAGTCTTTTTCCTTAAGACCACAATTTCCCCTCTTATTTTTCCCCGATGCTACACATCTGTAGAGGGTTGTCCAATAAGCATGCCTTTGACAAGTTGATTGCATTGGTTTAAAAAATACTTTATGATAGCGTGAGGGAAAAAATATTGAGATATAACCCATGTGCCAGGAGGTAAACTTGACGCATACAATCTTGGTTACTTAATTCAGTCTGATTCACCTTAAACAATGGTTCTCAAACATGGGTGACTTTGCCCCTTAGGGGACATCTTGCAATGTCTGGAGACATTTCTGATTGACACAACTGGGGATGAGGAGCGGCAATGCTACTGGCATCTAGTATGTAAAAGCTAGGGCTGTTGCTCAACACCATATAATGATAAATGTTCCAGAACAGCTCTCCAAATTATCCCACCCAAAATGTCAATAACGCTGAGGTTTAGCAACCCTGATGGGAACATAATGACTTTCATAGGCATTTCCAGTCTTCCTGCCTGACTCCAAAACTCTTCCCCTTCCTGGCCTAATGACATCTTTTCTAGCTGTCAGATCTTTAAAGAAACAAGATTCTAACCTCATCCTCAAGCCTGGACTGTGGAAAATGAAGGCATATACTGATTTCTTCTAAAATTCTAGACACTTTTACTTAATTACGTGCATTGGAACCTGGGACCTTAAGGAATTCAACTCCTGTCCTCACCACACCATGCATGCCTGCCCCCCAGTTTTTCTAAACAGTATAGCTTTCAAGCCACAGTGGACATTCAACTCCTCCACCTACAGCATATGTGGGCTTGGAAAGGCACAGAATCTCTCCCTGCTTCATTTCCACACTGCAAAATGACATAGCAATGAAACCAACTTCATAGGGTAGGTTTGATGTTCATAAGAAATAAAGCAAAAGCATTTGACAATCTATAAAACATTAGAATGTTTGTTTTCACCATTATTCTTTCCTCCCCAACTCCTTTCCATACCTCACTCCCCTGTGGCTAATATGTCTAGGCCTCCATGACAAAGATGTCACATGGCATGACAGTCATGCATTTGCTTTTAACTAAAAAATCAGCATATCTATACATGCATATTTATTACATTTGCTCTTACCCATATAGACAGTGAATCTGCACAGTCACATATTTCAAACATTAGAGAAAGAGCTAGCTATACTGCAATTGAACTTTCCCCAAATTTACCAGAAAAAAAATGATAAGTGATTCAGAATTTTCACTATATGGTCCCTAAGGATAAAAGCATCAAACTTTTATCCTTAAAAGCTTAAAAACAAGCTTTTGATTTATGGTTTAACAAACATTTGATATCAAATAGATCAAAGAAAGAACAAACAGAAAACAAACTTCTATAACCTTTAAAACAGAAGTAGTATACTCCAAGCCATATACAATCAACATAAATATGCTGTACCTATTGATACTTGATATTTTTGTTAGCTTTTCTTTGAACTACTACATAATAGTTGTATATCTTTATAAGGTACATCTGATGTTTTGAAGCAGGAATACAATGTGAATTAATCAAATCAGGGTAACTAGGGTATCCATCACCTCAAGCATTTATCATTTCTTTGTGTTAGGAACATTCCAATTCAACTCTTGTAGTTATTTTAAAGTATATCCTAACTTCTACACCCAGTTTTTGGAGAGTTTTTTTTATCATGAAGGGATATTGAATTTTATCAAATTCTTTGTCAGTATCAATTGAAATGATCTTATGGTTTTTGACCTTTGTTCTGTTGATATGTTGTATCACGTTCATTGATTTGCATATGTTGAACCATCCTTGCATCCCTGGGATGAATCTCACTTGATCATGATGAATACTCTTTTTAGTGTGTTGTTGAATTCGGTTTGTTCGTATTTTTTGAGGATTTTTGCATCTATGTTCATCACAGATATTGGTCTATAGTTTTTTTGTTGTTGTTGTGTCTTTGTCTGGTTATTTGTATTGGTGATACAAGCCTCGTAGAATGAGTTTGGGAGTATTCCCTCCTCCTCGATTTTTTGGAATAGTTCAAGGAGAAATGGTATTAATTCTTCTTTGAAGGCTTGGTAGACGTCGGCAGTGAAACCATTGGTCTTGGGTTTTTCTTTGATGAGAACCTTTTTATTACTGCTTCTATCTTGTTACCTGTTATTGGTTTATTCAGGTTTTATCCTGGTTCAATCTTGGCAGTATATGTCTAGGACTTTATCCATTTCTTCTAGGTTTTCCAATTTATTGGCATATAGTTGCTCACAGTATTCTCTAACGATCCCTTGGATTTCTGCAGTATCAGTTGTAATGTCTCCTTTTTCATCTCTGATTTGGGTCCTCTCTCTTTTTTTTTTTTTTTTTTTTTGTCAGCCTAACCAAAGGGTGTGTCAATTTTGTTTATTTTGAAAAAGGGGTTTAGTTCATTGATGTTTTATAATTTTTTGTTTCAATTTCATTTATTTCTTCTCTTATCTTTATTATTTCTTTTCTTCTACTAATTTTAGGTTCAGTTTGCTCTTGATTTTCTAGTTGAGATGTGTCATTAGGTTGTTTATTTGAAGATTTCCTACTTTCATGGTGTGGGCATTTATTGCTATTAACTTTCCTCTTATTACTGCTTTTCTGTATCCCACAGGCTTTGATATGTTGTATTTTCATATGTTTTGAGAAATTTTTTAATTTCCTTCTTAATCTCTTAATTTACTCACTGACATTCTGGAGCATGTTGTTTAATTTCCACATGTTTGTATAGTTTCCAACGTTCCTCTTGGTATTGATTTCTAGTTTTATTTTGTAAGACTTGTTTTGTCGCCTAACATATGGTCTATCCTTGAGAACGATCCATGAGCTGAGGAGAAGAATGTGTATTCTGCAGTCACCATTCTGTAAATATCTATTAGATCCATTCGATCTATAGTACAGGGTAAGTCCAATGTTTCCTTGTTGATTTTCTGTCTGGATGATCTGTCCAATGCTGAAAGTAGAGTGTTAAGGTCTCCAATGATTATTGTATTGGGGTCTATCTCTCTTTTTCTCTCTTATAATATTTGCTTTAGATATCTGGGTACTCCAATGTTGGGTGCATATATATTTAGAACTATTCTCTTACTGAAATAACCCCTTTATCATTATGTAAGGACCTTCCCTATCTCTTTTCATAGTTTTTGTCCTGAAATATATTTTATCTGATAGAAGTATAGCTATTCCTGTTCTTTTTTGTTTCCATTTGCATAAAATATCTTTTTCCATCGCACTTTCGGTCTATGTGTATCTTTATAGGTGAAGTGTGTCTCTTGCACACAACATATGCTTGGCTCTCATTTCTTGATCCATTCAGCCACACTATGTCTTTGGATTGGAGAGTTTAGTCAATTCATATTCAATGTTAATATTGATAAGTAAGGACTTACTACTGCCTTATTATTATTTGATTTCTTGCTGTTTTGTGGTCCTCTCTTTCTTTCTTTCTTACTACTTGTCTTCCTTTGTTAAAAGTGATTTTCTCTGGAATTTTGTTTTAATTTCTTGCTTTTTATTTTTTGTGTATCTGTTGTAGGTTTTTTTGATCTGAGGTTACCATGACGCTTGTGGAAAACATTTTATAAAACCAATTATTTTAAGCATATGATAACTCTGCTTACAAATAAACAAGCAAAGAGAAATCTAACCGAAATTCTACCTTTTAACTCCATCCTCTTCCCCCTGCTTTTTAACTTTTTGTTGTTTCTACCCATATCTTTTTATACTATCTTTCAAAAAGTTGTTGTAATTATTTTTGATAGATTTGTCTTTTAGGCTTCCCTTTCAAGATATGTTTTATGCACCACAGTTACAGCAATAGAGAATTTTGTATTTGTGTACTTACTGCTACCAGTTAGTTGTATGCCTTCAGATGATTCCTTACTGCTCATTAACATTCTTTTCTTTCAGACTGGAGAACTCCTTTTAGCACTTCTTATAGGACAGGTCTGATGTTGATGAAATAAATACCTCAACTTTTGTTTCCTGGGAAAGTCTTCATTTCTCCTTCATGTTTGAAGTATGTCTTTGCTGGATATAATATTCTAGGGTAAAGGTTTTTTTTCCTTCAGCACTTTGAATATGTCATGCCACTATCTCTTGGCCTGTAAGATTTCCACTGAGAAGTCTAATGCCAGATATACCAGAGCTCCTTCATATGTTATTTTTTTCTTTATTCTAGCTTCTCTTAGGACCTTTTCTTTATCTGTGACCTCTGGGAGCTTGATTATTAAATGCCTTGAGGTAATCTTGGGTTAAATCTGCTTGGTGTTCTATGATCTTCTTGTACCTGAATGTTGATAGCTTTCTCTGGGTTTGGAAAGTTCTCTAGTATTCTTTCAACAAACTTTCTACCCCAATCTCTTTATCTACCTCCTCTGTAAGGCCAATAACTCTTAGATTTGCCCTTTGAGGCTATTTTCTAGATCTTGTAGGCATTCCTCATTCTTTTTTATTCTTTTTCCTTTTCTGACTGTGTATTTTCAAATAGCCTATATTCAAGCTCACTAATTATTTCTTCTGTTTGGTCAATTCTTCTGAGAGACTCTGATGCATTTCTCAGTTTGTCAATTGAATTCTTAAGCTCCAGAATTTTGATTTTTTTTAATTAGTCCAATTTCTGTGTTAAATTTCTCTGATAGGCTTCTGAATTCCTTCTCTGTGTTGTCTTAAAGTTCATTGAGATTCTTCAGGATGCCTATTTTGAATTCTTTGTCTGAAAGGTCACATATCTCCATTGCTCCAAGATTAATTAATCACTGGCACCTTATTTAGTTTGTTTGGTAAGATCATATTTTCCTGGATATTCTTTTTCTTTTCTCTTTTCTTTTCTTTTCTTTCTTTTCTTTTGAGACACAGTCTCACTTTGCTACCCAGGCTAGAGTGCCATGGCGTCAGCCTAGCTCACAGCAACCTCAAACTCCTGGGCTCAAGCAATCCTTCTGCCTCAGCCTCCTGAGTAGCTGGGACTACAGGCATGTGCCACCATGCCCAGCTAATTTTTTATATATATTTTAGCTGTCCAAGTAATTTATTTCTATTTTTAGTAGAGACAGGGTCTCGCTCTTGCTCAGGTTGGTCTTGAACTCCTGAGCTCAAATGATTCACCCGCCTCAGCCTCCCAGAGTACTAGGATTACAGTTGTGAGCCACCGCACCCAGCATTCCTGGATATTCTTGATGCTTGTGGATGTTCATAGATGTTTGGACATTGAAGAGTTAGGTATTTATTTTAATTTTCACAGTCTGGGCTTGTTTGAGCCTGTCCTTCTTGAGAAGGCCTTCCATGTATTAAAAGGGAATTGAATGTTGTGACCTAAGTCTTTGGTCACTGCAGCTAGTAATATATCAGCACTGGGGATACCCCAAGCCCAGTAATGATTCTGACAGACTCCTGGTGGTACTGCCTTGGTGGACTAGGGTAAGATACAGGAGAATTCCCTGGATTGCCAGGCAAAGACTCTCACTCTCTTCCCTCCCTCTAGCTGGGCTGCTAGCATTGGGGTAGGCATGATGTGGACACTCCCTAGTGGCCACCAGAGTTAGGTCACATCTGAAGCCAGCTCAGTCTCACCAAATGAGTGGTGACTGTTGCCTACCTGCCTCTGGTATGTATTCAAAGCCCAAAGGCTCTTTAGTCAGCAGGTTGGTGAACTCTTCCAGGACTGGGTCCTTCTCTTCAGGGCAGCATGTTTCTTTCTGGACCAGGATGGGTCCATAAATGCGTTCTAGGAACCAACGCCTGGACTCAGGAACTTCAGGAGTCTGCTTGATACTTTATTTTACTTTGGCTGAGCTGGTACCCAAGTTGCAAAATAAAGTCCTCTTAACTTTTCCCTTCCCCTTCTGCAAGTATTAGAAGATTCCCTAAGCTGTGCTGTCTATAGTTGGAGGAAGGAGTGACAGAGACATTGGCTTGTCTCCCACCGCTGGTGTCTCACTCAGTCACATGCACCCCAAGTCCACTGGGTCTGAGGCAGCACAGCCCAGCTGCAGGAACTGTCCAACAACTGCAGCTTTTGTGGCCTCACTGCCATCTGAATTTAGTCCAGGCCCCATGCTGCTTTCTTTTTGTCAGCCAGGGGTGGAGCTGGTGGAGCTAGCTGGTGTCAGCCAGGGGGTGGATTTCTCTCTGGCAGACCTGGTCTAAATGTTCCTTCCATGGGCTATGGGCACAGGCAGAATTCTGCCCTGTGCTGTGTTCCCCATGCCAGGGTGGCACTGGGTTTCAATGCAAAGTCCCACAATCATGTCATTTTTTAATTTGGTGTACCTGCAGAAGGATAATTGCTGGAATTTTCTATTCAGCCATCTTGCTCTGCCCCTGCCTAGTCTTAATGTTTATAAGACTTTTAGATTGATGACTTAGTTGATGTTTTATAAAAATAAAGCTCATGGAACTTTGAATTGTTGTCTTATTTTTCCCTTAAGCTAGCAAAAACACTCAATCTCTTTCCATCTCCCTTGGATGACCTTGCAATATTGAGACCTTTAGTCAACAGAGTTCACTATAGGATCTAAACATCTGAAGCTTTCCCAGAGAACTTTAGTTCTCTATTGCCTTTATCCTCCAGAGTCCATTTCAGCAACTACTGTCACCTGTGGCAGCTTAACATTTGCCTTTCCTACTTTGTGTTTGGGAATGCAAAGCTAACATATCAAAGACTATTCATCTGAACCAGGGATGTGCCCTAAAATTCAGGAACTGTTAAAGGGAAGCAGTAGTGCCTAGCACCAGAATCCACATAGGTGTGGTTAATAAAAGGAAAAATAGCATATTTTCCAATTGATTATATTTAGTCTGTATTAATACATTTGTTTCTATAAACCAAGGCAATAACAATAAATTATTCTCTAATAAGAAATGATAAATGTTCCAGGTGATAGCCTAAATACCCTGATTTGATCATTATATATTGTATGCATGTATCAAAATATCACATGTAACCCATAAATCTGTACAAATATTATGCATTCATTTAAAAAATTTTATATATTTTTTTAATTTCAGGAAAATATGAAAGTGCAAATATTGTGGTTACATTTTATATCTTTGCCTCTCCCTAGCAAGAGTTAGAGGTATGCCCTTTCCCTCCACAATGCTCACTGCATCCCTCAGTTGTGAGTCTACCCCCCCCAACCCCCTAATCCCTGGAGAATACCACCACCTAATTTAAAAATTTTAAAGACCAAAAAAGTAAAATATAAATTAGAAAAAAGAAGAAATACAAACATTTCAGTAATGTTCTACTCACAAATAAACTTCTGCAGTAAGTCAGGATCTCCCTTTATCTCTGAACTAAACCTCTCTGTTTGGTCAAGCTTACTTACCATCTTCCCCAAATGGCTCGTCTTCTCTCAGCTAAGCCAGCCAAACTCTGAGTCTGCTGCTGCGATCGCTACCCAATTCTTGGTAGGGAGTTTCTGAAAGATCAGAACTGTACTTCGGGGCCCTGCCAGTCTTCACCTTCCACAGCTGAGGCTGTTTAAGCACAGCCTGCTCTCATTCTAAAAATGAATCTGGATCCTCTGAAGCAGAGTTGCCTAAGCAGCTCAATCATTCCAGTTGTATGTCCAGCCCAAACACTGTGGTCTCCCAGATTCACAGCCACCCCCACCACCAAACACATGCACACACAACCAACATGGCCTGTGTGCTGTCCCTCTGACCCAACTCACCGACTCAGTGCCTGCTGCCTAGAACTTGGTGCCAACACCATACGTCACTTTTAGAGGGCTTAATCAGCATGAAGAATAGGGTTCCTTGAGGCATTATCTCGAAATTGTTTAACTATAAGGGTCTTAACTGTTCATGGCATTGAGTCTACATGAGATACATAATCTAAATGAGAATTTGAGAGAAGCAAAAAAATGCAAAACTGAATTTTATACTCATGTAGCCTTTCTCTGTGGTTTTAACACCATTTTAGGACTGCAATTATTCTTACCACATTTGACAAGTTTGTCAGTAACATTTTATAAGTAGTACTTCCCCCCACCCCAAGAAAACCCTTATAACACATTCAGCAAGTCCATATTATTATCGGGACTTGCCCTGACTTCTCAGCACACGTTTGTACTATTATAGCTGAGGCTCAAGCAAGCCTATACCTGCCTAGGCACTTGCAACTGCTGTTCCTTCTGCCTGGGGGGCTTTGCCCGCAGAGAGCTGAGAGGCTCGCTCCAAGTCTCAGCTCAGACAGTCCTGGAGAGGCCTTCTTTGACTGCCCTGTCTAGCTAGTGTTTCTCACCAACAATAATATTCACTATTACCACGACATTCTTTAGTTTCTTAATAGCATTAAATATTACCTGAATTATCTTATTAATGTAAGGTAATTCAATTCAATTACCTTATTAATGTAAGATAATCATTCATTATCGGCCTCCTGCACTAGAATATCTCCATGAGAAAAGGGATCTTATCTGTCTTAGTTACCACTTTATTCTCAACTCCTAAAACATTGTTGGAACAAAATAAATATTTATTAAAATATTTGTTGTAAATTTCCATTATGTTGACTACCTACAAGAGCTACACTAACCACATTACTCTTTCTTTTCACTTGATTTTTGTAAACTTCTTACCGCAAAGACTTGAAACTCCTTCAATTGAATTGGACATAAATCCTGCTCTACATAGATATTAAATCAGTACTTTTAATAGAGAATTAGAAAATGCAGAAAAGTATAGAGAAGAAAGCAAGAAATCAACCATAATGCCACAATCTGGATAATACCATGATTAATACTTGATTCCTTCTTGTACTTTTCTAAGTATATATGTACACACATATACACAATGCACTTATAAAACCATTTTATGTTTTTTCTGTCTCCAATTAAAAGTATATGCCATGGTTCACCAGTTCTGCAGAATGCTTTCAGTGATTATCTATGGTGGAGTATGTTATCTATGGGTTGTGTAAAGAAGAGATTAGGGACTGCAATAAAGGATATTTTCACTTTTTACTCTATATACAATGATGTTTTCTTAAATTTTTAAAAAGTGAGCATACATTAATTTATATGGAAACAAAATAACACGATCCCTGTTAAAACTGTCATGGCCATCTTTAAATTCATTCTTTTTTGTTGGCATTGTGAAGCAGACCTCAAAAGTCTTTCCTTTGGTAGAATATATAGACCCTGTTTGCAAAGGTTAGAACCATGCAAAGGTGAGGAGACTGTTTATTCAGGCATGACTCTTGGTTAATTAAAGTCTTTAATTATGCTGATAGAATTCACCCAGGATAACCTCTATAAGCACTCCCATTGGAAAAGGGAAAGAACAGAATACAGATAGCAACCATTAGTCTGTGGGACTTCTGGGACCTTGCCCGGCAGACATTGCAAGGATTCTTTCCACTAGGGTTGGGGATGTTCCTTGATGAGGCCCCAGTTTTGATCCATGGTACCGCTCTCGCCCAGTGCAGTGTTTTCTGTGGTTCTTAGGCCCACCTTGCAGTGGGCTTTTTCTTTTCCATGACCCCTCTTGTCCTTTTCTTAATGAGTATTAGAGAACATGTTTGCTTGGAGTTTGAGCAGCCTTCTCAGACTACTTCCTGCCCACAGAAGGTTGAGGTGCCAGGGTCACTTCAAGTCCATTTATAGTTTCCTTGAGCCCTTAACTGATATTCTGGCACCTCTCTCAAAAATTTAGTCAGCTTCCAGATTTGATTCAAGTCAACTTTGTGTCATAGTCACAGCCGCCATACTTTCTGGGACAGAACTTTCTCTCTTGTTTCTTGTAGGTATCTTGAGCCTATAAGGCTTCGTCATGGGAAGACCTGTACCACTCTGTCCAACTGGAAGTATTCAGTGGGTACCACTTTATGCAGAGGTTTTAGTCATGGGTATGGCAGTCATGTCTTTAATTTGATCCTTGCCACAAGGTTAAGTTCTAATCAGCCTTTCTTGCTCATCTCAGTTTTGTTTTTTTAATGGATAAGGATGAGAATCATTTGTATCTTCCAATTGTCTAAGGCTTCACATTTCTGGCTCCCTATAATCACTTTCATTCCTAATTGCAGGATAGAAATTTATTTTCTGAACTCATCTTTTCCTGCAGTGTTTTATGTACCCAATAGTTACCAACACATGCCACCAGCTTTCCATTTTCCAGCCTCTTCCCCCAGAGCTACAAGTTTATAGGGTACATTATCTGTCTTCCATGTTTTGCCAAATGTTTCACTCCTGTGAATATGAATCACCATCCCTATGGCTTCTCATATCACTTTCTTTCTTGTGTACTACCTAGCCCCTGAGTCAATGCTATTTATTTAAAATTTTTGTTCTATTAATAGAACATCCCCATGCTGGCAATAATTTCTATATTCAAGATTGGTTCAGTGTTCCTCCAGTAATAAACACTAAAATCTCAGTGGCTTAAAAGAATGAAAGTTTAATTCCAATTCACACTACATATCCATTATGAGATGGTGGGGGAGCTCTGTTCATTGTAGTCACTTGGGAATCCAAACTGATTTTGTAGCCACTATCTTGAATGTTGCTGGTTGCTGTAGCAAAAGGAAAAAAGAGTTCTGAGGAGTCTTGCTTTGGCAAGCTTGGAAGTGACTCATATTGCTTCTGCTCATAACTAATAGGCCAAAATTAGTTATATGACATTACCAAACTATGAGGAAGCCAGAAAGAGCAATTCCCTCCTGTGCCCAGAATGACAGACAAAAGGATTTATTTAACACCATAAATACCTACCAAAATATACAGATAAATGAGAAAGATAATTAAAATATTTGTGATAAGTACAGTGAAGGGAGTGGAAACTGTGCTGTCCAACAGAAGTAACAGAGGGGCCTATTTAACATGGATGGTCTGAAAGGCTTCTCTGAAGAGGCAACCTGTGCATAGAGACCTCAAAGGTCAGAAGGCATGAGTAGGAATTAAAAGAACATTCCAGACAGTAAACAACAAGCCTAAAGGCCCGAGGGTGGAATGAGCTTGGTATTCCTGAAACTTACAGAAGACAGGATAGTTTAGAATCAAAGAAGCAATGTGGGTAGGAGGGTGTGTCATGAGATAGGTGATACTGCCAAGGGTCAGATCACGGAGGGCCCTGAAGGCCATAGCAAAAAATTAGGCTTTTCAGCACAATTCATAATTGCAAAGCTATGGAAACAACCCAAGTGCCCATCAATTCATGAATGGATTAATAAAATGTGGTATATGTATACCATGGAATACTACTCAGCTTTAGGAAACAACGGTGATATAGCACTTCTTGTATATTCCTGGATACAGCTGGAACCCATTCTACTAAGTGAAGTATCTCAAGAATGGAAAAACCAGCACCACATGTACTCACCAGCAAATTGGTATTAACAGATCAACACCTAAGTGGACATATAGGAGTAACATTTATCGGGTGTCCGGAAGGTGGGAGGGGGTAGGGGGGAGGGGTATATACAATCACAACGAGTAAGATGTGCAACGTTTGGGGGATGGACATGCTTTAAGCTCTTACTCAAGGGGGGCATGGGCAATATAAGTAACCTTAACACTTGTACCCCCATAATATGCTAAAATAAAAAAATAAAAATAAATAAATAAAAATTAGGCTTTTATTCTACCTGCAATAGAAAGCCATTGAAAGGTCTTAGGACAAGAAGTGCAAGTTTGATTTATATTTTAAAAAAGTAATTCTCTATGTGGGAAATTACCTGGAAACAAATAAGAGTGAAAATGGGAGACCCTTTAGGATGGTGGTCCCTAACTTTTTTGGCACCAGTTTCATGGAAGACAATTTTTCCATGGGGGGAAGGGAGGAGCTCTGTGGCCCAGTTCCTAACAGGCCACCAACTAGTACTGGTCCACCGCCCCAGGGTTGGGGACCGCATCTCTAGGCTGTATCACAGCAGTGCAGACAGAGATGGCAGTGGCTGCGGTGTGGGGTAGGGGCAGGGCTCAGTACTGAATATGGCAAGAAGTGAACAAATTTAAGATATTTTGAAGGACTTACTAATGGATTGAATAAGAAAAGTTTGGAATGACTCCCACGTTTTTTGTTCTAGTGACAGAGTGGTTAGTGTTATAATTTACAGGAACCAGGAAGTAAAGAGAACACCTAGGTTTAGAATCTATAGGCAACCAGATCCTATTTTGGACATGTTGAGACATTCAAATGGGTAAAAAATTAAATATAAGAATGGATCCCATAGGAAAAGTCTGGATTAAAGACATAAATCAAGAGCTCTCAGCATGATGTCACTCAGATCACACAGGCAGGAATGTGGGTTGGAGAAGAGATGGGGACTTCAGGATTTGCCTAACAAATTCCTCGTTGATATTTGTTCTTGGAAATGTGTCATTGTTGGGTACGTGGATTTGTATTTCTAATTGTCAGGAAGTAAAATTAACGGGTAACAATCTATGCAGCTGTTAATATGTAGAGGTTTTTCTTTTGCTTTGAAACCTATTTATTATTTCTAAATGAGAGCAAAAAATATATTTATTAAACACTATTGTTATCCCCCATTTTACATATGTGGAAAACTGAAGTGGAGATGGGTTAGTAACTTGCCCAGGATGACATAAAATTAATAAGGGGTGGCTCATGTATTGAAAATTAAACAACCAGACTCCAGAGTCTGTGTTTATGAACCCTAGCAGGGGTAGGGAATCTGCAACCTCAAGGCCAGGTGTGGCCCTACAGCTCCCCAAGTCTGGCCCCTCCACCAAATCCAAAATTCACAGAACAAATTATGGATTTGTTCTGTAAAATTTGGATTCACTCAAAAGGCCACACTCAGGATCCAGAAGGCTATATGTGGCCCCAAGGCTGCAGGTTCCAAAGTGGCTTGGTTTATTTATTTAGTGGGTCATAAATAATAGACTTTATATTTATAATAGTTCCAATAAGAGTTTTTATTGGAGCTCTATGTGTTCATGTGTGCATGTCTGGATCGTTAGGGTTGTGAGGTACAATTTATTGGTGGTGTGCCCTATGGCACTACAGCCAAACCCTATGAAGAACAGAACTGGCTTCACTAGAATGGCCCTGAAGCTTCAAACCATTAAAAATAAACACAACATTTTAAAAATTGGAAATTGTACCAGACAGTTTGGTTTGCTCTGCTTTGTGGCATCAGTTTGTATGCCATTTGCTAGTCAGGGAGATGAGTTAATTTTTTCCCCTACCACAAACTAAAGATTTCTCTCCAGAGAACATTATATATAGTATTAACACATTGAATTTATATGGTTGTTTTAAATGTTAAAGATTTCATTGAGAGTAGAAATTGCTTTTCCATTGTTTTTTCCTAGAATATATTCTCGGTGTCTAGCAGTCTGTCATGTAGTAGTACGAGCCCAGCAATACCAAATAGGATGGCAGAGGGAGGGAGAGAAAGAGAGACAGAAAGAGAAAGGGAAGGAGGGAAAAGAGGAAGGACGAAGGGAGGGAGGAAGGGAAAGAGGAGAGGAGGGATGGAAAAAAGGAAGGAAAAAAATAAAGGAATTCAAATCAAACTCTCCTACTGGACATTTTTAGAAGGTGAGCAAGATGCCCTCCAAGATCATGTTTTATACACACACAAAAAAATTTTTCCTATTTATAGTTGTATGGAAATGTCCTAGTCCCACCGGAAATACTTTAACTCTGCCTCCACTAGCTCTCTACCCTTCCAGACCTCCCCTGGACCCTCGGCCCTCTTTCCCTCAGCCCCGCCCACTCATCTCCAGCTCCTCCCCTCCATCCTGGCTCCGGCCTACCTAGCCACTGCGCCTGCGCACCAGTAGCCAGCCTCTAGCTGTAAAGGCGGGGTCCAAAGCCCGACGTAGCGTGGAGAGGAAGAGGAAGAGGAAGTTGGAGGAGGGTCCTAGCGGGGAGTGAACCGGAAGCGTAAACGCTCCTGCTTTTCGGCCAGGCGGAACCTGCTCTGCTGGGCCCAGTAGCCGCAAAAGAACTTTCTTCCTCCCGCCTGAACAGTTACCGCGGCCAACTGCCTAGCCCGCCTGGCAGCGTAACCCGCCTTCTCTTCTTCTCTCCGGCTTCGCGCGGCCCTGTCTCCCTCTTGTCCGGCGGTATCCGCTTGCTGCTGCCACCGCCGCCTCCTCTTCTGCCCGGCCAACCGGCCTGCCCCGCTGCAGTGATGTGCGACAAGGAGTTCATGTGGGCCCTGAAAAACGGAGACCTGGATGAAGTGAAAGATTATGTGGCCAAGGTAAGCGGGGATGAGTGGGCGAGAGCATGGAGGTGGGATGGAGATGAGGCTGAGGAAGCTGGTGGGAGCTGGACTGGCGGGGGTGGGGTGGGCAGGAGGAGAGACTTCCTGAATGGAGGTGGCACCAGGGGACAAGGGTGTCTAGACTTTGAAAGGTCGGTCCAGGTAGCTTGATAGCGTTCTGTGTTAGGTAACTGCTGTGTTGATAGGTTCTTCTGGCCTTCCTAACCCCTTGGGGGAGGGGAAGAGTGGTATCTGGCTCTTTGAGAGTCTCTTCTGAGAGCTGATCATTTGAGTTTGGCCCTCTTCTACACCAGATTACTTAAATCTTTCTTTGAATGAGGTAATTCTTCATCGTGTACTTGCCCATTACTGAATAAGTTACCTAAGTAATTAGGATCAGAGGAACATTTCCTTTAACGTTGGGCCTGGTATGAATTTAAAGAATTCATTGACCGTGAAAGAGTACCAAAAATAGCATTAGTTAAAATTCTGAAACTTGGTATCACTTCACTGTGAGTCTTAGCTTTGGGTGTGGCCTTTTTCCTCTCCCCTACCACAACAAATACATATTTGCTTCAAGTGGTAAGGTTGTCTACTGGCATCTGGGAGTGCTTAAGATGTCTGACTAGTTTTTAAACAAGCATGTTAACTTTAGTTACTCCATCCTTCTCTTTGATTCCATCTGAAATCTTACATGTGTAATAAATAGTAATGCAGTTTAGTCACAGTATATTTGGGGGTAAAGTCATGATAAAGAAACCCAAACTCAAACCTAAGCCCCAAAATAAAACTGAATCCACATTGTGGCTGAGTAGGAAACATAAAATTCCAAGCTAGCCTGCCTTTGGACCTGAAACTGTGCCTTTTGTAATTATGAAAACTTCTGTGTGATTTTAATATGGTGATAATCTAAAAAGAAGTCTTCCAAAACAAAAGTATAATTTTATGACATAACCATGGAGGCATCTTACTTACATTCTAAACCTGGTCTAGATTTTGATTTTTCAAAGGATATGACCACTGGTATGCTGCTTTTTTTGTTGTTGAAAAGAGCTATGTTAGGAAGCAAGTAAGCAGAAGCAGAGTTTCTTAAAATTTGCAGGATTGTGCAAGGCAGGCTGCTGATGGTTTTTATACTCTGTAATATACTTTGTAATACCATTACAATTTAGACTTTTTGGATGCAGCTTATTTGCTTAGTTGTTATTTGAAGTGGATTTTTAGGACAGGCTATCTTCTATTCCTTGCTTTCTCAGCTGGTAGCAAACTGAAACCCTGACTTACTATTTCAATATAAAGTTAAAGGGAAGAAATTACTTTGGTATACTTACCAGTGGTAGAGTACTGTAGTACTCTGGAAGTGAGTGGGCTTTTTGTTTACCTGTCACAGTGGAAACTAGGTTACTTGATATACTTGAAATACAAAAAGTTGATAAGTACTACCTGAACTTACAGCTACAAAAATAACACAGTTTATATAGTATCTTCCTGATACATTATTTTATATAATCCGTAAGTTCTATTATTAGTCCCATTTTACAAATTACTGAGATGCAGGGTACTTAAGAAAAGAATCCAAAGTTATAGAGAGATTAAATGGTGAAACGAGAACTAAACTGCTGGGTCTAACTGAAACTCTTTAACTGCTCCATGCAGTCTCTGTCAATCTAAGATTTAACTGTGAAACCATATAATACCAAGATTTCTAATAGGACATTCCCAAGGTCTATGTTCAGGCAGATAAATTGTGCATAAAGAATTCTCAATTACACAGAAATATTTATGTAGAAATAAGTACCAGTAAAGGTAGATTAATTTATTTTCAGGTAGTTTTAAAATTAGGTCATTATGTTCAGTTTGATTTTTTTTTCCCCTTGTTACTACCATTTTGTCTATTCTTCATTAACATAAAAAGTGTGAACAAGAGGGAGGGTAGACATTCAAAGAAAGGCAAAAGGAAATAATTGAGAAGTGGTCTATGCAAAAAGATTTGACTGTAATGTGATCCTATGTACAGACTATTGAGCTTTTTCCTTTCTTAGTTTTTATTGAATAAGGTGGGTTTCTTAAGATATCTTTTACTTTGTTAGTAAGAAATAGAAAACAAACAGCAAAACTAGCACTCCAGTTTTACTGACTAAGCTCTCTTATTGTGCCTCTTCAGACTCTCAGGTTCTTATTACATGGTTTCTTCTGCAAGGATCTGCTCAGCAGCCATCCTTGCTTATTCATTGATTCACCTTTTTCATTCACCAATTTATGAACACTCATTATTGTCTGAGTTTATGTAATGTGCATTTATCTGAGTAGGTATGTACAAAGAAAGTACTAAGAAAACATTTGGACTTGCCTAGTATTCATACTCAGGAGTGAGAATCCTTTTAAAATACTCTGTTCAGTATTCCTGTGTAGATTTCTCATGTTGTTAATGTAAGAATGTACCTATAAGGGAAGCATTTTTAATATTTTCCCTTTTTAAAATATTTTTAAAAATCCATAATTACACTTTTCTACCTGCTTCTGAATTCTCTATTGAAATTTGAAGCACAGATAGCCATAAATTACTGGTTTTAGGTGAATTCTTGAACTCTGCCAAAAAGTCAGTTCACAGTTCCCACTCCACTGAAAATTGTGTTTCTAAATGGAAAAGGCAGTATATAGAGTTCATCTGTAACTTTAAAATGGTATCTTAAGCAATTTTAAAGTCTTTCGGTGCTGTATTTTGGCTTCTTGACTGACCTAAGGACCACAGTTAGTTAATTCATCCATTTTTATTGGGCATCTTTCAGGTCCCAAACACTTACTAGGCCTGGGATGATAGTAAAGAAGTTGGACACAATGCCCAGGAAACTTAAGCAACTATAGTTAGCCGACCTATGTGAAAAAACTTTCGGACCTTTAAAGTAGTATACAAATTACCCATTTTTGATCTATATGCTTCCTCTAGGTGACATTATTTTTGCCTTTGTCTTCCATTATGGTCCAGCCATTCGCCAAAACTAGAAATTGTGAAATTTTCCTAGATCTCTGAGGGTTATTAAGACTACCTTCTTAGTCTCTCTCATCCATTCTTTATTCTCCACTCTTATCACCACTACTTTAGATTAGCTGCTGCTGCTTTCCACTCTGGCCTATATTTTCCTTGGCGATAATCCCCCCTTCCTGATCAATTTACAGAGTTTAGGTGGAGGGATCTCTCTATAATGTGAATGGAAGCATGTTATCTTTTTCAGCCAACCTCCTTCACTGCTCTTAAAATACTTCTGTGATTCCTCCTTAACTTATTTAAAAAGGGCTGACTCCTCCTCAGTATGGCGAACTAGGCCATTCTGATGTTGTCCATCCCTGCCTTTCTAAATTTGCCTCTCTGCAAGCACTCTGCTCCAGACCCTGCCATGCTGTTTTACTTTACATGTGCTCTTCTAGCCTCCTTGATCACCTCTGCTCACCTAAATCCCTAACCTCCAACCTGGTGAACTACTCTTTATCATCTTAGGGTAAAGATCACCTCTTCCAGAAAAACATTTTGACTTCAAATGGAGCGCTGCTTCTTTTAATGTTTCACTTATCAAATTGCTGTGATTTGGTTTACGTGTCTATCTTCATTAAGCTCTGAGCTTCAGGAGGGTAGATACTATATTCTTTTTTATCTTTGTGTCTCCAGTATAGTGAGAGCCACGGCATTTCATACATTAAAAGCATATATTCCTAGTAAGGAATTCTTTTTATTCTTAACTTAGCTATAATTTCAACATACTTCATTAGTTATATAATAATAACCATTTGTAGTTTGTAACAATTTAGAAATAATTAACATAGAGGCAAAACATCTTTGTAAATTAAAATTCTCAGATGTATCTGTAAAAGATACTGATCGTTTGTGGAAACTTTTTTGTATTCATGGTCACACATAACCTTACCTTACAATTTCTATTTCTAATTTTGATCCTATACAGGCCAGAAAAAGTTAAATCTTTGCCTTAGGAAGAAACAAAAATAACTAAATTATTGAGATTTCTATTCAGAATGATTTAAATTAAATAACACTTTAAAAAAAGACTATGTTCATAAAACTTTATGTATTTGAGCATTGCTAGGTATATAATAATAGGTATTATTTCATTATTGACATTAAGCCATGAGCATTGTTAATAATGTTAGTCCCATTTTAGAAATTTTATAAACAAAGATTAAATAACTTGCCCAAGATCACAAAGTTCTTGAGTAATGTTCCTTGGATTATGAAGAGCTTCAAAGTCCCTTGTTATTTAACTACTTAAGTGTACTCTTGACCTTATTTCTCAGTAATGCAAGATAGCTTGGGGAATACTATATTATTGAGTATGTAAGTGTTTAAAATAATCACAACAGGATGGTAATTATCCATTGAGACTTCTTAGAGGTGAGCTTTGTGGAAGATTTTGAGAATCCAGCACTGCTATAGGTGAATGTTTGTGAGTTGTATTGATAAGTACCCCCATAAAATCTCTAGCAGGTCTGATACATGTACTCTTGTTTACATGTACTTCTGTTTCACTTGCTGTGAAATAGAAGCCTGGTCTCTAACTTCCCTTTCTCTGTGGTTTCCTTTCCCTCTCCAACCCCCATTCTAATTACATCTGCCTTTGACACTCTTAATAGGTTTGAAAAGCAACAATTGTGTACCACATGAGAAGATAGGATCTTTAGAACCTGAGAAAGGTATCAACAACTCTAGTCTTTAGAAATTGTTAAGACTTATTGAGGTCACTTTTCACCTTCCTAATAAATTAGCCAATTTAAAAGAGGCCCTGATTCAGTCTATCTTGTATTTTTTAGTTTTAGACAGCTTCCTTTTTTATAATTATCAGTTTCTTTCTTATCATAAAAATGTATCAGTATTTGTTGCCCTTTGTACAGCAGGGTTCATTACCCATTCAGAAAGCAAATATCAGCTTATATAAGATATAAATTCCCTCAGTAGATACAAAAAGTTTAATATAGCTATTTTTCTTTAGAAATATGCTTTTAGTCTTCTTTCTTTAAATGTAAAATAAAGGAAGATCTTTTTTTACATTGGAACAAAAGTGTTCATTCATATGTCCATAGGCTGTGTAAAATATTTTGTTTTGAGATTTTAAACATTTTCCTTCCATTGGTGGAAATAATTAAAAGTTTAATGAATTAAAGCTGATTTAATTTATAAAAAATAATATGGGTTTATCATTTTAAAATATAAAGCTGTGCTGAAATATAAAGCTGTGCTGAATAGAATAACCTAAAACAAAGTATCTCATTGCCTAGACCCCCTACCCAGGTGGTTTCTTTCTTTAAAATATAAAATTTATTAGATATTTTTAAGATAAAAAAGTACAATGAAGACAAAAATTGGCCTCAAATTTTACTTAGGTAGCTCCCACTAGCTTTTAAAAAAGTAAAATTAAATTAATTTAGGTATAGATTTAAAAATCCAACAGAACTAAAAGGGTAAAGGCTTCCCCCTTCCCAATTCCTGTGAACAAAGTTTGCCATTATTAACAAGCTCATGTAACTAATTTCAGAAAAACATTGGAAATTCACTTAATCTCTTTCCCCACTTAAAATTTGATACCCTTTCCTGTGCTTGAGGAGTTCCCTACTATTCAATATGAATCTTGATGAAATGTAAGTCCTGGTGCCTACAACAAAAAAGCCAAAAACGACAAATAAATTGCTTTTTCCTGCCCACATGAGAAATGGACTCATAACCCAAATATGATTAATTGGATGCTTCTGTCTGGAGCTGATACAAAGACCTCAGACATGATAAAAAAAAAAAAAAAGGATGTAATGGCAGCAATGAAACATCCATTTTCCAAAAACAGCAGAAATAGTAATGTGCCAGTTGTGGCATCTCTTCTGTGCCCAGGTGGTTCTTATGACAGATTTTGATTTTACAGATGTCCCCCAACTTACAACGATTCAACTTAAAATTTTTCAACTTTACGCTGATGCGAAAGTAAAATGCATGTAGTAGAAACCATACTTTGAATTTTAATGTTTTGCTGGGCTAGCAATATGCAATGTGATATTCTCTGCGTGCAGGGAGTCACAGCTCCCAGTCAGCTTCGCAATCATGAGGGTAAACCACCTGTCCTCTGCAGTGTACTGTGTTGCCAGGTGATTTTGCCCAGCTGTAATGTAAGTATTGGCTAGGGTATGAAGGGAGGTTAGTTGTATTAAAGGCATTTTAACAATATTTTCAACTTACAAAGTTCATCAGGATGTAACCCCATTGTAAGTCTAAGCATTTATATTTCTTACTTTTAAGCTTCCTTGTTTCCTGCCCATTTACTGAGCTTGGTTATTCATCTTCCCAGCAGTTCTGGAGCTACTTTGAATATGTTTAATGTGTTAACATTTCTATTAATCAGCCTGAACTGGTTTCTCTTGCTTAAAATTAAGAACCCCATATTAATTTTTACCTCCTGATCATCCCTCTTGTGCTGTGTATGGGTTCATTGAAGATAGAGATTATCTTTGTATTCTCAATAATTATCACATTGCTTATTATCTGCCATACATGTTTAGTTAAATTTGTGTTGAATTGGTATTTGCAGAAACTAGCCCTTCCCTTGTTATTTTCTAAGTTGGTTTACCATGTACTTCTTTGTAACAGATGTTCTTAGTGTAAATGATGTTCTTTCATCTCTTAGAAATAGCTCTGAGTTTTCAAGCTCTTTTTTGTTTTAACTCAATGAACTCTGTCCAATTTTCCACACTATTGTATTGACAATACTTGTATTGATATAACACCAAGTTCTACTTGTAGCCTGTCATGACCATTACTTTAGAATTTCAATTAAGAATTTTTAAAACCATACAGTTTGACAAAAGGAAAGATAGTGTTTGTGCTTGTTCCCTTGTGAAAAAACAAAAATCATCAGTACTTTTTCATTGCTATTAATAAATATTAAAACCTATATTTAATGCCACATTGATTGTAACTATAGACGCATATGGACCCTCAAACCAATAAAATTGGAAAGCTTTCTAGCTACAAACTAGGTACTTTGAAAACATTCTTTGTTGTTTATTATTTTGAAGCTCTCTGTAAGAGAGTAATCATACTTTCACTTTGGATTTCAGTAGACCTGGGTTTGATTCCTAACCCTACCACTTATTAACCTTGACCAAGTTATTTAATTTCATCCAACCTCACTGGGCTCAGTGGCTCACACCTGTAGTTTCAGTTACTTAGGAGGCTGAAGTAGGAGGATCACTTGAGCCCAGGAGAATGAGGCTGCAGTGAACTGTGATCACACCAAAAACCCTCAGCTTTCTCATCTGTAAATGGGGATTATAATGGTACTTAATTCATGTTCTGTTCAAGCTTTAAAAGAGATAGCAAATGTAAAATTCACAAAACAATACCTCACACATTGTAACTCTATAGTAAGTCTTTGCTATTTATGGTGTTGTCTGTATAGGTCCTTTCCTAAGAGGAGACTTAGAGAGACCAAGGCTTTATAGCAGGAGTTGGCAAACGTTTTTTGTCAAGGGCTATCTGGTAAATATTTTAGGCCTTGGCAGTCACATAGTCTCTATTACAACTTCATCATTGCTGCTGTGCAAAAGCAGCCATAGATTATATGTAAACGAAGGAGTATATCTGAGTTCCAGTAAAACATTATTTACAAAAACGGAGGCAGCAGGCTAGATTTGGCCCATGAGCCATAGGTTACTCACACCTCCATTAACACTGAAGTTAGAAAAACTAGTTCCTCTAATAAACCAAATTTCACTTCTTTCTCCTCAAGTTTTTTAAGGTCTAAAAAGATTAAAATGTACAATAAAATATAAAACTTATTTTAGGGATCAACTTTTCCAAAAATGATTCAGAATTATTAATGGTTGAAAGTTATTGAACTGGGAAAGCAAGGCATAGAAAGCCACATGTGGATAGATAAAAGAGAAAGATAGGTTGAATGAAATTCTCTAAAAGAAAAAGTATAGAATCTCTAGCACATTTGAACCTTCATTAAGAGGCCTAGAATTATTTTAAAACTAAGGAATCATTACTGGTAAATGTACAAATAGGAACTAATTTCGATCCTTAAGCTGAAAGAAGATTCCACAAAATCTTTTCAATGGTCAGAGGTCATCCTTTACCAAAACTGTTCTGGAATTCTCTCCCCAGTCCTAGTGCCAGTCCCGTGACCTGGCTTGATTTTCCAGCTCCAGAAGTGAAAGAGAAGGCTAGTTAGCAGTTTTCAGCAGTTCATTCATAATTCATTCAGCAAATATCATTCGAGCACCTACAGTGCCAGCCATTGAGGATGATTCAATTAAAAGGGTGCACAGGACAAACAGCAAATAAGATAGTTGTATGAGTTCTGAATGAATTATTTCCCTTATTTAATACATGAAATATGGATAAAACTTAAAAAGCAACTATACACTGTGTTGAGTAAAGTCATATTTGGTTGCAATATAGAGGAGAATCAGCACTGTAGAACATCAAATTCAAAATTAAAGATAATGAGAACAGAATGCCTTCTCTTTGAGTGCTTACTCTATTCCAGGTACATTCTACATTATAATATACATATAAATATACATGTTATTCAGTTCCCACAACTACCCAGGGAGGCCTTATCCTCATTTTATAGTTAGAGAAATGGAAATTAAGTAACTTGCCTGAGATCCTACAGCTAATAAGTGGAAAGACAAAATTGGAACTCTGATCTGACTCATTCTCAAAGAGTATTCCTATTCCTTTCTCATCATTTTGCACCAAAACATTTTAGAACTACAAATGAAATACATAGATGGAAAAAATTGAAAATGGAGTATTCCAGGAAATAAAGCATTAAGATTGAACCAGCAAGTAATAGGGAATAGTAGCATACAAGTTTAAAGTAAAAAATAGAAGTAGAAATTTTCAGAAATGAAGGAAGACCTGACATTGTAAGGCTACCCACACTTCTATGCAAAATTAATAAACACAAATGAGGAGCAAGACACATACTAGCTAAAATGTTTACCCAAAATGTTGTTTTAAATCTGTAAACTGGACAGAATAATAACATTCATTTTAAGAGGGTAAAATCAACTTAGCTTTAGATTTTTTTCTGATAGTACCAGAAAACAGTGAAACAAGCAGTTCTGCCAGGAATAAGAAATATGAAAAAATATGTTTCTATTCAAGTTGTCATTCATGTGTAATGACAACAGAAAAATAATCCTAAGAAAATTTGTATTATTCTTCCCACTCAATAAAATTTCTATAGATAACATACCTTGAAACTTCAGGTATTCAATTTTTATCTCTTTCTCCCCTCGTGTCACCTCTTTTCTTTCCTGTCTCCCCTGTTCTATTCCTCCTCTCCCCATCATGCGTTTATTTACAAATAAAGCTTTTTGGAATATAAACAATTGAATCAGGATACTAAGTAATTTCTCAGGCTACATAAGATTTTAGGGATAAATTTCAATGTGGAGCCATGAATTAGTATCTTACAATTGAAGCTACTTTTGATTATATCAGTCTTTTTTCCAAATTGAGATAGTACCATAATGTTTTGAATGGATTTTTTAATTTTGATAGTCTTTCTTTAAATAAAGACATGAATTTTGTTATTAAAATTTAAATTTATACCACAAATAAACATTTTTAAAAATACTTCTCTATTTTCAATTAGAAAATGTCTGAATGTCTAATTTCCTTTAAACCTTCCAAAGAAGAAAAATAAAGTGTGTATTTAGTAAGTAAATCAGCTGTATAAAACTGAAGTTTCTATAATTTAAATGACTGAAATAATCATTTTGAATAAAAAATGCTTAAGTTAAAGATGCCAAATAAATGTATAGGTGGAGAAATATACTATAAGATTCAGGGTCTTAAGCATTAAAGTCCCTAAGTCTCATTGGCTTCCATTTAAAACCCCTTTTTTTAATAAGAAAGGTAGATGCTTAACATTTTTTATTGGTGAAAAATACTTGTCAAGAGTTATACATTTCAGTGGTTAATAGGTGCAAAAATATAGATAGAATGAACAATATTTGATAACGTTAACAACACAATGGCTATAATCAACAATAAGTTAGGGTATACTTTAAAATAACTACAGGTGGAATTGGCATGTTCCTAACACAAAGAAATGATAAGTGCCTGAGGTGATGGATACCTCAGTTACCCTGATTTGATTAATTCACATTATATGGCTATATCAAAACATTCCATGTATCCTATAAAGATATACAACTATTATGTACCCATAATTGTTTTTTAAAAAGTAATGCATTTCATATGCACTTAAAATTTTTTCTAGTTCACATTTTATTTCTTTGACTTCCATTAGTTCTGTATGAACTGAGAAGTAAGTGAATGAAAACAAGCCTGTCATTTGAATGTATACTTCCAGAATCATGACTAGTCCTAGGGGAAGAATCCCAGAGTTATGTGTACAACTGTGTTAAAAACACAGGACTTGGTTTTACTGTGTAGTTCTCTTCTTTAGCAAGGTATATATGTTTTGTTTTTTACTGTGAACAACATTTTTGGTAGGATTCTCAGCCATCACTACCATTGAAATATGCCTTGTAGTAATTTGGCAGTGAAAATGCTCCTCATTAGAGACAGGTCCTAGGTCAACAGTCCCCAACCTTTTTGGTACCAGGCACCAGTTTCATGGAAGACAATTTTTCCACGGTAGTGGGGTAGGTTTGGGAGGTTGGGGGACGAGCTCTGCAGCCCAGGGGTTGGGGACTGTAGTCCTAGGTGACTGATCTTTTAGATTGTAGAAGGTGATCACTTTGGTCAGGGTCCGCTTATAACATTAAAAATTTGATGCATTTGGGAGGGTGATATCAGAAAGTTTGATGCATTTGATGTGTTAAACATTTCCTGTTAATTTTTAGAAAATATGTTGAGTAAAAACAGATTGATTCTATCCTTTCCAGACCTTTCTTTTTGTTGTGACCTTTTTTATTTGCTTTGCCCCTCAGTGGTAGATTTTACATTTGAATCCATTGATACATAATAATTTATAATTCTGGTATTGTTTTACACACTAATCAATAATGTCTCAGTGCGGTATGATTCTTTTTTGCAGAATTATATCCTAAGATAAGGACTTTTAACCTGGGGGTAGGGGGAGGTTAAGGAAGAGAACAGAGGAAGAGTGAGGGGAGGTAGGAAAGGAGAGAGACCATAATATTCATCTCAAAGAGATCTGTCATTTTACAAATACTAAACACTGCAATCTTAAGCAATTCTGAATTCTAAGTGGGGACGGGTAGTACTTAACTATAACTGAATTATTGGGGACATGGCTCAACTATATAGAATTTGGTAAATGTAATAGTTTTATTGCTTTCTACTGTCAGCCAAGTGTCCAGTATTAATTTACATGCTGTGCTACAAAATGGTCACACATATGCTAATTTGGTTTACTGTTTGTTACATAGCTTTTAGGGACACTGGTCCCTTGTGACAGTACACTATGTACTTACACTTTAGAACTCAGTTGCAGCAGTGTGTACATATCTTAGAGGTCAAAGGAACAGGATTGTTTCTTTTCGCCTGAAGAAAGGCCTAAAAAAGTTCTCAGCAGGAATCACGTGGTCATTTCATTTAGAAATTCATTTCAATAGAAATGAAGAATGATATTTCAACTTAATGTTTATTATTCAAATGAATCTAATACTGTGTAATAGGGGCCTATAAGAAGTATCGAATCTAGTAAATAATCTCCACCAAACCACACATTTGAGATGCATATAAAAGATTTTGCTGTTAAAGAGGAAATGTAAAACTATTAAAAATATACCACATATTTGTTAATGTGTTTATATTCTGTATTAAAAACCAGTTAAGAGAGTAGGGGAGGCAAAGATTGAAAAAAGCCAGTATTATTTCACGTTAAATTATCTACCTCACAAAAACTCACTTGGTTTTCTGCATTTTGGGTTCTGTCTGTAAGTAATATTCTTGCCTTTAATATAATAACTTAATATTTTAACCTCTATTTTCAAAATAGTCTGTAATTCTAGTATTGAGTTCCTCTTTGCATTAGCAATTTAGGACATTTAGCATTGGTTTGGTTGTGTGTGTGTGTGTGGTGTTATTTTTGTTCATTTATTTTCTATTTTGTGTGTGCTAGAGCTTATGGTATTAGTTTTGCTTTATTGCATTGGGATTAAAGAATGGGTTCTATAAATTTTTAAGCCTTAGAATGTATTGAGATTTTCTTTGGTCTCTTATAATCAAGTTTTGTTAATATTCAATGGAAGTAGAAGGTATAGTTTCCATAGAGTACAAAGTTTGATATACATTAATTCAATCTCATTTATCAGGCCTGTTATGTCCTCACTTGCCAAAGACTGAAATTATTATGACAGTGTGTCACTACAGTGCTGTTTTTTCCAGTTGTTTTCTTCCTATTCTTCAAGTAAAAGAGTCATGACTAGCTTATACATTTTTAAATGTAAAATAAACATCTATTTCCCATTTACTTTTTTATGCATTGAATTCTACTTTATTACTCTTCCTAGTTTTTTAGATTTATGTGCCTGATATATTTTTGTTCATTTTTAAAATATTTTTTATATTTTCTTTTAGTTGTCTCTCAGTAGCAGCTTCCGGTTGGAAATTTGTTTAGTCATTGTTGTTTAACAAAATTAAAGATTCATTTTTTATCTTTAAATTTGACAGTTAAAAGCTGAGTGTGGTGGCATGCACCTGTTGTCCCAGCTACTGGAGAGGCTAAAGTAGGAGGATTGTGTGAGCACAGAAGTTTGAAAACAGTCTGAGCAATATAGCAAGACTGCTGTCTCTTAAAATAAAATCTATTGTCATAACTGTTAAATTTAAGCTTTCTGTTTTTTAGGCTTTGAATTTACTTTATTTAGACTTACTTTCATTTTGCCTTTTTTTCTTTTAGCCATAGGGACTTATTTTATTGGCTTCTTTTTCTTCTAGGACTGACTAGAAAGGTATATATCTTTTTTTAGTTCTCCTGGAACTTAAATTTCATCAAAAAACAAGTTTGAGTCTAAATTTTGCTAAGTCATCAAATAAGTTGTAGCTTTTGGTTTGTTTTAGTTTTTCAAAATGAAAATATCTGTTTATTCATTTTCACTGTAGTTAGCTAAAGAAAAAAGAAAAAAAAAATATCTGTTTTGCTTTCATTGATTATAAGAGTAACACATACCCATTTTTTAAAAATGTAAAGATCATGGAAATTGAGAAAGTGAGAGTATCCTCATAAACCTGTTCTCTAAGAATGTCTGCTAATAAATTTGTTATATATTCTGTGAGATTTATGATTATATGTAAGCATATACTCATTCTAAGTTTTAAGGTAAAGGTGTTCTTACTGTTCATCATTATCTGTAACCTACTTTATTTGCTTAATAACACGGTCATCTTCCCACGTCAACAATACAGAGCACAAGCAAGTTACCTTCTCTGCACCTCGGTTTCCTTATGCCAGAATAGGAGTACTAGCCTCAGAGTTTTGTGATAGTTAAGTGTACGAATGCCTGTACAGGACTCGTAACGTTGTCTGGCACATGTGTGGTAAGCATTCAAGGAGTGTAAACTATTTTCATTTTGATTTTAAATGATTCTACGTAGTATTTCACATGTTATGCCATCATTTATTTAACAAACTTCCCGTTTGCAACATTTAATTGTGAACCTGTCACTTGATGAGGTTCTTTATTTCTCCACCTACCTTCTATTTATTTTATATAAGTGTGGGATTATATATACTTGTTAAATTGTGTATCTTCTCTTTCAGACTTGTTTTTGACGTCTACATCTAGTTTTTAACCATATGTACTTAAAGTAAGGGCTTAATTGGCTTTACTTTTCATCATTAATTCGTTTATACCAAAACTCGAGGACATACTTTTTCCTAATTCTGAATACATTTCTTTAATTTCACTAGAGCAAGAGTTCCTAAAGTATCATGGAACTCTGAGGATACTTGAGACCTTTTCAAGAAGTCCATGAAGTCAAAACTATTTTCATCTTAATATTAAGATTTATTTGCTCTTTTCATTGTGATGATACTTTTACTGATGTACCATAAGCAAAGCTGAGTAAAATTGCTGCATGAATCAAGGCATTGGCACCAAACTAATTATTGTGAACTTTACCACCACTCATGCACAGTGAAAAAAAAATGCCAGTAACACTTGTGAATACCTTTGATGAAGCAGTAAAAGTGCACTTTTATTAAATCTCAATTATGGAATGTACTTTTTTTAATATTCCATGTGAGGAAGTGGAAAATGCTCATAAAGCACTTCTACAGCTGTTGTAGTTGTTACCTGAACTAGTTGCTTTTCTCATGGGGAGATCATTTTTATTTGGAAAAACAACTGAAAGATTATAAATTTGTTTAATTAGACTTGGATATATGACAGACATTTTCTTGCAAATGAATTGATTCTCAGTTTAAGGAGAAACAGTTAATAGTTTTTTTATTGCCAATGGTAAAAATTCAAGGCTTCAAGAGAAAATTTGAATTTTGAAACACTTATATTTGCCATTTTGAGCTTGAGGCTTTCCAGTGCTTAAAGATTTTTGATAATGTTGGAAGTGATATCAATGAATTTTTTATACTGTATAAAGAAATGTGGCAATGTTTGGAAAATCTACATAATGTAGTGAATAGATATTTTTTAAGTGACTGATGTTATAAAATCACAAATGAATAAAAGTAACAAAATATGAAGTTCATTGATACAGTTTCAGATTCCATGTTGCAAATAACCTTTAATAAGCTATTTGTTTTAGTATAGTATCAGAGAAGAATATTCATAATTAACAGAAAAGGCTGTTAAAAACTCTTTACTTTTTCAGCTATATTATTTGTGGTAGGCAAAATTTTCTTCATGTATTTCAGCCAAAACAATTTATCAAAACAGATTGAATGTAGAAATAAATATGAAAATCCAGCTACCTTCTGTTAAAACAAACATCTGAAGGTTTGCAAAAAAATGTAATATAGTGCCATTCTTTTCACTTTTTAAAAAAGTACTGTTATTTTTATTTTTAATATTCTCATTTATGTTAACATGTAATGTGTTTCTTTTTGTTATCTCTAAATTAATAAACATTTTGGTTTTCCACTCTAATTTCTAATTTGATACATATCAGTAGATATAACCTATATAAACAAAAACCTTTGGGATCCTGAGATCAAAATGTTGGAGAACTGCTGCACTAGAAGTCTTGATTTACTTCTCCCCAATTTTCCCTACCCGCAAGGGAGCATGAGTTGTATGTTTTCTGATTTACTGATACCTAAGACTGCCTTTACACATGAATATTGATTTGCTGTTGGTATGGAATGTGCCTGAATCATAATTAATTCTCTCCAAACTGTAGATCATAGATTCTCAACCTTCTGCCTACCCCCAGCATATTTAATGGATACCTCACACATCTCCCATCTGTATTAGTGTTTATAGGTCTCCTCAAAAGACTACACATGATCCCCAAACCCTCTCCAAATATCATTACTATAGATAGCTTATAGTCCTCTGGAATTCAGTGATGTAGGGAGGTCAGAAAGTTGAGAGAAATCTAACATAATTTTGGGGGGCATTGATGTGTTTTTGACTTTTTTATTTTTTGTCTTTGTTTGTTTGTTTTTTCCTTAATCCTTATGAAACAGAATGCATAACTGTACTAATTTGGGGGGGGGAGGGAATCTACTAAATTTTTGCCTGTAATACAGTGAGCTCTTAGAATCTGTAGGCTTAGGTCTTTCTTATAGGTTAGAACTTTATATTCTTTATGCTAATCATCTTTTAAAAAAACATTTTTACTTCTTTATCACCTCAGTATTCTGGGAGAATTTCTTAAGCTTGTTCTCAAGGGTTTACTTAATTGAGTTTTCTTAATTTTTGAGTAATGTTTCCCAACTCTAACTAGTTTTGGTGTAAATTTTAATTTTGTAATTGCAGTTTTAATTTCCTTGCTATAATTCACTTTCTCAGCAGCTCCCTTTTTCTACCAGCCTGTACCTCAGTTTGTTTGCTTTGAATGTTTACCTGTTCTCTTAAGATATATATCCTTTTTATTAGAGACCATGTCTTTTAGATTTTGATTACTCTGTAGATGTTTTCTAAAGTTAAGTTTCTTATATTAAATCATTTTAGAGGTATATTCTTTCTTAGAGTTCAATATATTATTTCTTTTCTCTTGTCATATTAGTTTTTATACCCCCATATTGGTTTTTTTCTTTACTTATCCTTTAAAGGGGAGATGCTATCCAGATTCAGGGTGTTCCAACAGTTAGCATGTTTGGATTGCTCCTGACCACACTTATAATCTGCATATGTACTAGAAGAATCCTAGTGCTGGTGGCTTCGTTGGCCTGATGTGAGATCTTTTATATATTTTCTACTTGTTCTAAGACATACCTTCATTACATTGTTGAAAATATGAAATCATGAAGACTGGAAAAGAGACTCTTCCTAAAAGAAAATAATGTTAGACTCAACTCTTTTTCTCTTCTTGATAGCTTTACCAGACCCTTCCCAAGCTGAGCTAGATCTTTTTTTCTCTTTTCTCAAAGTAGACTTATAGCCTGTATCGTAGCTTTATCACATGATATAATTTAATTATGTGATATGAATGGTTTGCTTGTTGTCTTGCCCTTTATGACTACAAACTCCTTGTGGGGAGTGGCTCCTTTTTCATCACTATTTCATATGTTTACTACAATGCCTGAAACTTTATAAGCTGTTGGTAAATGGTTCATTGAATGATTAACAAAATTGGTATCTTTGGGAAAATATTATAATATTAAATAAACCATCTAATACCTAGAAAAGCAGTAAACATTAGAAGGAAAAAACAACTTGGCATTGTGAAGAGGAAATTATACCAGATTAGTTTAATTTCATCCTGTTACAGTAAGGCAAAAAGAAAGCAATAAACTGAGCTTATCTTGATCTTAAGAAAAGTGGATATTTCCCCAGAATAATACTGACAAACTTGAAAAGTCTTCTCTTGCTGGTATTACTGTTAAATAAGCAAATAACTGACTCAATGATAATCAGTTGTATATATTGAACTCTAGAGAGCATAGCAAATAGCATCTCTTTTACAAATTAGATCTGAGACACGTTCTATTTAATATTTAATTTCTGTTGATTTTCTGGATTAAAAATAATTGATGGCACACTTACCAAATTTTTATGAGAATAATATCAGCAGGCCAATTCAGTGAATTTCACCATTTCATGTTCTTCAAATTCAGCTTAATCTAATTCTGTACTTGACATTCTAACATCTTGACCTACTCATGTATAAGTTTTGACAGCAAAGCCAAGCACAGGCAATGATGGTTAGTGTTTATACAAAGCACATAATCAACTCCTAAGTAGCTTTTCCCCCAGTCACCATGGCAAAAAGTTCTATGATGAAGATTTTCTATATAGATACTACTTCGAGACTATATGAGTATAGCCAAATTTATCAACTGTTTGAATTCTATATAATGACAATCTGAAATCATAATCAAGATCCCAAAAATATATTTTAAACATCTGGCAGAAATGGATGAGTCAGGAGAGGAAATGGAGTAGTAGTCAGAGAGGTAGGAAGGAAACTATCATAATGCAGTATCACTGAAGCCACAAGAAGAGAGTATTTAAGAAAGGAAGGAGTGATCAGTGTGTACTGTTGGGAGGTCATTAAGGCAGGGACTAAGAGATAACCTTTGAATTTTGCAATAGAGATGTCCTTGATCTCAGTAGAAACAGTTATGGTATAATGTTGAGGGTGGAAGCCAGATCAGAGTGGGAAGTAAACACTGGAGCTAGCAAATATAGACAGTGCTTTGGGGAAGTTCAGCCATGGAAGAAAGGAGACAGAACAGTAACTAAAGGGTAGATGTTAGATCCAAGGAGAAGTTTTTGTGCTGCTGTTTGTTTTTTAGTGCAGCCGTCCCAAACCTTTTTGGCAACAGGGACCAGTTTCATGGAAGACAGTTTTTTGACAGACTGAGGGGTTGGGGAGAATGGTTTGGGGATGATTCAAGCGCATTACATTTATTGTGCAGTCAAACCTCTCTGCTAATAATAATCTGTATTTGCAGCTGCTCCCCAGTGCTAGCATCACCGCCTCAGCTCCACCTCAGATCATCAGGCATTAGATTCTTATAAGGAGTGTGCAACCTAGATCCTTCACATGTGCAGTTTGCAGTAGGGTTCATGCTTCTATGAGAATCTAATACCGCAGCTGAACTGACAGGAGGCGGAGCTTATGCAGTGATGTGAGCGGTGGGGAGCAGCTGTCAATACAGATAAAGCTCTTCTCACTCATGACCACTCACCTCCTGCCGTGTAGCCCAGTTCCTAGCAGGCCACAGACCAGTGCATGTCTGCGGCCGGGGAGGGGAGTTGGGGACCACAGTTTTAGTGGAATAGCTGTGAGTGGCATATGCTAATAAGGAGTCAGTAGAGCAAGAGGTTGAAAACACAGTCAAGAAAAGTGACATACAAGCGGTTAGTTTTCCAACAAAACCCAAGAAACGATGATATACAAACCTTAGGTGAAGGATTGGGTTTTGCTAGGAGGAGAGGATGGGTCAGTTGCTGGAAGGTGTGGTGCAGAGGAGTTCCTGAGGGAGGTCATATCTGAGGGCAGTCTTCTGTGTAAAGAAGGATATAGGGTCATCTGCTGAGAATAAAGGGGTGGGAGGGAGGAGATAGAAAAATCTGAAGTCTATAAAAAGTGGAAGAGCAAGATAAAAAGGGAAACAAGCTAAAATTACCATGTAAAGTAACGGACCTGTTAAGATTGTGCTTCTCTCTCTTCCATCCCCAGAATCTAGAAGATAAAATTAGAATTTGATTTTTCTCTGTAGCTTGTAATGTTTCATGAAGTTAGAGTCAAGATTACAGAGTAGGTGTCTTACTTTCTCTCCAGTGATGTCACTGATGCCTAGAGTATGGGCTGGAAGGTGGGAAGAACGGAATTAGACTGAGCACTATCTTCCTTCCCTGTGTCACCACCACTGTGGAAGCTACCAGCTATCAAGACTGCTGACCTAGCACTCTGGGAGGCCTAGGTGGGAGGATCGCTCAAGGTCAGGAGTTTGAAATCAGCCTCAGCAAGAGCGAGACCCTGTCTCTACTAAAAATAGAAAGAAATTAATTGGCCAACTAAAAATATTTAGAAAAAATTAGCCAGGCATGGTGGTGCATGCCTGTTGTCCCAGCTACTCTGCAGGCTGAGGCAGGAGGATCGCTTGAGCCCAGGAGTTTGAGGTTGCTGTGAGCTAGGCTGATGCCACGGCACTCTAGCCTGGGCAACAGAGTGAGATTCTGTCTCAAAAAAATAAAAAGACTGCTGAAAACCTGGTGAAATGTGACACTCAAATCCCCAGACCATGTGATCTGCAGATTTACTTCTTCCTTTTCAACATGGATGCCTTTCATTTATTTTCTTGCCTGATTGTGCTGGTTAGAGCTTCAGTACAACATTGAAGTGGTAAAAGCAAACATCCTTGTCTTGTTCCTGATCTTAGGGGGAAAGCATTCAGTCCTTCACCGTTTAACTATGGTCTTAGATGTAGGTTTTGTGTAGATGCCCCTTATTAGGCCAAGTAAGTTTCCTTCTTGTCCTAGTTTGTTAAATTTTTAGGAGGAATGGATATTGAGTTTTATCAGATGTTTTTTAATATTGAGATGATCAGTTATATAGTTTCTTTTTTAGTGTTTTAAAATAATGAATTATATTGACTGGCTTTTCAGATATTAAACCAACCTTACATTCCTGGGATAAACTGTGCTTGGTCATGGTATATTATCCTTTTATGTAATGTTAGATTCAATTTGCTAAAATACTCTTTAGAATTTTTCTGTGTTCATGAGGAATATTGGCCAGTAGTGTTATTTTCTTGTAATATTAATATCTTTGTCTCGTTTCAAAGTCAGAGTAATGCCAACCTCATAGAATGAGTTGGGATGCCTTCTCATCTATTCCATTTTGAAGGAATAGGTAGAACTGGTATTACTTCTTCCTTAAATATAATATTTGGTAGAATTTACTAGTGGTGCCATCTGGATCCTGGAGATTTCTTTGTGGGAAAGTAATCTATAGAGTCAGTATTGGCACTTTGTGTCTTCACTATTCTTTTTCTGATCACTCTTGCTAGTGGTTTATTGATCATATTTATCTTCTTGAGGAATCAACTTTTGATTTCTCTTATTTTTCTGTTTTCTGTTTGATTTCTGCTCTGATCTTTATTCTGTCCTCCTGCTTACTTTAGGTTTAATTTGCTTTTTTCTAGTTTCTTTTGGTAGAAGTACGAAAATTGTTAATTTGAAATCCTTCTACTTTTTCAATGCAGGCATTTAGTGCTATAAGTTTCTCCATTCATACTATTTTGTTAGGGCCCTGAAGACGAGGAACTTTTCTGTCAGTCACACAAAGCATTTCTAGTATTGTCGGTTTTTTGTCTGCTAAACTAAGAATTGTAATGGAAAGGTCTGAAGGGATAAAGAAGAAAGTTTAAACTCACAACTCTCTCTATTCCTTGTACATTTTGTGCTAGTGCATGGGAGAATGTAGCATTTTGATTCAGGGAAATATCTTTGACAAAGCCATCTTATCAGTTACTTACTGCAAGTATTTATTTGCTTTGTCTCACTGTGAAGACCTGTCCAGTTAATATTAATAATGAAAGAAAAACAAGTTTTATTTGTGGATTGTTTAAACAGTATCTCTCATTGCCTCAAAGCCTCACGTTTATAGTTGTGAATAAAGACTAATTTGGTATGCCAATTCACCCTTACTATTTAAATGTTTTTAAATATACAGTATATTAAATTATATCTTTAATTATTCTTATTTCAGTCATTATGCAGAAACCTGCCTTGTTTTATCATCTAGTAATTCAGAAGAAAATTGTTTCCGTTGAAACTCTTGATCCTCCCAAAAAACAATATATTTGAAACAGACATCTGGGCTACAACTCAAGAATATTGTATAATTTAGTTCCCTGACTTAATGCTCCAGTGCCTCCATTGATTGCTGTGGTAGACAGGTGATATCACGCCTCAGAATGCTTACGACTAAGTAATGGATTTAATTCGGTATTGAGTATACCTATTATGTACATAAATACACTTATAATAGCTAATCAGGTTTCTATTAATATTAGCTAATGTGTTATTTAAGTGCTTTATACATGGATCATCTAATTTAATCCCCACAATTTCATGAGATATAGGTATTGTTATCTCCATTTTACAGTTAAGAAAACTCATACACAAAGAGCAAGTAATTTGCTGAAGGTTTAATGGTGATGGAGCTCCTGCTCTTAACCTCCACATTATATTGTAGGAGGATATAAAGAAGAAAACATATAATTTGTACACTCAAGGAATTTGCAATCCATTGGGAAAGAAGGCATATGCACATGAAAAGTTGCAAGGGCACTATTTATTTAAATACTAACTGATTCCTGTGAGTTTTAAGGGAGGGACAGCTCACCATAACCATGGAAGATTTCATAGATGAGGTAAATCTTGAATTTGGTTGGAACTTGGAGAACCTATATTATTTAAATTAATGGGAAAGAAGGCAAAAACAAGCATAAGTGAAAAGGGGAATTTAGTGTATGTGTGGTTGAAAGAACAGCTGGTAATGGCTATAAAATGATAGGGCTCTGAACATCTTAATTTGGGGAATGGCTTGATGAGTTGACCAAACTATGCTAAGTGAATGACAGAAGTGTTGAGAAAATAAACTCTTTTAGACATTTTGGTACTCTGTAAAATCTGAAGTCTCCTAAGAGGGAAGGGGCAAATGTGAATTAAAAGCAGCATGGTGGTATAGGAAGAGAATAGGTTTAGATATCTACTCTTTTATTAACTAAACCACTTTAAAAAGTTATTTAACCTCTTTTAGCTTCAGACTTTGTATATATTAAATGGAGATCTTCTCCTGTTAGGGTGGTTTGAAGATTAGAAATAACACATACAACACAGTGTCAAATGTAGTAGCTGGTCAGTAGAGAGGGTAGTTGTAGTTGTTATTGTTAGAGTCACTGTTAATTTTCAATGAATGAAAACTACCTTTTGAGGCCTTAAGTTTATTTTCTGACACTACACTCCCATCCATAATTAAGATTATCATGTCCTCCTGATAAGTATTTGTGTAGCCCTGTGTTTCTTTTTTTAATAGCAGTTATATTTTGAAATTTTATATTTACTTACTAGGTTATTTTATTAACATCTGCCCCCAACTAGATGGTAAGCTCTGTGTAGTAGGGAACCCTGTCTGTGTCTCCCCACTGCCTAGCACAGTGCCTGCTATACAGTAGGGCTTTAGTAAATATTGAATGAATGTAATGAATTCTTAATAACTAATACTGAAATTACCTGGTGATAATGATGGCTACACATCAAAATAGGGCTGCTTTCTTTGACAAATTAAGGTACATGTCATATGAACTATATAAAATCTGAGTTCCTAGCCGGGCGCAGTGGCTCACGCCTGTAATCCTAGCACTCTGGGAGGCTGAGGCGGGCGGATTGCTCGAGGTCAGAAGTTCGAAACCAGCCTGAGCAAGAGCGAGACCCTGTCTCTACTATAAATAGAAAGAAATTAATTGGCCAACTAATATATATATAAAATTAGCTGGGCATGGTGGCACATGCCTGTAGTCCCAGCTACTTGGGAGGCTGAGGCAGAAGGATTGCTTGAGCCCAGGAGATTGAGGTTGCTGTGAGCTAGGCTGACGCCATGGCACTCACTCTAGCCTGGGCAACAAGCGAGACTCTGTCTCAAAAAAAAAAAAAAAAAAAAAAAATCTGAGTTCTTGAACTTACCAGTCTTTTGTGGTCACATGTTGATACTGTGCTGATTGAACTCTTTAGAAATGGAGCACAGTAACATATTGCATTACATTTATCATTGTATATTGTTTTCAGCTGGACTAATCATGACTTGAATTACTGACATACTGTATGTTAATGATTGTGCAGAATTTCATTTCAAGTTTTTGGCTATTTATTTCACTTTGCAAGAAATGTAATTGTTTCATGAAATTCTTTTATGGCTATAAGAATAAAAATATCAGGTGCCTCGTTTCTCTTCTTCAGTCTTCCATCCATATCAATATTGTTTTTGTTTGGCTTTTCTTATAAGGGAGAAGATGTCAACCGGACACTAGAAGGTGGAAGGAAGCCTCTTCATTATGCAGCAGATTGTGGGCAGCTTGAAATCCTGGAATTTCTGTTGCTGAAAGGAGCAGATATTAATGTATGTAGAGAATGTTGTCATTCTAGAAAAAATTTCTGTTGTATGCTTTGGGTAATTGTTTTCTAGAGATTATAAGATAGTTATTTGTAGGAACCTCAGTGTAAATACAAATACAATCTAAGATGTGATATCTCACATTTCCTGTAACTTTGAAATATATAGTTGGGATTTTAAAAAATAAGCCAAAAAAACTGACTTTTTTTAAAGCTGATAAAACCTTGGGTTAGGATGTTTCCCGCTTGGCTATTGCTTTTCAACTTCTAAAACTTGGGAAGTTAGCACTATCTGTAGGTGGCAAATGACTGTGACATAATAGAGCACAGGACTATGCAGTCACGGGATAAATGTAAACTGGACTGTTGGACAAAGGTCAGTGGGTAAGTGGTCAGACAAGAGCAGTCATCTTCTGGTTCTAGATTTTTGTAGCTTCTATATTTCAGAGTTTTACAAAGTGTTCAAATAACTGTAACAGCAAGTGAGATGAACTTTTCACTTCCCAGGGAACACCACCTCATCTGGCCCAGCTGTGACAATCTTCTTTTACCTCCTTATCAGCTGTGTTCTACCCCTTTCTTCCCTTACTGGACCACTTTGGCATTTCCACAGTAGTAGGGAATTGAGGCTCAGAGAGACTAAATAATTAATCCCTCGTTAAGTGGCAGAGCCAAGATTTGAGCTCAAAACCATCTCCCTCTACCTTACTACACTAACTTCCAAGGAGAGACGTTGCTGTGGGCTTGGGCCTCTGGTAGCTCACTGAGACACTAGAAACTTGTCTCTGTGGAACGATTTCATGTAGAAAAACAAATAGGTAAACACTGATTTTGAAATATTTACAGGAGTTCCCTAATTAGATCTAGAAACAAGGAAAACGTCAAAAATGTATAAGCTTATCTCTTTGTTTATTATTTCATAGGCTCCAGATAAACATCATATTACCCCTCTTCTGTCTGCTGTCTATGAGGGTCATGTTTCCTGTGTGAAATTGCTTCTCTCAAAGGTGAGGTCAATTGCTAATTTTTATTGCTTTTCCCACTGCTGTGTAACTGTTTAAGCTAGGTGTTTGATTATTAATTTATTTGAATTTTGTGTGGCAGCAGGGACAGAAAACCAGAAGCAGTATCCAGAATTGAAATCTTGAATGGAATTACTCCAAATAGCTGGTCCACAAACTGTTACCAGTTCATGATGAGTAAGGAGCTTGGGCTAGAATATAAATCAACATAATCTCCTTTATTAAGCAAATCTTTTTATGAAAAAAATGTTAGCTGAACTAAGCATCATATTTAGTGATATAAAAGTCTTTGTGGGCCAGTAACAACTTGTAGACTGGCATCAGGTTCACAAACCACACTTTGAGTAGCACTGGTTTGAAATTTGTAAGCTCCATTTTCTTCATTGCATACTGAGCAAGATTGTTAGAGGTAGTTTTCTGTAAGTAACGGCTCTCCAAGGCATCTGGTTTCTTGATGTGATGGAGATAGTGGTAAATTTGGAGTTTTCCAATGTCTTCTCTCTTTACTATTATAAGGCCTTAGATGGAATCAAAATCCAGTCTCAGGAATTAACCAATTAGTTGCAGCCATTGTAGCTATATTACATGGAGCCTACAAATGCTGGAAAGCAAGAAATCTTCATAAAATGGGGCACCAATATTAATCCCAAGCTTGTCATTTCATAACCATACTCTGGAAAGTGCTGTTCATAATACTTCATTTGGGATTTTAAAATAAGCCTGCTAAAAGAAGCAAGGAAGAAATAGAAATTAAATGAATAAATATACATAAAGCATTTTGCCACAGTTCCTGACATGTAAGCACTCAATACATAGCCTTTTTTATAACTAGCTTTATTTATTAGAGGATTTTATGCTTCATAGAGTCAGTTTCAATAAGATATGGAGAATATTGGGAAAGAAGGTAGCACATTTATCTCTTAACACTTTGTTGACAAATTTTTAAAGACATGGTTCTGAAAGTAGTTAATTAGGCTTCTCTAAAACTAAGTTCTTTTTCTACCCATAGCTTTATGTTACCCACAGTTACTGGATTTCTTTAAATATGGTTTTGTTGTTTTGTTTTTTGGTTGTATATCAACAGCGGTCTTCAGATACTTCACATCATACTGATGTGAATGATGCAGTTCTCAAAAAGCCAAAATAAATGGAAATATTATTCTTTGCCATTGTAGTGGGTCCAGCATCTTTGATGGGGTATGCTTACAGAGATTTCCAGTCACTATGTCCTTCCCTTTATTATCCATCCCTAGCCCACATCCGTGAAAACATACAGAGTACCTTTGAAAACTGCTAGATAATTTCATCCCTGGGGAATATTTTTGCTTACTTTATCAAACACTGGTTGCCACATCCTACAAATACTGATTCACAGTTCATGGAAGATTTATGTAATTCAGGTATCGTATTAGTTAGGACTCATCATAATGCAAGCAACTAAACCCAGCTCAGACTGGCTTAAACAGTAGAGAGATCTTATTGACTCTCTAACTGTAGGGTTTAGGCATAGCTTGACCCTGGGCTTAAGCCGCGTGACCAGAATCTAATTTCTGTTTGTGTCTCTCTCAGCTCTCTTCCTCAGTGTTGACTTAATTCCCTTGGCTTCACCTATCTGCTGGCTAAGTGTACAGTAAAATAAATGAATGATACCTTCCTTAGCCTTCCTTTCCCCCTTTTCCCTGACCTCTTCTACCCAGTCAAGGGTTTTGTTCTCTGAAAATAAAAATCTCCATGGGATCCTTTTTAGCTTAGGGCTCTGGCCATTTACTAAATGAGCTGCCCCAGGCTTTCTCTTTCCTTTTAGCCATATCTCAAACTATAGATCAGAACAGTTTTTCTTTCTGATAGGCCTCTCATTGCTTCTAGGAAAAACAAAACAGGATATAATTATTCTTACCTAATATGTTATTCCAGAAGATTCTCTGTAAATATATACTGTGTTGCCAAATTATTCATTGTGCTGAGTTCTTACATTTACTAGTTTGTTTTTTTCTTTTACTTGTGCCCATATTTTTCTTTCACTTGAGCCTTGATTTTTGTAGCCAAATAAGAGACATTTAGAGATAGCTATATTTATGGCAGAACAGTTGTAATCATGTAGAGCTGTTATTTGTTTTGTATCAGAGAAAGAGATTTTTCTTTTTACCTTTTTGAAAGCAGCATGGTAAATTTCACTTCTCCTTTTTCAAAATTAATTACTTTGATTTTATTTTGCATAAGCTTCTATAATAGATAGACTGTAGTTTTGTTAGCCAGATTTTTTTTTTTTTGGAAATTAATTATGCTCTTTAAAAAATCTTTAATTGTTAAAACAGGAAATTATAAGGAATACATGAAACACAGAAATCGGGCAGGATAGGGTCAAAGAAAAATACATTTTCACATATGAGCAAGAGTATTTTTGCAAAAGGTAGGAGCTAGTGTTGACCCAAGCCAGAGGTGCCCAGTACCCCTGAGCAACAGACAGAGTGATAAGTTGGATGCTTCAGGAAGAAGCAAACCCCCCAAAAAAGACTGAGATGCAAAAAGGAATCATAAGCAGTAAATTAATATGTGAATAACTCTAAGCAAAAAATTAAAATACAAAACACATGCTAAATGAAAAAAAAAAAAAAAGCTAGAACCAAAGAATTGGTAAATAATAACACCCAAGATGGAAGGAGGATGATCAAACCTCCAAGTACTTTGACCGAATCCAGAGTACATGACAAATATTGGTAAACTGGCAAGAAGAGACAAGGGAAAGGAGGCAGATGATGCAGACTAAAGAGGCATCCTTGGAGATTTAGCAGCAGCAGAGGAGTGTGAGTGTGAAAAAGAAGCAGCTGAAGTGAGCGTGTGAAACAGGCATCTATGATAGAGAAGTTATTTTAAGTTACATATAATTTGATTTGTTAATCTGGTATTGTGGTTGAAAAAAACAATTCTCTAAGAGAAATAGTAGTTTGCCTGTCCCATTAATACACTGCCATGTTGTATATTTTTATTGTATCAAAACTATATGTTTAATATATGTTCCATTTTCTTCAATAGTACTCATTAAAATTCCTTATATGTAATCTCTTATAATTTATATAACTGATAATAAAGGATTTTAAGAAGTCCAGTATCCTTGCTCACTAATCCTAAGGAAAAGCATTTCTAAATAATCCGGTATGGGTATTATGGGGAATTATCCTGAATATTCACTTACTTTATCAATCTTTTAAGGAGGTTACATTTGCTATAATTTAGAATTTAGACAGATAAGCTAAAGTCATTTACCCCAGTGTGTGTTCACACTCCATCCCTTACGTGGTATATACTACTATTAAAAATGACCTCAACCACCTATTGGAATAGGAATTCTTTGAAATAAACAGAAAAAGTTGAACCCCAGCATGAGAGAATCAAAATGAATTAAGAATTTAATTAAAATTTAAAAACATTATAATTACTGTTTTATTCTTAGATTACAAAATAAACTGACAGCATTCTTAATTTGTTATTATAAACTGTCATTACATGACTAGTGATATTTAGCATACTAAACTATATCTGAGAGGAGGAAGTCCAAAAGAAACTTGGCTTTTTTGTTTTCTTTTCTTTCTCTGTTTCACAATGTATCAAAGAATTTGTCTCTTTAGGAGGTCTATTCTAACCTTACAACTATATACACACACACACACACACATATACTATACATATATATTAAAAAATACCGATTATTGTGCAGCACTAATTTTAATGACTCATAGGTGTTTCAGACCACTCTCTAAGTTAACTGTTCATGGTGTGTTGAGTAGGATAAAAGAGGGAAATACAAAACAAAGGTTTACTAAACTGAGTTCTTTTTTAAAAAAGGACGTTAAAATGCTTAATATATTATTTATTAATATAATTGTTTATAGAGAGTAAAAAAATACCAAAGATCAGTCTGTTAGAAAATATAGAAAACCATCTTTTTTGATAATATTGATGTTTTTGATAAATGTATTTTCTGTGGTTTTCTTTTGTTTTTAATCAAGTAGCCAGTTAATAAAATTTGAATGCCCGTCTCAAGTATCAGCACTGTCAAGTCCTCAGGGAAATGTCTGTGGTGCAGAATTTGCTGCTTGAATTGAGAATCAGATACGTAAGCTATTAGTCCTGGGAGTCAGCCCCTTTCAGCATAAGCAAATAAGCGTACTTGCAGGTAGAAGCAACATTTGTTACTCAAATTACTACACTCCCTTCAGTAAAATCTAAATAGCTTCAGATAGTCTCAAGCACACATTTATGATTATTCAAAACCACTAAAATTCCATTCTATATAATATGGACAAGTTGAGTTTCAAAAAATATAGGACTGGTGATCCTCAAAGAACTCAGAATTGCTTTACCAAATTACCTTATTTTAGGAAGAAACTGCATTATAAAGGGCCTAGCAGAATGATAGAACTACAAAACTTACCCCATAAATAACTGAAGAACCAGAAGAAGAAGTTGAATACCAGCATGGTTTTGATAGGTTTCAAAAATATCATAACACAAGCATGCCTATTGTAAGTTCCTTGTTTTAACCATTTAGCTCTTTTAGACTAGAGTACATCATTACTTTATATAGTTTCTGTTAGTGACTGTACTCTGTGGCACCATACACCACACTCCAAATTTAGTTCTCAGTTCTTCATAAAAGCTTCGTGGCTTTGAGCAAGTTCCTTAATATATCAGCCTAAGTTTTCTCTTCTGTATCATGGGCCAGTACTTATCACATAGAGTAGATAAGAGGATAAAATAACTCACAGCTAAATGACAAGTCTCATGTACAAATCCTGTTTTAAGTGCTTTATGTGTATTAACTCATCTAATCATCACAGTAATCCCATGAAGTAGGTATGATTTTTATCCCCCACTTTATCATTGGGGAAACTGAGGCACAGAGCAAATAGGAAATTTTCCCAGATCACACAGCCGGTAAGAAGGGGAATTAGAATCCAAAAACCAGTCAGTCTGCCTCCAGAGCCTGTGTCTATAACCACTACATTATACTGCCTGTCAGTATAGCCAAGGAGTTATTAAATGAGATAATGTGTATAAGCCACTGTGGCAATGCCCAGCACATTATAAATTCTCTGCAAGTACCAAGACTAGTTAGGATTGATGTATTTTTCAGAAAAGGGAAGACTTACTACAGGAATGAGGGTTCCTGGAAAAAAAAATAAGCTTTATGAAAATAACTCTGTTTCAAGTGTAGACAAACTTTTTCATCTAAAACTTATGATGTACCACCTTATCAGTAATATAACAGCTCAATATCTGAATGTCCTTGGAGAGGAATAATTTGAAGGCTCAGTTCTTAACCCTGTCCTGTTATTTCTATGATGAATTTTTCTCTGAAACCTTGAAATGATCTTTCTATTCTTGGCTGAATATGATTGCATTAGAGATGTTAAATCATATTTTTTCTAGGGGTAACATAAGAACAAATCCAAAACCATTATATATGCAGCTGAAAATGAACTTTAGTCACTATATCCAAATAAAGAATAAAATGAAATAAAAATATGTCTAATTTCCCATTTATACATGTGGGTCTCATTTGTTATATGAGTAAGTTGGAAAAGTTTTGAAGTACGTGTCTCTTTAGGGTTCATTGAGATTGTAAGAATCGAATTTTTAAAACAGTAAAAGAGACCAATCAACAACAATTCTTAGCCCACCAGGTAAATTAAAGTTCTCAGCAAATGCTATAGTTCATATATGTCATTTCCCATTGCATAGTTAGCACATTGTTTGAGGCAGAATGGTACAGATAGAAGAGCTTGGCAATGAGAAAACCTGTAAGGCCTGGCTCTATAACTTAATAGCCAGTAAATCACTTTACATCTGAACTTGATGGGATTATTGGTATTTATATCTCAGGATTATTCTGAGGATCAAAAAAGGTTATGGTCTGTCCCTCTATTTTTAGTGTTTGCCACACTGATAATATTTACGTATGTGATCCCTTCCTCTGTGCCAGCTGGATTGTGAAACAGTGAGAACTTGTTTCTCATTCTCCCTAATGGCCCAGAACAGTGGTGAACAAATAGTTTCTGTAACAGTCAGGTAGTAAATGTTTGGGGCTTTGCGTGCCATATGGTCTCTGTCATAGCATCTCATCTTTGTTGTCATATACAAAAGGAGCATAAACAACATGTAAGTGAATGAGTGAGATTGTGTTCCAGTAAAATTTTATTTACCAAAACTACATCTGGCACTTAATAGATACTCAGTAAATATTTGTTGAATTATCTTATAAATTGAATGTCTGTGAAAATGTTCTCTAACGTCAAAGTGCTCCACAGATGACATGTTGTATTTGTGCCATTCCACAAAGTTCTTCAGTTTCTATAAGAGGCAGTTGCAGATATCTAAAGGTAATAATGAATTCTAAAATCTGGGTCTTCTCCTAACATTTTTGAGGGAAAGGCTATAGATAATTTTCAATTAAAGACACCATGGAACACGAGATTTGGAATCAGAAGGTTCTAGTTTCTATAATTTGCTGAATGACCTTGGGCAAGTTTCTTAATGTCTCTGAGCTTGAGAACCTCTATCTGTAAAATAGAGTTAACAGTGCCAACTTCACATGGCTGCTGTGAGAAAAAATAAGATTATGTATCTGCAGTATTATGTTAAAAACTCAAAACTGCTACAAAAATGTAACAGACATAACAAACTGTGACATAAAACTGTGTTTTATATTAGATGCTGTGGAATATCTTATTTTTACTTTGTCCCCTGTATCAATGTGTAAATTAAACATGAAATTAAATGTGCTATGAAGTCCTGCACCCATAGATAAAATTGCACAATATGTATAATTGTAGGTATTTGGATAATTTTTTAATGTCACTAAATACCAAATCTATTTTTAGTAGTTTCCAAAATTGAATTGTATGTGTAAGTTGTATGGTAATGGTAATGGTGATATTTAAGTATATATTTAAACTGTTCAAAGTTCTCATATTCTGAACATTTTATCATAATACCATGGAACACAGATCCCCCAAATCATGAGATAATGGAGTTCTTTATGAGCACAGCATAGTTTCTCAAGACTGTGTTAAAATGCATATAAATTAATTCAAAATAAATATTTTGCACTGTTCTTTCTAATACAGTGATAAATAGTGGTACATACTTAGACAAGATGGTAGAAAGGTACTTTTTCCTTTTAATTTGGATGCATGTATTCACTAAGAATAAGGTTTATATGATATTAACTAAATATACATTTATAGTATGACCCAGATGTGAATTTTTTTCGTTTATTTAACATATTTATTGAGCATTTACTACATACCAGCCATTATCCTAGGTGTTAAAGGTACAGAGAAGACTATATCAAGGTCTCTGCCCTCATGGAATTCAGCCTAATTGGAGAAGACGAATCTGTTAACAGATAATTACAGACCAGGGTAAATGCTATGAGACAAGTAGAATCCAGCCATTAGTAACAAAAACCCCTAATGCAGTGATTTGAATAAGAGAGTGGCTCCTAACAAGATGTCTGAAGGTGTGCAGTCCAGAGCTGAATGACTGGCTCCACTATGTATATCCTTAGTGTCCCACACTTCATGCTCCCACCCCCCATTTCTCCCAGTCCTATGGTCACAAGATGACTCCTAAACCTTTGGGCATTGTTTGTATGTTTAGAACAGGATGAAGGGGAAAGAGCTAAGGACATTCTCCTCCCATGGCTTTCCTGCAAGAGGAGAGCCCTCCACAGGAAGAGGCCAAAATTATGTCAGCTTTAAGGAGGGAATCTGAGGATTCCATTTCTTTTACAACCTCTGTTGTAGAGGAAAGCAAGGGAAAAGGGGGTTGCACTGAGCACTGAGTGAGCCAAGCTACAGGATCTACCTACTCAGGATTCACAGCAGGTTGAGAAGGAGAAGGAGGAACCAGCTGCTTGGGAAATTCCAGAAGGGCTTCTAGGAGAATGTAACGATTGGGTGGGTAGAGGGAAAGAACAAAGAATTTCTTTATTCCTTTATATTTTTTAGAGTCCTTATGGGATATTTAATATCAAATAAAAGGAGAAGTATATTGTATTCATTTAAATATTGGGGATATATGAGTGAACAAGATAAACAAGTCTTCTGCCCTTAGAGATCTCATTTTCTAGAGGGAAGACAGGGTAAACAAATACACAACTAAATGTAATTTAATTTCAGGTAGTAACAAGTACTGTGAAAAAAAATAAGAAACCTCTGTAAGGATAACAACATTTTAACTATTTTGAATACAAAATTTCTTAGGGTATTACATACTTTTCTCTTAAGCAGAATAAACAAGACATGGGTAAACCTTTTCTTGAAAACTTAATCAGTGTCAAACACTCTAGGCTCTGTTGAAGTGTTGGGTTAATTGTCCTTACACTTAATAACTAGTTCACTGCTAAGCTTAGTAGTGGTTCCATCTCAATTACTTTCTTGCTCTTGTCATATGTTACTGCTGTTAGTGTGACCATCTTCAGTAAGCCTTCTCTCCTTTTCTGTTTTCTATTTCTGATTTTATTTGGACTGAGAGAATCCATGTTTGAATTATAAATTTCTGAGTAAGGACCTCAGCTTGCTTCTGTGGAATAATAAAGAGGTTATTATTAACTCTGGAAAACTGTTTCAATGGTTTGTAAAAGTTTTAGATTCACTTCCTATCAGTTCACATCAACATGAGCTTGCTGGAATCCTGACCCGATAAGTATCTGTCATAAAATGTTAAACTAGAAACATTGTGAATGTTCCTTGAATTGGCTTAAACTGCAGTCTTAGTCCTTTCAGACAATCATTTTGTATTTGAATTGAAACTGCTTTTTTTCCAAAGTGAACTAACTTTTCCTAACCATGATTGCTAAAAAAAATTTTTTAAGTAATTGGTTATATTCTAAGGGAGTGTGACTATATAAAGAGGTAGATGCATATACACGCATTACACACATACACAGTCAGCCCTCCATAGCCATGGGTTTCACTTCCACGGATTCAACCGTGAATCAGAAATATTTGGAGGAAAAATAAATAAAAAATAATACAATGATTTTAAAAATATCAGTAAAAAAAGCAATACAGTATATATATAACTGCACATGAGCCTTAAACAATGTGAGGTTAGGGGTCTTGACCCCCACACACAGTCAGAAATTCACATACAACTTTTGACTCCCCAAAAACATAACTAATAGCTTCCTGTTGACTGGAAGCCTTACTGATTACCAGTTGATTAATACATTTTGTATGTTATATGTATTTTGTACTATAGTATTACAAAAAGTAAGCTAGAGAAAAATTATTAAGAAAATTATAAGGAAGAGAAATTGTATTTACTGTTCATTAGGTGGAAGTAGATCGTCATAAAGGTCCTTATCCTCATTGTTGTCACGTTAAGGAAGAGGAGGAAGAAGAGGGGTGGGTCTTGCTGTCTCAGGGGTGGGTGGCAGAGGTGGACGAAGTGGAGGAAGTTAGAAGGGGAGGCAGGAGAAGCAGGCACACTGCTGTAAATTTTATTGAAAAAAATTTGTGTGTAATTGGACCCACACTGTTCAAACTCATGTTGCAGAGTCAACCGTATTTATGTATCATTTGGATTGTATCAGGTACTATAAGTAATCTAGAAATGATTTAAAGTGTACGAGAGGGTGTACATAGCTTTTATGCAAATACTACACCATTTTATATCAGTAACTTGGGTACCCAAGGTGGGGCGTCAGTTCCCCTCCGATACCAAGGGACAGCTGTGTGTATAAATTCAAGTCCTAATTTTTTGACTAATTTTATAAATTTTTATTGAAACAAAGCTTCTTGTTATGTTGACAGTCAGATGAGTATAACTATAATCAGCATCTTCAAAACCTTGACAAAAGCCTTTTGTCAAGATAATGTCAGATAACCTCAGTAGAAGTTTAAGAGTTTCATTCTTAAAGTGTTACTAATCTAATTTTTTTGGCCTATTTGTACATGTTGAGAACTGATAGTATACAGTGGAATTAGGCTATCTGAAATAAGGAGTAGATAAAAGTAACAAGTAGGTAAAGATATACTCTTGTTGTTTCATGCTTGTATATTTTATCTTTCCAGCTAGGCTTTAAACTATTCATGGGCAGAGGTAGCAAGACTTGAAATTTTTTTTTTTTAACATTCCACATATTCTACCACATGCTATCAAATATTACTTGATAATCTAAAAGCGTGACTTCTAAAAATCAATGAACTACTTGTTGGAGTGCCTTAAAACTTGTACTTCCTAGAATGACAAACAGCCTGTCTGTCTATCTGGGCCACTTTAACATGACCATAGCAACTTTTTCTTCCTCCAGAAAACTTTATGCTCTGAATCATGCTCTAAATATAGGCAAATGAACCTAGACCTGTTTCTAATCAGATGTCAAAACTAAAGGGTCTTCAGTGTTAAAATTACCTGAAAATAAGTTAAATATTTTATATTGTGTGCTAGTTGGCAACCTGTTCACAATGGAATAGGTTGTTGATCTATTCACAGCAGTGTGTCTTTAATGGATAATACTATAATCCCTAAGTACATATTTTTAGTTCCTGTCTATATTAAATAATTTCATAAACTTTTATTGATTGCCTCTTCTTTGCCCTTTTCAAGGCCTTGGGAATGCAAAGACTAATAAGCCTGGTTGCTGCCATCAACATCTTTAGTAAAGGGAAACAAATATGTAAAACAACCAGTACATCAAGCATTGTGGTTGCTGTGACAGGAGTTATATATAATACATTAGGATCTGAGGGAAAAAGAGGGCACATGTGGTCTTGGGAGTCAAGAAGGTAGTTGTATTTATGAATGAAGATGTCGTTACAGCTTCAGGTACCATGGTAACTTCATAAAGCAGTTCACACTTGAGCCAAACCTTAGAAACTTAGTGTCTAAGAGTTTGGTAAGGAATCAGGGTACCATTCCAAGCAGAAGAAATAATGAGAGAAGTCACAGGGACAAGAAATAGAGACTGTGATATATTTGGGTATGGTAGCTTGTTCAGCATAGCTACATGTATGATAGAAAGGATTTAGCAAGAAATATGTCTACAGAGGTATAAGTAGTGAACAGATTATGCATTTGTGTGTCATGTTATTTATCTTCATCTCTTTTGTGAAGATGCTTTTAGATAGGTGAGTAGTATGATCAGACTTGCCATTTTAGAAAGATCATGCAGACAGATGTGGAGTAGTGGTGTAAGAAATTAGAAAGGGGGTAAGGCATTCCACATAGAGCCCTGCATGTATCAAGACATGACACATGGCATGTTCAGGAACTGGTGAGAAACTCTGTGGATTTAGAGCATGGAAAGAAAAAACTGGTAAATTTGACCAGTGTTTGACTCTGGAGGACCATTTGTGCCAAGCTTAGACAGTTCTGTAGGCCTCAGGATTGCAGAAGAATGAGAGATTTGGCAAGGAAAGCAGAGAGGGCTGCAAGAGGCTGTGTGGTGAATAAATGCTGGCTGGGCTGGAGCTAACGAAGAGAACCCCAGATGGCAAAATATTCTTGTCTCTGGGAGTTAAAAGGGTCAGAACTGCTTTGAGAGCAAATTCATCTACACACAGTAGGTACTTGTCTAGGTGCTGGGAATACAGTGGTGAGTAACATTCCTATATGCTTGGAACTTTCACTCTAATAAAGGGCAGACAAATAAAGCAACATAAAGACATGAAAGTACGCATACAAATTCTCACAACTAAAATGCCACGTTGCATATTAAATGTTCCAGGACACCACTCTCCAGGTTAAGTATTCAGAGCAATCTAGTGTCTGCGCCAAAGATTTCCATAGAGTGTAGCAGGGAACTACCTGTATCACACGCATTTACTGCTAAGTTTTTACAAGTAAAGTGACCAGTACTATACATGTCCTACTGTGCACTCTACAAAAGATGTTGCAGAGAAGAAAAAAGAAAAATTTGTCACAAGAATACTTCTTTAGTGAAAGTATTACCTTTTTTCCATTTCATACTGCAAATAGGGATGTTATCTTTTAAAGCTTAATTAATTGGGTAAATATATGATAGTATAAATAAAAGCCAATCATTGCCTCTGTTAATTTTGTAGCTTACAATTTCTAGTGCCTGGAAAATAATGTGGCATTTTTACAACTTTAATCCATAACCTTGGCAACTTTTTTATTCGTTTCTTTTTTTTATAGTAAAATGGGCTGTCAGTAAAGGAATTTTTAATTCTCAATGTAAACATTAACCTACGCCATGCAATGTAGTCTTGTGTTCTCTTCTCCCATAGTGAGCTCATTTAATGATAAGGGCCCTTTGCTCTCTTTTCCAGGGTGCTGATAAGACTGTGAAAGGTCCAGATGGACTGACCGCCTTGGAAGCCACTGACAACCAGGCAATCAAAGCTCTTCTCCAGTGATGGGTGGATGGACTGATAACTCGGGAAGAATGACTCTCCTGTGGCCTCACACTGCTGCCTGTCTGTCTGTCACTCTCTATCTGCCAGCTTCTTCAGCTAAATACTTAAAGAGGGGTGAGGGGAGAGAGAAATTCATAACAAATCAGACTACCAGAAAAAAAAACAATATTTTAGAGGAGAGGGGAAAAAACATGATCAGGCTTTTACTGGGATTCCTGATCAAGTCAGCCTCTTTCCTGTTTCTTATAAAATATACAGCTTATACCCAAGGGAGAGCAAAGACAAAATATACCAGTAACATTTGACCTTTACAGCTCCCCAGCTAATTTATTCATTAGATTGTGTTGAAGGTCCGATTCTACAAAGGCCAACTCTACATATTTGGTAGCCCTAACTGCGAGCAGTAGTGGCTACTGCGATGTAAACTTAGGGTGCTGAGATAAGCAATTAGCTCTAGCCTTTCTGCCTTAAGAATGCACTCTACTGGGGGTTTCCTGGCATAGTTAAGAGCGCTGCCTGTGGTTGGTGACCAAATCTTTCCTCAGTGACTTTAAGCTCTATGTGAAGCTTAGTTAAGGTGAGGAGGGGCACACTCCTAAATTGCTGGATGGCTGAACTTTGGATTTTCTCTCCCCTTTCACATGGATTTCATGTTTGCTTAGATAAAACTGACTAGTTTTATTTATAAAATCTTAAATTTTGGAAATCTAAAGGAGAAATCATTCCAGTATGCATATTTTTTTCTCCTCTAGATTCAGACATTTATATAACATTGAAACACTTTCAAACTCCTGCTGGTAGTAAAAGGGGATTTAAAAATAGAATCATAGCCATAAGCCTGTTAGTATCATATAAAGAGAGAACAGTTGTCTTAGTACCTATGAATTTTCTTTATTTTCTATTTGAACGGATAGACTTGTTATGTTGGAAGAATCAAGGAACATTCTTTGGAATGCTTCTCTCAGACCCATCTTGGATGCTGATTACTTATTGCACCAAAGCTATCAGTGGGGTGAGATTTACTAGTTGGACGAATTTAGCCTCATTCCTTTTAAAATATGCTTGTTACCAGGTTTCCCTGCATTGTTGATATGCTTCTGCTGAACATATGCCAACCCACCTGTGTAATATATTTTTGTTTCTTTTATAAATCATGCATTGCATAAAGTGTGACAACTTCAAAATATACTCTGTGTTCTTAGAATACAGTGCCCTAAAATGGTATTCGTATGACCTACAGAAAATATCTAGATACTTCTCTAAATGTTTATTTCATGAGCAGTACAACTAATTAAAACATAATTTTAAATTTGATAAAATATTAAGATTCCTTTGACTTGCCATCTATATAAGCTTACTAAAAATATTAGGGTTTTTTTCTCAGCCAAGTCATGCAATAATTGAATGTACCTCAAATTTTTAAAGAGGGAGGAAGCGGAGGGTGGGTTAGGGACTGGTATTTAGATTGTGGATAATAAAGAATTAATGATGGTTTTTGAAGGCATTGTAGCATTCTACAGCAGGGTGAAATGATTATCAAGAACAGTTGCCCTGGCTAATAACAAGTTTTATTGATCAGTTGCTGATTGGTTGGCGTGTGGGTTTGTGTGTGTGTGTGTGTGTGCGTGCGTGTGTGCATGCGTGCGTGCGTGTGTGCGTGCGTGCGTGTATATATCTTTCCCTGTGAACCCTTTTTTTATCCTGTGGCTTTTTCACTTAAAACTAGCCTAACCCTCTAATTTTCCTGTGTCCAAGAAAACAATCACAAAGTTGTGGTTTGAATACTTTGTTATATTTGGCTAATTCTGCTGTCTTAATGCAGCCTGTTAGAGTTGGATTAAAAGCCAGTAATCAGTACTTTATTACATCACTGAACTAAAATACAGAGACATCCTCATTGAAAATGGAGGGCACTCTATCAGTCTATAACTAACAACGTAGTGCAACAGGGTGTTTTGATATCTTTGTTTTCACCTCTTGGCATAATGCTATTTAAAAGGCGTGAATTTTCTCTTTAAACAATTTTCACCTTTACTTTCAAAGTGTTTTGTTGTAGTTGGCTATTGCAGAGAGTGCATTGTCCTATCTTTCCTAAACCTGGTCTGCTTTCTACAGTCATTATGGTAGAGAAACCATGTGATTCTTTGTACAGTTTATCCTGATGTTCCTTGTAATGCAGTAGAGGCTATTGCGCCTTCCCTATTCTTTCTCAGCCATTTTGTAAACTCCATGATTATGAAGCGATTGCTTGAGAAAATAACATATAAACATAGAATAGAATAGACTGACCAAGATGGTTTACAGTTTCTTTTTTAACTAGGTTATTTATAATGTATTTCTGAACCACTTGGCAGAGAAATTCACAACACTTAATGTTCATATTTTGAGTAAAGAAAGCTAAAACTATGTCTGCTTTTTGGTACCACATGCATTAGCAAAAGGTTAAGTTGTTCTCCACTGAAGTAATATTTAACATCTCAGAGAAAATCTTGCATGTTCTGTAGTTTTATATTAAATCAGTCATTTCTTATGCACCATATCAAGTACAAACAGGTGGTTTACCTGTTTAAAGTAGTGAACTAACAAATTCTCCCTTGCAGCTTCAGACTGGTATCTATAGACTTATAGTTCAAACAGTACCTGAATATCCCAAGTAGTTCTTCTATGCATAGCTCATCTTTCTACACCCAGTTGGACATGAAGGAGAGATAATAGGTTGGCGCAGTGTATGGAAGCTGCAAACAAGTGGCCCTTTATTCATTGATTTCTTTCCCCAAATAATGGATTTCAAATCTATATGTACCTATTTGATTTTTTTTTCTAAAACTTAAACTGAGCTGCTGTTTTCTTCCATGCAATATTATATACTCATTTGTGTATAGAAGAAGCTGGTGAGAGTGCCCTCCTACATAAATAAGCAATTGCAGTGTTTTGCATGCAAAATTTAAAAAATTTAAATTGTCCTGATTCTATTTTGTAAATGGAGAAACAATCATATCTTTCTAAGCAGTAATGGAGGAAGACTAGTGCTTTGTGCATTTTGATATATTTGAGTTCATTTTTCCACAATGTCATATTTTTGACACAATTGGGTTTCTCATAAGTATCCTAGTTCATGTACATCCGAATGCTAAATAATACCGTGTTTAAGTTTTGTGTTGCAAGAACAAATGGAATAAACTTGAATTGTGCTACAGCTAATGTGTCAGCAGTATCTTTCACCCTCCGTTATGATCACCTTCCTTTTTCAGTCTTCTCTGCAACTATACCAGAATCTTGATTGACTCAAACTTTTAATTAACCTAGATTACTTTATTTAGGTTGATTAATTTTTATTAATTCTTTTAAAAATGAGTGGAAAAATAAAATGTCAAAAATTTAATTGAGATAAATCAGACTAGTCATTGGAAGGTTTTGCTTTTGTATTAATCTCCTGATACAAATTGTTTTAATATAACTTCTTCAGTAACCCTCATGGCCAACTAGGCGCAAGGTGTGGCTAATACATCCCGACATCAGGATCTTCGGAGGGGTTGAAGAAAACAGTCATGGTAAACCTCTGATTTTTTTCATTGCTCGTTTAAGTTGCTACACATTTCTTGGAGATCTACAATTCCCAAACTCACTTGACCACAAGCACTTTTTAGGCTGTGCCACCTAACCATTTCCTGTTTCAGATCAATTGTCTTCCACGGCTACTAGCCAAGTCATCACACATCAGCCATGGGTATTTTTCTTCAAAGCGTTTACTCCATTGAAATATAATTACTGATTGAGAAGAGAATTTAGCAGCATCTTTAATAGCACCTGACCCATGATGGACATGTACTGTTTATGTTCTGAACTACTGATGTCAAAGTCAAACCATTATACAGTAAAATGAGGGTGCAGCTTTGATTCAGTAACTCCTACTCAAGTAAAGACTGGCTATTAGAATTATGAGGCTACCTGAGTGTCAGTGTACCCAAATATTAGCCAGGTAGCCTCACAAGTACCGTTGATATTGATTGCAAGCCCAAATCAATGAGGGGAAGACAAATATCACAGAGTCCCAACAATTCATTGAGGAAATGCTGACCATGAGGTCACATGCAGGTCACTGTGAGCCATTGTGGCATATACTAAAGCATAGCTGGAAATGGTGGAGCAAAACAAAGGATTGTCTGGCCACCCTAGCAGCTTCTATGCATTCAGCAGCTGCAGCAGCAAGGATGGTCTTATTTACACTGTTCAGATGAAACAATGGGTCACACGTCTGACAACATTGATAGCAACAGCATCTTGTCACACAAAGGAAAATAATACATAGACGATTCCTAGCCACCAGATGCTGGACTTGAGGATACTACTAGATAACCAAAAAATTTTTTAAAGAAGCTGTATTTTTCTAATTTACTTACAAATCTGAAAATATATACTTATATGTTCTCTTCCTGATATCTAGTAATCCATAAGTTTATGCACATCCCCTACAGCAGGCTGCCAAATCTAACCATATTGCCATGGGTTGTGATTTGCTAGTCAAATTTTAGTAGGCTTGAAAGCATTCAGATATAAACCAATTTGTTAATTTTTTAATTAAAAGTTCTTGTAATGACACCACAGTATGAACCTGGAAACTATCATATTCCCATTCATATGAAAAATTCTCATTTAAGGGAGTTAGAGTTTTGTGACATTTGGTGTTTGTTTCACTATTTTAATGAGCATTTACTATGATCTGGGGACCATTCTAAGTATTTTATGGGAACTGACTTATTATTAGATCTTCATAATAACCCTCTGAGGTGGTTAATATTGTCATCCCTGTTTTCAGATAAGGAAACTAAACTCAGAGAAGTTCAGTAATTTGCCTGTAGTCACACAACTAGTTATTGGTAGAGCCAGGCAGTCTAGCTGTAAAGTTTGTGCATTCTATACCTTTATTTTATTGCCTCTCAACTCTCACTCAACCAATTCACATTTTTTAGGAACACAGCTTTTTCTAAGACTTTTAGAAAATTACTTAGAAAAACATTTTATGGATTTGTTTATGATTTTAAACAACTACATGGAAAATCTGTGTAACATGCATTGATCAGTCATTTATCATGATGAAATCAAATGGTGCAAAGACATTTAATTTTCAAGTTTGAGAAGTAGCAATACTTGAGTGTAATATATAAATCTTTGACAGTCTAGAAAATTATGATGTAATCAAGAATCGGCAAACTATGGCCCACAGACAAAATCTGCCCACCACCTGTTTTTGTAAATAAAGTTTTATTGAAACAATCCATGTCCATTCACTTACATATTATCTATGGCCACTTCCACACTTGAACAGCAGAGGTGACTAGTTGTAACAGAGAATATGGTTCATGAAACCCAAAATATGTATTATCTGGTCCTTCACAGAAAAAGTTTGCCAAGCCAGATATAGATGTTTAGATGGCATAAGTTGAGAAATACCCTCTAGCATTGGCCAGCAGCTTGTTACAGAGAAATTAGTAAAGTCATGGGTGAATGTAATGAGTTAGTCAAATCAAATGAAAGGCCAAGGCTGTAAATAATGCACCTCTCTTTATTCTGTGGTCGATAGTCACACTAATGATCCTAGTCAGTCATGCCTATGGGTATCCACAACCTTGCATAATCACTTTCCACATTGACTTTTGAGTCTGGCCACGTGACTTGCTTGGCCCAAATGGGACATCAAACATGAAACCAACAGAAACTTGACAAGTACCTCTTCATTGGGGCTTGCCCTGTTGGGTCTCAGCATGGAACGAAGTCTGGAGTCACACTTGTCATACTTCAGAAGAGGCCATGTGAAAAACAGTTCCCAGCCAACAGTCCTAGCTAACCACCAGACATGTGAGTGGGCCATCTTGGACCATCCAGAGGGAGCTATTAAAGTCCTACACCACTGGAACCTTAGAATGTGAATTTATTTGGAAATAAGATTATTGCAGATGTAATTAGTTAAGAAGCAGTCATTCTGGAGTAGGCTGGGCCCTTAATCCAGTGTGACTTGCATTCTTATAAGAAGATGTACAGGCAGGATAGCAGAGATTGGAGTGATGGGGAATGTAAGCCGGGGAATGTAAAGAAGCACCAGCCATCTCCAGAAGCTAGGGAGGAAGAGGAGAGAGGAAGGAGGGAGCATGGTCCTGCTGACACCTTGATTTCTTACTCGCAGCCCCCAGAACTGGGAGACAATAGATTTCCATTGTACTAAGCCACCCAGGTTGTGGTGCCTGGTTACGGCAGTCCTAGGAAACTAATGTGTCCCTCTTCCTTTCTAAAACTTTCAGTTCCCCCCATCTTGACAAGTTCAATTCTCTGGCCTAGCTCTGGAGGCCCTGTACTTTCCCATCTCACCCTTTCTTTGCAAATTCACTCTTCATGACCTCTTCCAAACTCCAGCCCACACTTACCTCTCCCTTCTTCAAAGTCCCACTGCCTTTGTCTCCACTAAAGTGTGTCACTACCATGTATGTTTATTTCTGCCTTCCCTACCAGTCTGTAAGCCTCTTAAGAAATGGCCTATGACTTATTTTTTTTTTATTTTCAGTCTCCCCTGAGTGCACAAATACTCTAAAAGTACTTGTAGATGAATTGATCTAGTCACCTTTGCACACACTTTGCCCGTGACCTGGAATACCTGAGTGAACTGTGATCTGCGCCAAGGACCATTACTCTAATCCTTGTGTCCCAATGCCTGGCCCATCTATCCCAGGGCAAAGCAGTATCTGCCTTCTTTTAAAGAACTTGCTAATGAATTACTTTCAAGTTCTTCAGACAAAGGTGGCTGAAGAGGGGGGAGAAATGCCATTCTCTCTCTCCAGTAGCCTCACTAATAAGCCATTAGAAGGACCAGGCCCAGAGCCTCAGGGAACCTTATTAGTCCCTGTGACCCATCTAAAGGAGAGCCTTCCTCCCGATGACCAGGCTTCCTGTTTATTCATACATGACAGGGTTTGTCCTTCACCCCCATTGTTACCTGTGCCTCCAGAGCTCTTTGAAAGCATAAATAAATGATAGCTGGCTGGTCTTCTTTCCCCAGGACATTGTCAATGCTGAGAATCCTGACAGCTTTCCAAGACATGATTTGCCACTACAAATGCCAAGTGGAGAGCCCCCTGCCCTCTCCTATTCATTAAGACACTTGATAATTCAAAGTGCCAACTTTCTCCAGCAGAGTCAGACCGACTAAGGTGATGTCATAGTCTCCAGGCAAGAGAGCTGTGCAGTGTGCTTCTCAAACAACCCAAGCCTTAGCAGGGCGGAGGACTTTTGCTTAGCGGGGATGCCATTCAGATCTCCAAGATGCCAGCACCCAGGGAGCCTGCAGGGGCCACAGTGTGACTCTGGGGCATCAGAATGAGGAAAGGAGCCCAGAAGATGATTACTGTTCCAGTTTTGTCTGCCTGCCGTTGCCCCTCCTTTCTCTCCCTCCACTCCCATTCTCTGAAGCTCAGGGTGAGCCTCCCGGTAGACATATAGGTTTTTCCTTGGCTTTGACCTAAACCCTCAGAATACAAATGCTCTGACCAGCCCTGAGTGTTCAGAGGGTTAGAATGGCCTCTGAACATCCAGTGGGTTGTTGAACATCAGGGGCTTAGGGATGCAGTGTGGGGAAGTCCAATCTTGGAAGGTGGTTGGAAGCCTTTCAGGAATAGGGATGATCTGAAGGTTGATAGTTGATCAAATGCACTGGAGGAGAAAAGAGCAGAGATCAATTAAAGAATCAGAATTCTAGGAGTCGGTCAAGTCTAGGGGAGACTTAGAGGAAAAATCATTTTAGAAAATGGATGTTAAGGCCTCTGGTGGCTCAGAATAAGTTATTGAAGGATTCCCTAGATATTTTTGCCAATATTCTGTCCTCAGCAACTTTCTCACCCAAAATACTCACGACACTTTGCACATTCTCAAAAGATACAGAGAAGGAGGCCTACTCCCTTTGGGAACATGAAAATGTGGATGAAGGGTAGATTTGGCCTCAAGGAAGTATGTACTGGTAAGTGAGTTGGAACAGCCACTGGTACACTGGTGACTACCCACTTCCCCTTCAGTGGTCCTCTCCTGCTCCCGAGGTCATGGCTGTCCTCGGCCATGGGCTACTCCTGGGCCTCCTTCACAGGGAACCGACTTTCTCACCTAGTGGTCCATGATCACATCATCCTATAGTTCAGGTATGTGTGTGTTCTAACAGAGGACTGCACGATTTTCTGGACTCAATAGTCCATCTCTGAGGTAGCTGGAGTGTTGCAGGGTGACTTGGTTTTGATTACACAAGTTTCTAAGAGTCCCAGAATTCCAGGCACTATACAGGTGGGAGCAAAGAGAAATATCTTTGGAAGGAAAAAAGTGTCCCTTTTTCAGTGGCACCCCAGTAGCAATGAGTGCACCAGCACCCAGATCTTGGTTTCTAAACACCATTCTCCAACAAAAGGAATGAGGGCTTCTAGAAGAAGTGTTTGATTCTGGGTTGGGCAAGAACACCACATCATGATCCTAGAACATCTTGTTCTAGAAAGTGAGGAGTGCTCATAAAAGGATGAGACCATCTTGAAAGGTCATAGAAAAGCAACCTGGAAGAGCTCAAAGGCCAAAGGTGAAACAATTTTAGCAACCAAATAACAGTACCATTGAATTTTAATAAAATAGAATAAAAAATATATGAATCCGTTCTGATATAAATAATTGAATAAATAAAAAAATGAGCATAAAACATAGTTCTTCCTTATAGAAGAATTTCAAGTAATTTAAATGTAGAGGAAAGGAAAGAAATATAAAATCACCATTAGAACTCAACATAATCATTTTTGTGGACAAGATCCACCAATAGATGCCAAAATTAGCTGGCAAAATATTGAGAAAAGAGAATATTCTAATAATCTAAAAGTTTCTCCTCTGAGATATTTATTCATTACAAAGGAAGCATAATAATTTTACAGAGGAAAACCCCTTGAGATATGCCTTAACCCACTGATCAAAGAAAAAGCCCCAGGAGTGAGGAATGAATCATACCAACCAGGTACCCCCTGGTATGATGCCCAGAAGGGCACATCACTTCTGAGATATTCTTGCCAAGAATACACAACCATGATTAACCATGGAAAAAAACATTAGACACACCACATTGAAGGATAGTCTACAGAACAACTAACCATTACTCTTCAAAAGTGTCAAGGTCATGAAAGATAGGGAAAGACCTAAGAAACGGCATAGACTGAAGGAGACTAGGAGATGTGACAAATAAATGTAACATGGGAAGGAGACTGAATCCTGTAACAGAAGAGGGACATTAATGGGAAAGCAGGTGAATTCCAAATAAAGCCTAGAGTTTGGTTATTAGGATTATACCAATGTTAATTTCTTGATTTAGACCATTGTACTATGGTTCTAGAAGATTTTAACATTAGCTGGGTGAAAGGTATAGGAAAATACTTTGTGCTATTTTTGCACCTTTTCTCTAAGTCTAAAATTATTTCAAAATAAAATTTTTTTAAATATCCTTTCATATCACAGTCCCTGAAATAGTAGTGAGAGTAGAGAAATAAATCATCAACTATGTTTTCTTTTTGTTCCAGAACTTGGGAAGATTCAAAGTGAAGGACAGATTTTCAAAGCCAGTTTCAGGGAGGCAGATGTGGAACACAGGGTCTGCATTAAGGGAGATGGGGGTTGGCCTATTTCCAGGCGTCCAGCTCAGAAGCAGGCAAAGCACCTTTATTTTAAGATTGTCAGCTGTTTGCATTCACAAAAAAGAAAGAGCACTCGGCTTCAACACGAACAGCCCGATGGACATCTACACTGGCTGTGCTCCCTCCAGCTGGTGAGTTCTGTGGCTTGGAGAGCTTTGTAGGGATTAGCACCCAACCGTCTGGCCAGCCCAGATAACTCTTCCACCCACCTTTAACATTTTCTCTAAGTATTTTTGTTGTTTTTGTTTATTACCCAAAATGTTTTTGAGCATATACATTGTTAAAGGCCGTAAATGGGCCCCCAAAGACAAAATGACTCTTGGATAAGAATGGAGCACTGACACACAGAGGCCCTCAGTACAGAGCTTGCCAAATTGACTTGAATGTTCTTTCTACGGATTATTTCCAGGAAGCTTTTGTATGTTTAGATGGTGTCATTTATGGCCATCATCTCTCTTGCACACAGTGGCCAGGATATAATATAAATTGGAGGGCTGAGGAGTAGCAAAGACATGTCTAAAGACATAATCTTTGATGAAATGACCCCTCTATACAAGATGCATCATAAAAATAGGAATAATAACAGACTCTGAGTGTTTGCTGTATGCCATTTATGCAAACCTCCCAACAACTGTATCAAGTAGTAACGATTACCATCTCCAGCTGTCAGGTGCCTGGCAAATGGCATGACTAGATGCCAACCCAGTAACTGGGCTGAGTCCATGCTCTTAACATTACACTGTACTTTCTTCCATGTTCCTCAGCTCTGGCTCAGCTTCACCATGGGTCTTTGGGAAAATCTTAAACATTCTCTGGGCCCCTGATTAGCTGCCTATAATACTTATGATATGGGGATAATAATCCCATCTTGCCTTCTTACAAAGTCAATTATACAATTCAACAAAAGATGAGCATGCAGTAGATCACAAAACAAGTTTCCTGAAATCTCAGAGGCTATAGATATCACATCTTTGGCCACAATGCAATAAAATTAGAAAACAGCTATTAAAAGATTGTTTTAAACTTAATGTGGTTTAACCCACATATAAGTTGTGGGTTAAAGAAATTATGTCTTGGCCGGGCGCTGTGGCTCACGCCTGTAATCCTAGCTCTTGGGAGGCCGAGGCGGGCGGATTGCTCAAGGTCAGAGTTCGAAACCAGCCTGAGCAAGAGCGAGACCCCGTCTCTACTATAAATAGAAAAGAAATTAATTGGCCAACTGATATATATATAAAAAAATTAGCCGGGCATGGTGGCACATGCCTGTAGTCCCAGCTACCCGGGAGGCTGAGGCAGAAGGATCACTTGAGCCCAGGAGTTTGAGGTTGCTGTGAGCGAGGCTGACGCCACGGCACTCACTCTAGCCTGGGCAACAAAGTGAGACTCTGTCTCAAAAAAAAAAAAAAAAAAAAAAAAAAAAGAAAAGAAATTATGTCTCATCAAAACGACAAAATTTAAATATATATGTATATAGATTCACAAAAATCTGAATCTTAAGTTGCAGTGGGGACAGCTGGGAAGCAGCCTGGTTTTTATTTCAGGACAATAGATCTGAACATTGTAGGAAGTGAGGATGGAGAAAGGTCTGAAGACAGGAGGAATGCTTCAAAGTCAGTTTAGGAAGCACTTGGACCTCAGGTGCCTTCCCCTCTGCACAGCCAGGGGTCCCCCCACCCCCTCGCCTGGGGCAGCCTGTAAGTGTGTGTTCCGGAGAAGGTAAGGCAGAAGGTCTCTGGACCAGAGGACGCCAGGCATGGGTGAAAGTGCTGGCCATACTGAGAATAGCAGGTTTGGTGAAACTCGCACTGAAATCAATATATGAGAGCAGAAATAAAAAGCTCAATAAATAAATTGTTAAAAATTGAGGAAATTATATACAAAATAGAAATTAAGACAAAGAGATGTAAAACCAGAGGGACAAGAGAAGAGAAACAGAGACAGACACTGAAGTGGATTACCAGAGACCATACAAATAGAAGTTCTATTGATTTAAATAATTTTTTAAAAACAGAAAAATAATAACAGAAAATAAATTATTATGACACTCAAGAAAATGTCCCAGAGCAGATGCACATGAGAAACAGCTCACGAGTGTCCAGCAGGAAGGATGAAGGCAGGCCCGTGCCAAGGCGTGTCATCGTGGAAGATGCCACAAGCTTTCAGAGAGGAAAACAAAATTGCTGACATAGGGTCAGGGTTCGGGGTGACTTCTGACTTCTCCCCAGCAACTCTGGAAGCTGGGAGACCATGGATCAGTGTCTTCAAAATTCTTAGGGACAATGATTTCCAACCTAGAAATCTCTACTATTATTAAAGGCACTTGTACTCCACGCACTCAGATGTGAAATGTCACTAGAGCAGGTTCCCCAAAGCTTCAGGCATTCACGTGTCACCGTGAAGATTTTTGCCATATCCATAGAACACTAATACTATTTTTATTAACTTTTGTCTCAAATTGAGTCTTTTTTTACTTAAATAAATTAGTTACGGAATTCACTATGGAAAACCAGTTATCCCTTGTGATCAATAGAAAGTAACTGTGAAAATATAAAATAAAGTAAAATAAATAAAATACAATAATGATATCCAGTTCTTGCTGGCTCCTGATGGCTTCCCAAAGCTCTGAGCCCAGAGCCTGCTTTCTCTGTCTCACGCAGGAGGATTAGCAAGGAGAAGAGAGGTGTCAGAGACCAGCACTGCCTGGTATGCCTTCTGATGTAATCAGAAAGATCGAGATTTGAAAGGACTAATTGTCTGTATGAGTCAACATTATGTAATGCCACCTCAGCGCACCACCTACACCCCACGCCCCCGGCCATTCCACCCGCTCCTCGTCTTGGAAACGCTGCACTGAAAGGACAGGCAGAGGCCATGTCCCACTCCCTAGACAGTCTTGGGAACAACAAGGTGGCCTGTGTCTCTGTAGAGAAAAGCACTAGGCGCTTTGAGACCTCCCGAGGCCAACAGCAAAGATCAGATAGGATCACTCAACCCTATTTTGCTTTTTAAAACCTGCCCTTCTCTGCTCTTCAAAGCTGTTAAACCTTCCTGCAAAAGGGCAGGTTTCCTCTTAGGGGCCCCAAACAGGGCTTGCTTTAACCCCCTCTCTGCACCTGCAAGATATTCAAATGTTACCTTGGAGTGGCCTCCGCAGGCCCTTTCCCTGGCAGGGTTCGGGTGACATGTAAATCGTAGCTTCAGGGTCCTCTCCGGGCCTCTAGCCACACTTGTGGTTTTCCTCTGTGTTGATACAATCATGGGGACTGGCCTCCAGAGACTGAAGATTTGCTGGACCCTGACTGAGATGGGCAATGTCATAAATATTAATCCCGTGCTCAGCATGTTCTCTGGCAAGGCTAAGCCAGATCTCAGACCCAAGAGCCCCTGTCGCATGCCCCGTGTGCCGTCCATGACCCACTCCAGCCATGAGACAGGTATGGCACGGTCTGGCTGCCAGGAGACCAAGGAGAGGTCCAAGGAGATGTGTTTCTAGGTCAACAAGAAACAAAACAGTCACTCCTGGACTGACTTATAACAATAAGTGCCTCAGCTAAAGCTGACAACTTAGAGGCCCCAGAGGAGTGAGATCTAGAGCCTTCTTTAATCTGGATTTTTTTCTATAAATGTCAGGAGGACCCTGGGGATTCGCCCTTAAGGAATCCCTCATCTTTTCTATTTACTCTCTCCTTTGTTATCTCCTCCAGTCTCATGGTTTAAATAACACCTATATGCTGATGGCTTCCAAATGCATTTCCCCACACCAGAACCTTTCGCCTGAAATCCAGGCTTCAATATTCACCTGTTTCCTCAGTATCTCCAGCTGGAATTTTAATAAGCATCTCAAATCTGACATATTCCAATCTGAGCTCCCCATCTTCCCCCCAGAAAAACTCCTCCAGTCTTGCCATTTTAATAAATGGCCACTCCTTTCATTTGCAAGCCAAACACCTTACTGTCATCCTTGACTTTACTTTTTCTCTCTCTCACAACACTCCCCTCTGACCCAGCAGCAGCCCTGGCAGTTCTGCCTCCGAAGTACACACAGCATCTGAGCACTTCTCACCAGCCCCGCCGCCACCGGGGCCACTGGCTCCGTGTCCGCCCTTGCCCCGTTTTCAGTCTATTTCAATGCAGCAGCCAGAGGGCCCTGGGAGTTAGACCTTATCGCTGCCCTGGCTTCTGTGTCACTCAGAAGAGAAGGCCAAGTCCTCATGATGACCCACAAAGGCCCCCTATGATCTGCCCCGGCCGCCTCTATGACTTCTCCCACTTCTGTCTTCCCTTTTCACTCGGTGCCTTTTCACTGTTTAGGGACCGAGCCAGGCGAGCTCCCACCTCAGGCCCTTCCCACCTGCTGCTGTCCCCTCTTCCTCTGGAATGCCCTTCCACCAGGGCGTCACCCACCGGCTCCCTCACTCCCTTCAGGCCTCTACTCAAAAGTGACTCATCAGTGAGGTCTTACCTATTATGGGCTGAGCTGTGTCCACCTCCCCAAATTCCCACGTTGAAATCCTAACCCCCAAGGCCACAGAATATCACTGTATTGAAGTGACACCTCTTTGGAGAGGTGATTAAGGCAAAATGAGGTCCTGTGGGTGGAGCCTAATCCAGTATGAGTAGTGTCCTTGGAAGAAGAGGAGATTAGGGCGCAGGGAAGCACACGGGAAGACCAGGTGAAGACACAGGAGAGACAGACACCTGCAAGCCAAGGACAGAAGCCTAGGAAGCGCCAGCCCTGCCACGCCTTGATTCAGATTCTGGCCTCCAGAACGTGGGGGCAGCACGTGTCCGTTGTTTCAGCCACCGGCCTGTGGCGTTCCGCTCTGGCAGCCCAAGCAAACGAATACACCGCGCCCTGTGCAATTTCAAATGCCCACAATATTCATATTCCTCTTTCCCGCTTTATTTTTTCTCCCTAGGATTTGTCATTTTAAATATACCATAGATTTTTCTTACTTTATGTTTTTTGCCATCAGAATATGGTAACTCCAGGAAAATGGAGATTTTCTTTTGTCTGTTGACTTCACTGCTGTGTTCCCTGAACCCGAGCAGAGCCCAGCACCTGGCAGGCACCTGGAATCACCCGATGAGGAGCGTGTTGTCACTGCTCCCTCTGTCCTGTGGCTGTGAGCGTGTTGGCCGGGCACCGGCATGGCTCCTGGACACGCGTGCATCCTGCAGGGCGTGAGGAGCTCCGCTCGCCGGAACATGGCATTTTAAAAGGAACGTTCAAGAAGAAGATGCCGGGGTTTCGTGGGGAGGATTTGCGGTGGCTCCTGAGGAGAAGGCCCTTCGCCTACTTTCAAACAGCGCTGGGTGGTATCTGTGGCTAAACCCAAGTGTCATCGTGAAGGGTGCCAGTCACCAAAACACAGGCAGCTTTCCAGAGCTGGTGAGGTCTGTTGTTTGACACCTTCTGCGTGCTGGTCAACAGTGAGAATGAGTCGCTGGGTGCAGGAAGCAATGCAAGAGCACCACATGCATTTAAAATTTTAAAAGGCAACTGAGGTTTAAGGGGGCCACTTTTTCAAGGCTCTTCATCTTCATAACCCTGTGATGTAGTATTGACAGTCTCACTTTGCAAGGGACAAAACTGAGTCTCCCCGGAGCCGGCAAGTGGTGACACCCAGCTTCAACTTGGGTCTGTTTGCTAAGCTCAGACATGAACCTGCGACTACACAAATGTGGCTTATGGGAAGAGAAGAGTCCCTTAACTCTCAGAGAAACTCGTATCTCAGGAAAGTACAGCTGACCCTTCAACAACACTGGTTTGCACTGCACGGGTCCAATTATATGTGGATTTTTTTTTCAATAAATATATTGGAAAATTTTTTGGAGATTTGTGACAATTTGAAAAAACTTGCAGATGATCCACATAGCCTAGAAATATGAAAGAAATTGAGAAAAAGGTATGTCATGAATGCATTAAATATATGTAGATTAACTAGTCTATTTTCTCATTTACTAGCATAAAATATACACAAATCTATTATGAAAAGTTAAAATTTGTCTAAATGTAAGCCCACAAACACTTACAGACCATACCTGGCACCATTTCAGTTGAGAGAAATGTCAACAAATACAAAGATGCAGTATTAAAATTGTATGAAATTAACTGTAGCACATACTACACCACTGTAATAATCGCACAGCCACTTCCTGTTGCTGTAACAGTGAGCCCAAGTGTTGTATCTTGAAATGCTGTGTGACACTTGTCATCTCCATGTGAGCAGTTTGTCTCTCCAGTAAGTTACGAATCAGTAAAAAGTGATCTCTCTCAGTTCTCGTATATTTTTCACCGTGTTCAGTGCCACACCGTAAGCCTTAACTAACACCAGTGGACCTATCCAAAGTGCCACCAGTGATGCTGGAAGTGCTCCCCAAAAGTCATGACATCACAATAAAAAATTGAATGGCTTGCTATGTAGCATATACTGAGGTGTGCAGCTGCGGCTGCCTGCCATTTCAGATGGACAATTCATCTTGTAAACAGGCAGCATAAACTTACGGCATTGCTGAATACGATATGGTCCTGTAAATGTATTTTCTTCTTCCTTATGATTTTCTTAATAACATTTTCTTTTCCCTAGCTTGCTCTATTGTAAGAACACAGTACGTAATACAACGTACAAAACGTGTTGACCTACTGTCTATGTTATCAGTGAGGCTTCCTATCAGCAATAGGCTATTAGTCGTTAAGTTTTGTGGGAGTCGAAGTTATACACAGATTTCCTACCACACAGGGGGTTGGCACCTCTTAAACCATGTGCATTGTTCAAAGGTCAATCGTAATGTGTTTCAAACCAGATACATCCACAGTGCGATCCAAGTTATCAAAGCAGCAACAACTTTCCTATCTGGAAAAAAGGAGTTTTTGTTGGAGAACACGACTTGCAGCAGAAGAGCGGCTGGGTGGGGGCACAGAGGTGGTACCTCCCTGGGGTGTCAACAAAGCCCTTTCCCCCTAGAAAGCTGCTCCCAATGTCTTCCCCGCACCCAAGAGGTGTTCTTTAGGCTGTTTAAGATTTTTATGACTGCACGCATGTCTGCAAAGTTCTGTTAGAACGGCCCCTGGGCAGGGATTGAGGAATCTGGTCCTAACTGCTGCGGCTGCTAGTGTGACGTGGATCAGTGACAGGGGTGGGGAGCACATCTTAGGATCTGGAGCCATCACCAAAACTGGACTTTCCCTACTTCATAAATCTGACTGTTTACATTTTCATCTCAGTTAATCTATGAATCGGGACCCCCATCTGTGAAAGGGGAATAATGTGAGAATCTCCAGATGGGAGACTCCTTCAGCAGCAATCTGGCGTATCCCCTGCGCCAGGGGCCACCAGTGGTCTCCCCGTGATAAAAGAGGGATCCCATTCTTGGAGGTGGTTTCTCAGCTCTCCCATAAGCACTTCCTAGAGTCTAATCATCCCGCAGACAAATTCTCCCTTATGTCGGATTTCAGTTCCTCCAGGAAAATTCCAGCTCATTTTGTTCTCCATGAAGATGGAAAACCCTTTCACAAAGGATTGAAGTATAATCAAACAATACTACAAAATCAAGAAAGGAAGTTTTGTAGGATATTCACTCATAAACTCTACCCACCTTCCTTAGTTTCATGTTTCTTTATTCCCTTCCAAATGTTATCTGTATGTATCAATATTTGCAATAATTATAATCCTACCATGGGCGCCATTTCGTAGCGTCCCATTCTCATTAAAACGCTTCTTCACGCACAAGCTAATCTTCGTCTCTGTCTTTCGGGCAAATGGTCGTTGTTAATGTGCTGGGCTTTTCTCCTGGTCATTCCTGGACTCCTCATCCGTACTCCAGAAGAGAGAGCATGGGTGCTTTTCTTTGACATATCTGGTGGTTAATCTTATATGTCAACTTGACTAGCCATGGGGTGTCCAGATGAAACACTGTTTCTGGATTTGTCTATGAGGGTGCTTGGGATGAGATGAGCGTTTGGATCAGTGGGCTCAGTGAGGCAGGTCTCCCTCCCCCATGTGGGCAGACAGGGTCCAGTCCAGGGCCTGAACAGGAGAACAAAAGGCAGAGGAAGCAGGAATTTGTCTCCTTTTTCCAGCCTCACTACTTGAGCTGGGACATAGCTTCCCATCTTTTTCTGGCCCTCAGACTCAGATCTACACCATGGTATCTCCTGGTTCTCAGCCCTTCAGACTCAGACTGAATTACACCACCAGCTTTCTAGACTCTTCTGTTTGCACATGGCAGATCATAGGACTTCTCTGCCTCTGTAATCCCATGAGCCAATTTCTCATAATAAATGTCCTTTTAGATAGATAGATAAATAGACAGATAGACACACACACATTGTACTGCTTCTGTCTCTTTGGAGAATCCTGACTAAGACAGGGGCAAGTATGTCTGTCCACTAAGAAAATGGAATAATTGAGCTAGTCCACCTAGTCTTGCCATAGCTCCCTTGAGCCCAACAACATTCGTTTGTGAGATAGACATTTGAGGTATGTCAAGGATTCCTTACCTGTGTGCTATGGTCCCTGCATCTTGTCTCCTAATCAATGTAGATGTGGACCCATAATTCACCTGCTTCATGGCCATGAACCTTACTGGCTGCTCCATGCTGTCCTGGGATGAGGACACAGAACTGTAGGGCTGTGCATTATACCAGAATTCCCACCCCATCCTCACCAACACGTTCATGTCAGCCTCTGGCATCGGCACACCAAGCCTGGTGCTGACATTACAGGTCTGCTAAGCTCTGGGTTTATTGGTATTTCAACTCTGCTGAGAACTGGACCCCATCTGTCCCTTAAGAGACAGAATATATTCAGAACACCCTTTCTACTTGAAGTTCCTACAATTAAATAGTTACACCTCTTGGCTAGAGATGAGATTGTTCTCAGGATAACTCACTTGCTGCAGAATTGAACCTATAACCTCCTATTATGTTTTCAATTATGACTAAATAAGAATAAAATATGAGTCCCTTTCTGAACATATCCTGGGAACTAAATAATTTTTTTTTACAAAGGTAGGAAAATTAGAGTACTAGCCCTCAGAAATAGCAACAAGACATGAATGCATGCTGGTAGAAAAGAGATGCCAGCCATCATCAAAAGTTGATTTCAAGTTCATGAACACAAGACTAAGTAGGACAGACTACACAAAAGGTGATGCCGAGCCCCACCCCACTCCCAAACTTTCTTATATCTGGCATGTGGGAAAAGACTGCATCTCTCTACTTGGAGTAACTGTTATTGGCAATCAAATTTCTGGGTGTCACTGTGTGCCCTTCTACAAGCATAAAGGGATGATGACTTTCTGGCAGAAGGCCCCGGGAGAGTTGCCAGACATCCTGATAAATAGAAATCATCACTATTCTCAGGGTTTGACCGTACATGTCAATGCTAACCTTCTACAGTTTTCTGATGTCCACCCTGAGTTTTCCCCATAGACAGGCACGAAGCCAAGATAATGAGAGAGCACCCCTGCCCTTTGCTGCGTAAATCCTGCTCCTCTCGGAATAACGCACGAGGAGGCTTGTTCACAGTGGGGTGCTGGAGCCAGCCCCAGCCAGCTCACGAGAGCTGATCGTTAAATTTTCAGAAATTTTGTGAGCAGGTTGACATCGCCTTGGAAGCTTAAAATCAGCCATAGCTGTGCAAACCGCAAGGGGGTTTTTGATCTCGGTCCAGCTGCTCATCACACAAAGATCTAATTATTGAGACAACAAGGATGGCCAAGGAAGAAAGGCATTTTTAATATGACAGATGTCTTGCCAGAACTGGAGAAGCTGCTTCAAATCCACCTCTCTGACTAAGGGAGGTCATGGGCTCTTAAAGGAGGGGCCACGTGCCTTGGGCAAGGTCATGGTGTCTTTGTGCATGGGGGCAAGTTGTGGGGGATGGTGAGTCATCAGGAAGTCTGTCCAGGGGCCTTTAGAAGCTCAGCTTCTTTGTCTTGTAGAAAATCCACCATTTGTGAGAAACAACTCAAAAAGTCAGGTAGTTAGTTAAGGGAGAAGATTAGAACAGGGATCATTGAAACTTGTTCAATGAGGGGGGTAGTTACAGTAACACCATAGTGAGATTATTTACACATCAGAAATTGACAAATACCACAAATCAGTGCTAGTTGTTAAATAGCTACCAGCAGGCCACCGCTTATCACTAAATTTTTATAGACACTCAGGGAGGATCAGAGCGTGAGTTAATTCACTTTTTAATTCTCCCAAGAAAAGAATAAGAAAGGCATAAACAGTCCCAAAATGTGGGGGTTAGAAAGGATGGTAGAGGTCACTTGGTGAAAAAAACACTGTGTTCAACAGAGGTGATAAGAATGTCGCACTAACAGGTACAAAGAAGTCACAATGCAGATCCGGCTGCAGGCCGGTGCTCTGTGCAACCCCCCATACACAGGTGCTACAGAATGACAGCAGAAGAGAGTGATTGCTTTCACTCCACTGTCCCTGCAGTGAGTTTTCCCATCTTAAAAAGGAAACATTTCATTTTCACCATGATTTTCCTCGACCTAAGATGCAGGTGGCTCAAGAATTCCCCAAGCATTTCTATGGAAAAGAGCCTCTTCCTGCTTCTATAGAGATGTCCAGGGAGGGGCTGGGCGCTCTTCTCAGCAGGAAGCCCCTCAGCAAGGTGGAGCATCTGCCTCCAGGCAGCAGGTCGGTTAAGTTTTCTGGACTCTTAAGAGGTTAATATCAAGGCTGAGTTCAAGCAGCACTGAATTCCCTGGGCACCTAAGGTTCCGTCCCTCTACTACAGGTTGACCTGGCATAGATGTCCTCTGGCTCTGGCATTGACACCATGCCTGGGGGACAGCGAGTGACCAGAGAGACTGGGGCCTGAGTAGCTCATCAGAATTCCTGTGGCCAAGATCGCCACACCTTCATCACCCTGGCAGGCGCTGGGGAGCTAGGGAGGGAAGAGACCATTGGTCCTATTTTGTGGTTTGTGTCAGACAAAGTATAGCAGCTTGTCCAAGTTTATAAAAATGACAAGGCAAAACTGAGAACTTTTCACCTTATAGATTTATTTTACAGGTGGAGAAAACAGTTGAGAGCATGTAAAAGAATAAGAGTGAAGTGTTGAGCCAATTAGCACTTGTGCATTGTTTGCTAATAGTTCTTACACCAACAGAGCGCCTGCCTTTGGTACTTAAAAGTTTGTTCTTGACACTTAATTAAATAGAATATTAACTATTCAAAGGAAAAATTTAGGTGTTAGATTATATGGGTGACTTTATAAAAAATTACAATGTATTCTATAAGAAAAGTACATTTGAGTGAATCCAGTCTGAAGTTGCTGATGTCCTTAGTTTCCATGCTGGAAGTAAATGCAACCATGTCTTTTATTTACTTTAAACAGGTGTCAACAGTCATGCAGACACTCCCAATGCATCCATGGCATCTAGTAGGATTTAAGTCACTTCAGTGAAGCTAACTTTGTGACTTGGATTTAGGTTGGCAAAAGGAAAGCATCGTTGAGCTCTGAGGAGTCTAGACTGGTGTGCTGATCCTATTCAATTCAACACTCAATGAGTGCCTGGTGTGTGTCAGGAAACAGACCAGCTTCTCGAACCGTATGGTGCATACAAGTCTCCTGGGCATCTTGCTGCTAAAATGCAGATTCTGGCTCACTAGATCTGGAGTGGGGCCTGAGATTCAGCTTTTCATGCTCCAAAGTGATGCCTATGTTGCTGGTCCAAGGAGTAAACTGTAAGCAGCAAAGAACTGAGCAGTAGAAATAAAACGATGAGCAAGACAAAGGCTTCACATCTTAGGAGCTTATGGACACATGCGCAGGCAATTTCAATATGATGTTAGTGCTATGATGGGGGTACCACATGCACAGGATGCTGAGATGGAGGAAAAAAAAAAAAAGAGAGACATCTAACAGCCAGGGAGGGAGGATGCCAAGGAAGTGGAGAGAAACGCAGGACCTGATGAGGGATGGCCTTGTCTCTTTGGCTACAAAGTTTAGAATTTGTTTGATAAGCAATAAGGAGCCACTAAGGATTACTGTTGAATCGTGGAAGCAACATGGCTTGAGTTGGATTTAGAAGATCATTCTGGAGCCACTGATGGAGGTTGGAGGAGACATCTTAATTCTTTCCTTTTCAGGACCTATTGATTCTGCATCAAAGTTCTGTTCTAATTCTATCACTTCTTTCCATCTCTCCTGCTGCTCCTTCAGGTCCAGGCTCCATCATTTCTTACCTAGAGTAATGAAATCACCTCCTAACCAGTTCCCCGACTTCTAATCTTATCCCTACAATGCACTTTCCATGCAGCAGCTGGAGTGATCTGTTTTGAAGGTAGATCAGATCGTGAGTTAAGGGGAAACTTCCCCTTCACTCCTGAAGGTTTGCTGAAAGATCAACTCACAGTAAAGCAGATTAATAAGAGAAAGATTTATTTACCATGCACATGAGGAGAATCACGGAGCAATTACCCAATATCCCAATGGGGTGCAGAAATTTATATAGCCTCATTTTAGAGGGAGGGGAGATGGGAAATATAGGTAATTCTGCTTAGGGGTGATAAATGGTTACTAGGGAGGCTGAATAGATACTTGGGAGAACGAATGGATGGGGAAAACAGATTGACTTGTAAGTGATTCTCTTTTGGAAATTATATTAACCAGAGAGACAGGTATTATATTTAAAGTGATTTAGGTCAGCTCTGGTTGCATCCTTGATCTTTTTTCCTGTAATATATTGAGATAACAATATATTATTATTAGATATTAGTCGATTATCCTAATTATTTATTTATTTATTCTTCCTGGAGACAGAGTCTCACTGTGTCACCCTGGGTTGAGTACACTGGCGTCAGCCTAGCTCACAGCAATCTCAAACTCCTGGGCTCAAACGATCCTCCTGCCTCAGCCTCCCAAGTAGCTGGGACTACAGGCACGTGCCACCACACCCAGCTAATGATTATTCTTTTTAATGGGTCTGGTTTTATATGAAGAAAGAGGGAAAGCCCCTTCCAATGCCTATTGGTCGTTAAGGGCCTTTCATTCAAAATACTCCAAGGAGTCATATTTTAGGGTGAAATTTCCTTAGCTCTTTCACCTCCAATAGCTCCCCATGGCTCTCCAAATCCCCAAATCTACCCATGGCCTGTTAAGCCCAACGCGACCCTACCCCAGCTCAGACTGTCCTTCTCTCCCTTGACAGTCTCCACGCACACCAGCCTACAACCTTCTCCAGACACAGAAAACGTGGACCTGGGACTGGCTCTTTGTCACCATCTCTCAGCTCTCTGCTCCGATGTCACCTGCTCAGACAGCCCTGCTCTGAATACCCAAATTTAATCCACCCCTTCCGTCACCTTCTATCTCATTATCTTGTCTTTGGAACACTTATTGGTATCTGGAATTTTCTTGTTCAATTTATTATTTAGTCACTTATATCACACACACACACACACACACACACACACTCATACACATCACCATAATAAGCTCAGTGACAACAGAGACTTTGTTTTCTGTGATATCCCCAGCCCCTAGAGCAGTGCAGATGGAAGATGCTCTATAAATATTTGTTGAATGAACGGTTTTCTTGAAGGTAAGATGAGTGCCAGGAAAATCTACTAGAAGCTTTTGAAGTCATCCAGCAAGACCAGAGGAAGCCTGAACTAGAGTATTATTAACAGCCAGAGAGAGGTGATTGGTTGAGAAACATTGATTCAATGTTTCAGTAGGACCCGATAGGACTTGGTGATTGGAGAGAGATAGAGCGTGTAAGTAAGGGAAGAAATAAAAATGACTTGACTTCTATCATGCACATCTAGTGAATGATGCTGCCATTGAGATAGGGAATCCTAGAAGTAGAAAATGATAAATTCATTTATAGATATGATAAATTTGGGGTTCCTCTGGAACATCCAGCTGGAGATGAATACATGGGTCTCGAGCTTGGGAGAGATGTCTGTGCTCAAGACACAAATTGGGGAGTTATCAGTATCCAGATAGTGGTTAGATTGGTCAGAGGGATTATATATAAGAAGAAGATAAATACACAACAGTCAAAACCTTGGGGTACGACAACAATTAGATGATGAGTGAAGAAAGCAAAGCCCACTAAGGAATAGTCAAATAGAGATGAGGAGAGCCAGAACATTTTTCTCTGTGTCATGGAAGCCAAGGGAACATAAAAGTTCCAAGGAGGCAGGAGTGATTAATGATGTTAAATTTAGCGGAGAGGTCAAGGAAAATAATGAGCAGAAAGTGCCCACTGGATTTGGCAATTAGGTGCTCACAGCCTCCTAACATAGGTGGAAGTCCAATTGCAGTATAATGAAGAAGGAATTGGAAGTGATTAAAAAATAATTCCTTCAAGAACTTTGAATGAGAAGGGAAAGAGAAATGACAGCAGCTAAAGAGGTCACAGGAAGGTTCTGTTTGAGAGCATTTTCAATAATGGAAGAGATTCAAATACAATGTTCATGTGCTAAGGGTAAGAAGCTGGCAAAGAGGGGGTGGTTGAATGAGGGGAGGAGAGATAAGTGATGATGGAGCAGAGACACAAGAGGAGGACGGAGGATGGGGTGTAGGACATAGGTGGTGGTGCCCGTCTTCAGCAGAGAGATTCCTTATTCTCTGAGTCAAGAGAGAATGGAAAGGCAGAGTGAGACAGGCAAATGAGATTAAATAAGATTATACTTATTTAATAATTTATATTATTTAAATATATATTTATATTACATTAATAATATAAATTAATAATTCATGTAAATAATATTTATAAACTTCAGATCATTATAGACCTGAAGTTTCTCAATAAAATAGGCAATAGGTAGACAGTTTAGATTTTTGAACACAAGAGGCAACATTTTAAAAATGAGAGCCAAGAGCCAAGACATCACGTCCTGGCAGCCTCCGCATAACGTCCCACAGCAAGTGGACTGCAGGTGGGAGCCCGGGAGGAGGTTACTCCAGACCCTCAGAAACAGCAATAAATAAGGACCCAGAAGAGTCACAACGTCTGGGAGGCAGAGGGCAGCGCTGCAGCACCCTCCTCTGGGCACACACAGGCGAACTGGGAGGTGCTGTAGGTTCCGTGCCAGACCACTGAGATGAAGTGAATGTCACAATAAAATGAGTCACACAAACATGGTGGTTTCCCAGTGCATATAAAAGTTTTGTTTACACTACACTGTAGTCTATTAAGTGTGCAATAGCATCATGGACATATCTTCATTTTAAAAATGGACATTTCTTAATTTAAAAATACCTTATTGCTAAAAAAAAAAAAAATTAAAAATGCTAACAATCATCTGGGCCTCCAGAAAGTCATAATCGTTTTGCTGGCGGAGAGTCTTGCCTTGGTGTCGATGGCTGCTGACTCACCAGGGCGGTGGTTGCTGAAGGCTGGGGTGACTGTGGCAATTTCTTAAAATAAGACAACAATGAAGTTTGCCCCATCGATTGACACTTCCTTTCACAAAAGAATTTTCTGTAGCATGCGATGCTGTTTGATAGCATTTTACCCACAATAGACATTTTTCTCAAAATTGGAGCCAATCTTCTCAAACCCTGCCCCTGCTTTATCAACTAAGTTTATGTAATATTCTAAAATCTCTTGTTGTCATTTTGACAATATTCACAGCATCTTCGCCAGAAGTAGATTCCATCTAAGAAACCACTTTCTTTGCTCATCTGTAAAAAGCAATTCCATGTCTGTTCAAGTTTTATCATGAGATTGCAGCAATTCAGTCCCATTTTCGGGCTCCACTTTTCATTCTAGTTCTTTTGCTATTTTCACCAAATCTGCAGTTACTTCCTCTATGAAGTCTTAAATCAAAAGTCATCCATGAGGTTGGAATCAGCTTCTTCCAAACTCACATTAATGTTGATATTTTTATTTGATCTCCTCCCTTGAATCACAAATGTTCTTAATGGCTTCTGGAATTCTTTCTGGAGGAGAGATGGAGCATGTGAATGGAGGAAGAAATAAAGATGACTTGATGACTTCTATCAACTCCGGGAAGTTTTCAATTCACTTTTCCCAGATCCATCAGAGCAATCTCTGTGGCAGCTACAGCCTGATGAAATGTATTTCTTAAATAATAGGACTTGAAAGTTGAAATTACTCCTTCATCCATGGGCTGCAGAATAGACGTTGTCTTAAACCACATGGAAACAACATTAATCTCCTGACACATCTTTGCCAGAGCTCTTGAGTAACCAGGTGCATTGTCAATGAGCTGCAAGATTTTGAAACGAATCTTTTTTCCTGAGTGGTGGGCCTAAAATATTCTGTAAACTATGCTATAAACAGAAGTGCTGTCATCCAAGCTTTTGTTATTCCGTTTATAGAGCACAGGCAGAGTAGATTTAGCATAATCCCTAAGGGCCCCAGGATTTTCAAAATGGTAAGTAAGCATTGGCTTAAACTTAAAGTCAACAGCTGCATTAGCCCCTAACAAGATAGCCCCTAACAGCCTATCCTTTGAAGCCAGGCATTGACTTCTCCTCTCTAGCTATAAAAGTCCTAGATGAAATCCTCTTCCAATAGGAGGCTGTTTCATCTACATTGAATTCTGTTGTTCAGCGCGGCCACCTCCGTCAATGATTGTAGGTAGATGTTCCAGATCACTTGCTGCAGCTTCTCCATCAGGACTTGCTGCTTCACCTTGCACTTCTATGTTCTGACAACAGCTTCTTTCCTTAAATCTCATAAACCAACCTCTTCCAGCTTCAAACTTTTCTTCTGCAGCTTCCTCACCTCTCTTAGCCCTCATGGAATTGAAGAGAGTTGGGACCTTGCTCTGGATTAGGCTTTGGCTTAAGGGAATGTGTGTGGTAGCTGATTTGATCTTCTTTTCTTTCTTTTTTTTTTTTTTTTGAGGCAGAGTCTCACTTTGTTGCCCAGGCTAGAGTGCCATGGTGTCAGCCTAGCTCACAGTAACCTCAAACTCCTGGGCTCAAGCGATCCTCCTGCCTCAGCCTCCCAAGTAGCTGGAGCTACAGGCATGTGCCACTATGCCCAGCTAATTTTTTCCATATATTTTTAGTTGGCCGATTAATTTCTTTCTATTTTTAGTAGGACAGGGTCTCGCTCTTGCTCAGGCTGGTTTCGAACTCCTGACCTTGAGCGATCCACCCACCTCGGCCTCCCAGAGTGCTATGGTTTGATCTTCTATCCAGACCACTCAAACTTTCTCCATATCAGCAATAAGGCTCTTTTACTTCCTTATCATTCATGTGTTCACTGGGGTAGAACTTTTAATTTCCTCCAAAAACTTTTCCTTTGCATTCACAACCTCACTAACTGTTGGACACAAGAGGTCTTGCTTTCTGTCTATCTCAGCTTTCTACATGCCTTCCTCACTAAGCTTAGTCATTTCTAACTTTTGATTTAAAGTGAAAGATGTGAGACTCTTCCTTTCACTTGAACGCTTAGAGTCCATTGTAGGGTTATTAATTGGCCTAACTTCAATATTATCGTGTCTCAGGGGATAGGGAGGCCAGAAAAGAGGATGGGAAATGGAGGAATGGCCAGTGAGTGGAGCAGTCAGATCACACACAACATTTATTAAGTTTGATGTCTTATTTGGGTGTGGTTTGTGGTGCCCCAAAACAATTACAATAGTAACATCATAGATCATTGATCACACGCCACCATAATAGATATAATAATCATGAAAACATTTGACATATTGTAAGAATTAGCAAAATGTGACATAGAGACTCAAAGTGAGCACATCCTGTTGGAAAAATGGTACCAATAGACTTGCTTAATGCAGGGTTGCCATAAACCTGTAATTTGTAAAACATGTAATATCTGTGAAGCACAATAAAACAAGGCATGCCTATACACCACTATATCATGAAGACTCAAAATTCATACAGGACACAAAATAACCTTTGGCTTCATATTCTTCCCTATCATTCTACTTCCTTTATTTATTCAAATGTCTCACAGCATTGATATGTGTAGAAGAGAGTTAACATATCAGGCCTGAGACTGGTATCCTTATAAAGATCTGCTTGCAAGGGTGGCATCTGGGAACTCGGCACTCAAACAGTTCCCTAAATGATAAGGGCAGTTTACGGGACTGACTATGCAAACACTGTGGTTTATGCTAAATACCTGCTTTCCTTCTATGAGCCTGGAATTTTGGTATAAGCTACACAAGCAGTACCTATGTGACTAGCGCCAATAAAAACCTTAGGTGCTGAATCTCTAATGGAATCCCCTGGGCAGAAACATCTCACCCATGCTGCTGCATTTTCACTGATTGGGGGGGGCGGGAAGTGAGCTCTGTGTGAACCCTCATGGGAGGGAGAAGAATAAGGAAGCCATGTGAGATTCCTCCTGACTCTGCATTTGGAATCCTCCAGACCTGCCCATGTCTTTTTCCTTATGATTGGATGTGTGCCCTTAGTATATTACTGTAATAAATGTCAGCCATGAGTGCAATTATACGCTGAATCCCATGAGTATTTCTAACACATCTCTGAACACAGGGGTCTTGGGGATCCCTGACACAGGTCTGTACCTATCTCCCTGTTCTCTGGTGTCCCCCCTGTTCTCTCTCTCTCTCTGTATGCACACAAAGAGGTCATGTGAGAACACAGAGAGATCATTGCCGTCTGCAAGCTGGGAAGAGAGCTCTCACCAAAACCTGACCATGCTGGCACTCTGATCTCAGACTTCCAGGCTCCAGAACTGTGAGAAAGTAAATTTCTGTTATTTAAGCATCCAGTCTACCACATTTTTGACAGTAGAAAGTCAAGTAGGAATTTTAAAGTTGTAACTTATCTGTATATTTGATTTTATGTAATTACTTATTGTCTTATTTGAGTCATAAATAATTTAGAAAGCTTTGTGTAGCATTCTGGTAAATAATGATTTATTCAATATCTTCTTAAAAGAAAGAATTACAGTACTAGAAAGATAGGAAAAGAACACATTTGAATCCCCAGAGCTTATGAGATATTGCCCATGAAACTATGCTGGTCTTTAAATTTCTGGGCTGTGAAAGTTGAAAGTGCATGCCAAGTACTATTTTCTCTCATTTCTTGACAGTTCATAGGAAATTTAATTCATAAAGGTCTACGATAACTTAAAACTCAACTGGTGGGTAAGATTGAGTCAGACTTTTATAAGATCCAAAGATCTTTGAATACCTTCTATAAATCTTTCAAATCAGTCTTCTTTGGAAGAAAGAGATTGTCTGGGTCAAAAGTAAAATTAATTTGATCCTCAAAAAATTTAAATTTATTCCATCACCTAAGCAGCATATCTAGATTTGGCAAGATGCCTCCTCATCTTGCTGAAGATTCAGTCCACAGAGATAAAATAAAAATGATTTGTACCCAGAAGCATTCAGGAGACTGCAGAGAGGAACCACTACAGTAAATAAATGAAATGTTCCCTTCCCACAGGCAGGTTGTCATGTGAATGTGAGAAATAAAGTCACTTCTTTCCTCTCATCTGGATAATACCAGATGAGAGGAAAGGGCTCTCATGGAGAGCCCTGTCCGAGGCTCAGCCTTGTACTTGCCTGGGAAATATGATGTAAATCCCTGGGAAGAAATCTCTCCCCACTCCAAGAATCACCTCTATCCACAGGCTAATCTCTGGGATTGCTCATGGAGAGCCTGGATAATTTAGGCTAGAAAGGAGAGCAGGTCAGGTCACTTGTCTGAGCTGGAGTCCCCATGAGAGCTGCCCTCTGACAGCCCATGGCATCTTTGGGAAGCGCTGACTTGCCAAAGTCATTTTTGATAGCTCTCAAACAACAGCTATCTTCCTACTGTGAAAAAAAAGGTCCCTGTACTTGTCACCCATTGGTCCTATTTCCTCCCCTTGGCACCATGGCGTTGAACAGGTCTACCCCTTTCCTGAAAGACTCTAGGACCCCAGCAGCTCTGCAGGCCTCCCTGAATCTGCTTTTCATGCTTCACTGACCCGAACATACCCCATTATGTCCAGGTGCCTCTTAAAGTGATTACTCCAGCCCTATACCTAAAGACTCTGGGAAGTCTGATCCCCACGGAGTCAGACTGGGATTTACACCTCCTCCATGCCCGATATGTGTTCATGTTAGTGCAGCTTGAGATCACACTAGCTTCTTAAGGCAGTCACATCATTACCATTAGTTCTTTTTATAATTAGTGTGGAATAGCCCAATTAAATATATTGTTACATTAAGAAGAAAATGCCTCTGGGAGGGTTTACACATAACACTATAGAGGGAAACATAGTTTTGAATTGATTTCTCAGATCTATGTCCTCTGTGGGCAGTCTGACAATTGGGCACCAAGAAAGTACTCAATTTGAGGGAAGAACAGGTGGATTTTGTGGATTTTGTGAGAAGTGGGGAAGCCAGGTCCATTGGGGTACCTACCACACAGTGCAGAATGAAGGTGGGGGGAGGCCAGAAAAAGAGGAGGTGAGATGATGTCAAGGAGTGAGTTTAACTTTTCCATGATTTTTCTGGGGCTTAAAATTGCCTGAGCTGACGAGTCTGCTCTTTCCTCTTTTCCTTCCACTGAATTCTCTAGGAGCAGGAACTCAATCACTCGGTTGGCCTTCTCAGATGGAGACAGGACTGTTTCCCTTGCTGTGTTCAGCAATTTCAACTTTTATACCTTCTTCTGGCAGGTTCAGATCCACTCCATTATTCCTTTACGCCTTTTTAAAAGTGATCTTTCCTTTCCCCCTAATCAATGTAGTCATGAACAGCTGCATGACTCCTTAGCCAAGGAATTAATTTTGGCAGGGGTGGGGCAGGGGACACAAACCAGACAAACCACTGAGTGGTCTGAATACCAGTGGTTGCATCACAGACTCACAGCGTCACAGAGCTCAGAAGGACCTCAGAGCAGTCAAATCATCGATTTCACCTGTTCTACATGGAGGCCTAGGAAGATAAAGTGCAGTGAGGTGGGGTGACTTTGCTGCAATCTGGCAACTGGCTATGGGACAATCACAGGAGAGAGGGAAGAAAACCAATATGTTCTGAGCCCTTCCAGGCACAGGCTGGGTGCTTTCCATATATTTAACTCTCACGCTACCCTTGTGGAATAGGTACCGTAATGCTCACTGTATACGTGAGCTCACAGAAGCTAAGCTCACAGACCTCGCCCGAGGTCACGCAGCTAATGGATGAGTAAGATTGGAACACCTCCAGAGCCCATCATGTTTCCACCTTACTACACAGCCCCCTGAAAGTCACAATCGCATCTGCAGACATTTGTTCCATTTGATTCTAGGTCTGTTAAACTTTAATGCCACATGCTGAAAACCATAGACACAGTTACATAATCCTGTAGCAATGAGAAATAAAGAGGCAACGTTAGGAAAAGGCTCCATTTCTGCATTAAGTCTGTGAGGCAGGACCACAAATGGCTATAGATCCTGTGAATAACACTGGCATCTGCAAGCTAAAAGCCACTATTGAGTGAGCAGCAGGGGGGATCCAAGAGTTTTATGTCATGTCCAGAAGCATCTTTCTTATGTGGGCAGAGTCAGTAACATTATCTACTGCTGCAAGAGCAGTCATGTCAAGTAAACACACACACATGCACACACACAGACATACACATTCACAAACAAATACATCTCTGGGGCTTCATTTCCCAATTTACATCTCATTTTTGCGCACAGAAAAGATGCAACTTAGCCACATTTGCTTGGGCAAGTGAGGCCTGGAGACATTGGCAAAGTGGGTAGAGAAACACAAAGAGCTAGAGTGCGCTATGTTTGGAGAGATGCTGGGATCTGCAGTTTGGGGGATGTTTTCATCCCCCATGAAAACACGGCTGACAGCCCTCCCCCAGGACAACCTGGAAAGTACTAGAAGATGGTGATGTCTCAGACTAGTTAGTATCTATCTATCTAGTAACCAGTTGATTCCAAACACTTCTGCCCACAAGTAAGAAAGGTAACTTAATAAGGCTTTGACTCTTAAATAATAGTCTAAATAATTATTTAAGTAATAATTTATTCTAAATTCCTGAAGAAGAAAAAAAAGACACCAGACCTAGATGGTTTTATAGGCAAGTTTACCTGCATTAAGGCAAATAATGTCTATCTTATATAAATTGTACCAGAGAATAGAAAAAGACAAAAAGCTATCATATTGTTTTGATGCAAAATATTATAAAAGAAAAAAAAGTAGAATTAGAGACCACACTCATTTGCAAATATTAGTACAACAGTCCTAGGCAAAATGCAAGGAAAATAAAATTTACAAATGTCAATATTAAACAAAAGATTACAATCAAATTTAATTCATTGATTTATCCTAGTAATGCAAGAATAGAGGAAAACAGTTTTCAACTGTCAATTCTGAAATCATCATCTGCTAATTTAATGTTTTACAAAATTTGGGATCTTAACTGGGTCTATGTCTTTCTCTGCTACACTGATTCATAGAAGATGGTTTTTGAATGATATTTCCTCCCTCTTTTCCTTATAGGTACAGACTGCCACAACAACAAAAAATGCAGATACTCTTTTAAAATCTTTCAAGCATCTCTTGTGTCCCTCCCTCTGCCTGTTCTAGGCATCTTCCCATTCATCCCATGAAAAAATATTCAGTTGACAAACGTTGGCCAACATCTTCACGAGCCAGAATAGCTCAGGCCTTGGCATCAGAATGCTCTTTAAGTCTTGATTTTGCTTTTACTATTTACATGTCTGAAAGAAGTCTTGTGACTGTTTTGAGCCTGTTTCCCAATCTGTAAAATGTGCACAGTACCCCACACCTCACGGTGTTGTGAAAATAACAGGGGCAGATGGGGATGATAGCTTTTTATCTCATAATCACATAAATTATAGTTAACACGACTCTTTTGCCCTCTAGATTATTAGCAAAGTAAGGAAAGGAATTATAGCTTTTTCATCTTTGTCTCCCCAGAACCTAGTACAGTGGTGAAAAGGAGAAGCAGGGAGACAGGAGGAGGATAGAAATAATGACTGCCACTTGCAGGGCTGTATCGGACACTGCAAAAAGCAGTGTCATCAGATCCTTTTACTTGTCTATGTCCCCAACTGCACCCTAATCTTGTGTTAGCAATCCTTATGCCCTCTGTGCCTAGAATGGTGCCAGGCACATAATAGAACTCTCATAATTACTTGTACAATAGCAGCAGCCAGCCAGCCATACACCCTGTGTTTAATCAACATCTCCTCTTCTCATACTAAAGGCATCTTTCTTCATAGAAACAAAGGGCAGTGAGAAGTTAGACGTCAATGTTGAGCCATTGAAAAAACTGAAGCAAAACACTATTAAGTGGCTCACCCATACTCAAGTCAGTGGTGACATGTTGTTCCATGCTCCACACCCAGTCTCTACCCACCGTCCAACCAAGGGAAATAAAGAATAGAAAGTCCCTGGGGTGAGACGAGGAACAAACAGAAAGTTCCTACCACCTGGGACAAGCTAAGAACAAAAGAGACTGTTTGCAAACCATGTAGCACAGAGCTTCACTGCAAGGATAAGAGACCTGCCAAAATGGGAATGCAGAATTCCAACCTGAGAATCTCATATTTGATCTAAAAGCCAAGGAGTGACTTGCTCTGTTGGCGAGAACTCCCAAGAAGTGAATGGTGAGCACCACCCACCTGGGGCCTCCCAAATGTGTCAGTTCTCAAAGGCACCTTCAGCACCTAGAGGGTGTTTCGTGACTGCCAGGTACATTGGTGACACTTTTTCCTTCTTCTCAGGAAGAACAAATAGAAAAGAACTGCTTTGCTTTTCAGATGAGCCTGTTCCTGTAATTTCCAGAAGGTGCTCAGGCTGTCCAAAGGTGTTTTGTCAGAATGCAGGTCATGTTTTATTCCAGGACAGGGACCACTTTCTTCTTACTCATGATCAAAACAAAACAAATAAAGATTGGAGAAAGTGATCAAAATCTTGTCAGTTTGTGCTATGGTTTGAATGTGTCCCCCCAAAAGCATGTGTTGAAAACTTAATCCCTAATGCTACAGTCTTAAGAGGTGGGACCTAATGAGAGGCCCTCATGAATGGATTAATGCTGTTATCGAGAGAGTGAGCTCTTTATAAAAAAGTGAGTTTCATCCTCTTATTCTCTCTCTCTCTCTCTCTCTCTCTCTCTCTCTCTGCCTGTCTCTCCCTCTCCGTCTCCCTCTTTGCTCTTCTACCTTCCACTTTCCTTGGTCCACCATGGGATTATACAACAAAAAGACCCTCACTAAGTGCCAGCCCCTTGATCTTGGACTTCCCAGCCTCCAGAACCATGAGCCAATAAATTTCTTTTCATTATAAATCATTCAGCCTCAGCTATTCTGTTGTAGCAGCACAAACGGACTAAGACAGTTTGCTTTATGGAAAAGAAATTCTGCTAAGGAAACTGGGTCAAATTAAGTACTGCTAATGAAATTTAGGATCAAGAGTTCCAGCAGGTGTGATTCCTGCTCAGAACAATCAGCATCCCATTGATCAGAACAGTATCTCTTTGTCATGGACCAAACCTCAACCCTGGCAGCTCCTTCACAGTTCTGTGCCAGTGTCACATTGTATGCAGGTGGCTCTGTGTCACCTGGTCTTACAACTGGAAAAACAACCCAAAATAAGGGCAAACACTAAATCACAGACCAGCCAAGGGGCCTTGCTGTAGTCCTGGAGAAGAATTCTATAGCTCCATTCTGCACTGTGACCAGGATGTGCCACAGGGCCCGCAGGATGACATGTCAGGGCTGAGACCAGGGGAACCAGGGTAAAACAAGCTTTTTGCCTCAGACATAAAATTTAAGAGGGCACCAAAAACTCAGCCATAAAGATAAACAATACTATAATGCAATATTTTTAAACATCGAAATGAATACAAAACAATCCATGATGAACAAACTGCCAACATTACAAATAAAGACAGGATCAATATTATTTATTGATTTTTCTTTTTGCCTAAAGTTCCAATACAGCTCAATACAGCACCATTACTGATCCTGTCTTTCTTTAAAATGTTCATATTAAATTATTTTTGCATCAATTTGGGGCTTTGTAAATACTGCCTTCAAATGCTATTTAACTTGATTTCTGAGATTTGGGCTGCCCCATTAGGTTCTGGGCCGAGGTGAGTGTCTCACTCTTCTCCTTGTGGTGCTCTAGTTCCAGCACCTTCCTTTGACACCCTAACTCATTTGCATTTCTTTTAGACTCTTATCTCCCCTTTGTTGTGTGTGTGCAGAGGGAAAGGACAGAAGCTGGCAGCTCTGGGTGGTCTTGCTTCTGTTTGCAAACCTTTCTGACATTCTCTGGGCTCAGAGCTTCCTATTTATTTCCTGGGTTGTTTTATACACCGGCTCCCTCTTGCTCTGATCCCATCATCGCCAGGGCCCTTCCAGCCTGTGATGCTGCACTACCTTTAGCAGGAGGCCCTGAGAGCTCCTGTGCCAGCTGGTTTTTTCCTCTTCTGAAGGAATTGATTCCCTGTGACCCCCTGAGCTGTAATCTCATCAGGCTGGAATAACTTGACACTGCCATTTGTCTGAAACAGAAGTCGTTTGTCTTCCAAACCTCAGGGCTGGGGCTGTCACCAATTCTGCCCCTTGGCCTCCTCTTGGAGGACTGTGACCACGCCATCAACTGCTTTTGCCTTGCCCGTGAGAGATTCTATTAAGTAGCAGGGGAGGAGAAAACTGCCCAGCCAAGAGTGCAGGAGCACTGCAGGCACAGAGGGGTGGCTGGGGACATCTGGGACTGTTATTGCTGAGGGTACCTCTCCGCCTGCAGGGGAGCCTGCTCCCTGCTGGCCCCAGAGCCAGGGCAGAGCTCTGCACTGGGTGCTGGCTGCAAGCACTGAGAGGCCTTCAGAGCCCTGCAAACGCCACAGAAGGTACAACTGTCAGGCAACGACACTAGACCTTGAGTGACTGACCTCTTTATAGCAGCACATGGTATTGTCATTAGAAGCTTCACAACACTGTGCTGCAACCCAGGGAGCACCAAGTGAGCTGCAAGGAAAACCAGGGCCAAGTTCAAGGCTGCCCGTTAGCAGCTGTGCAACCTTGGGCGCTTTGGGCCTCAGTGGCTCGACCTCCGTGATGGGCATAATAACCGGCCTGGCTATATCAGGGGACGGCTAAGACAGTAAAATGAGTTCATTGTGGAAATGTTTAAAAACTCTACTGCACCAAACAAATGTAACATATTATTTTGATAGTTATCTAACCAAAAGTAATTGCTAGACACTTTCAACATAAAACCCCAAGGCAAGAGATTGGCCCCAGACAATAGGCAAGGCAGGGGGGCCATTGTCCTGGCACAGGACTCGGGCTGTGGCAGTGGAGACGACACAGAAAGCACAGGGTGTAAGGACCCAGTCTCTTGTCTCTCACCCTGTTGCGTGCTGGGACTGCACAGCCACTGTGGCTGAATCAGGACAGATCTGAACCACATAGCAGTGGAAGTACCATGATCCAGCACACCACAGAGGAGCCCTGGGGTGCTGTCCGGGGGTGGACAGAGAGCATGCAGCAGGAGCAAGGCAGCCCTGGAGAAGACAAGAAGGGCATCTGAAAGCATCTTGCCCAGAGAACAGGAAGCTCAGTGAGTGGTGGTTTCCTGGAGGCCAAGATGATCAGAATGTTCCCATCAGGCAGGACCTGGCCTGTGAGAGCACATAAATCTATAGTGCATGTGACCAAGTGTCAGGACATTGGGTTTTCCTTTTGTGGTTACCCAGAAATTGAATCCCCTTACAGCACATTTTCTTGTGATTCTAAATAGAAAGCAGAGGCTTCTTCCACTAGAGATTATTGGAAAAAACAGCCAAATAGTCATTTTCTCAGCCTCCTTTGCATCTAGGCCCGGACAATGGTGCCTTAGGACACACACAAAGAAGAGAGGCTAAGCATCCTTTGGGCAGTGTGGCAGCAGCCATGGCAGCAGCTTGGAATGTCTGGGGGCAGGGACGTCCAGTGCCCTGGGCCAGCAGCTGGGGTGGCACGAACAGAGGTGTCCAGTGTCCAGCAGTTGCAGGGGCCTCGCCAGGCTGTTTTTTGGAATGTGATTTAGATTGTAGTCCTAGGTGATGCCTACTCTCTTCTTGTTCATGCCTGATTTCAAAACCTGTTTCTATGACCTTCTGTTCTGGGCTGAATATTTGTGTACCCCCAAAATTCATATGTTGAAGCCCTGTCCCCCAATGTGATGGTATTTGGAGGTTGGGCCTTTGAGAGGTAATAGATTAGGGCATGAGGGTGGGACCCTCATGATGGGATTAGTGCCTACAGGAAGAGGAAGACAGAGATAGAAGACGTAGACAGGACAGGTCTCTCTCTCTCTCTCTCTGTTTCTCTCTGTTTTTCTCTCTCTCTCTCTCCCTTCTTCCCCTCCCCCTAGGGAAAGGCCACATGAGCACTCAGCCTAGAAGCCAGGAGGAGAGCCCTCACCAGGAACCAAATCTGTCCTGCCAACACCTTGATCTTGGACTTCCTAGCCTCCAGAACTGTGAGGAATAAATGTCTGTTGTTTAAGCTGCCCAGTCTACAGCATTTTGTTATACCAACCTAAGCTAAGACACCTTCCTAGAGGTTCCTTAATCTATCTAATCTCCATTCGATAAATCTCTTAACTATTCACATCAGCAGCAGTAGTTTCTGTTGTTTGTCTTGAAAAAGTGTGGATGACACACCAAGTCTAAGTATCACAGACCCACACCCCTGATCCCTGATGGCTCAAGAACACAATGGCCATTGGGTGGCCAACACAGCTTTTCAGGGGCTCTGAAATACCGACTCAGGGCTTGATGCAAGGAACATGCTCTATTGCCCAAGCCACACAGGACAAGGTGTGAAACTCCCTGCAGGAGAGGAATAAAATAACAAACATTCAGTTCATGTCAGAAATCTGGAGAAATTATATATTTTGGTTTTATGTGTCAGTGACCTTTATCTTAATAAAATAACTCCATAGGGTGACTTTGACCATAACCTGGATAACTTTTTAAAAAGTTAAAATGTATCCCTGGCACACAGGACCTTAGTGAATGAACGAGGACTTGGCTTGCTAATTCAGAAGGTATTCCAACCCCTGAGTGAGGAAAATGTCAAAAACTTCTGGCCATTAAACAGAAACAAGGTTCAGAAGAAAGGGCCTGGCCCAAGCCAGCCAGCTCCTTGGTGCTGGGCCTAATTCCTGTATCCGTCATAGAAATACACATGCTCTCCCACCCTCAGCTGTGTGGACTAATGATTTCTTTTGAGATAACAGCATCAAATCAATGTATAGTCACAGAATTCCGAAACTGGAGGCAGTAGTGTGCCAATAAACACTTAACAAGTAGCTCTCAAAGGAAAACAAAAAGAATGCACGTATGTGCATACATGATGATATTATACATTTACTGATATAAAGATGTGTGACACAATTTACAGATAATAAATAATAAAATACACAATATTCTTTAGTGGAGATTTCATATAGTCAATTGATTCTCCCAGAATGTTTCCTTGATTTTTGCTGAAGCCTTGTATCTCTCATTAAACTAGGGTTGCAATTTAATCACAATTTGACAGAGGGAATTGCATCTCAATCTGCTGTTTTCCCAATTAATTCATCATCATTACATATGATGAGATGTACAGATAAACTCACTGTGGCACAAATTACGTTCATTGAACTGAATCCTCTTCCAGCTCCAGCACCGGCCACAACAGACTTTTAAGTTGAATCTGCCTTATTAACATCTTCCCCTTTACTTGCTTAAGTCTAGACCAGGCGTCCTCAAACTACAGCCCCGTGGGCCACATGCAGGCCGCCTAGCACATTTATCCGGCCCTCTGGGTGTTTTTGCCGCCACTGCCTGTCCTGCTTAGCAGCCGACTCGCCCTGGGCCCACAGTGCGCACTCTCCAACAGTCTGAGGGACAGCGAACTGACCCCGTTTAAAAAGTTTGAGAACCCCTGGCTAGACAATCAACAAAACAATAAATCAAGCACTGATTGGTAGTATTTGCCAATTCTATGGTATAACACTCTTACCACAGCCAATTTCAAGCTACCAACGTGAGACCCCCAACCAGAGTAGGGAATGGATGTACAGTAGTACACATCACATGATATTTCCACCATATAGATACAATTGATGTAAAAAAAAAAAAAACACCTCAAAAGCATAAATAAAATGTAGTAAAAATAATTAGGCAGGGATTTGTTTTGAGTATCTATTTACTTTTGTTTTTAATAAATGTATTTAATTGTAAATTTATATAATTTTTAACAATGATCATATTTAACAACCAGCTCACAAAATTTCTAAGCACTTACCAATGCTCCCATGCTGGTATGAGCCAGATCTAGCACACCACAGCTGGAGGGGACCTGGAGAGTGTCACCTCTGCTGCTCCATGTAGACAAAGTATTTGGAGACAGGAGGTGAGGGTGGTGGAAATGTGGATCCAGCAGTCTCACCTTCCCACAAAGGTGTCCTGTGTGTTCACAAGTGCTGTGATTGTGGATATACATTAAAAGGGATGAAGTCTGAATTCTCATATGGCCCTGGCATGAAGCTCTCCAACTCCTCACTGCCTTTGTGGATTTGACCTATTTTCAGCCCAAAAAAATGCTGATTTATTCTCCAGTTGCCAACTTTGGCTACTGTTGCACAGACCTCCCTATCCCTACAGACACACCCTGGCTTTGACAGCAGCGTTTCTCATAACTCTGCAGGTCTGGAAAGAATGACACAGCTGGGGACCATTTCCAAGACAATTAAGGCTAATGAGCTGACTCAGCAAAAGCAGCCCAAAGGCAGGAAGCAGCTCTGGCTAGAGGATAGGGATGCCTTGGTAGAGATCAGTTAGCAAGTAAAATGGGAGAAGAATCTGATTTACTAGCAAAAATTAAGATGGGCTTGACCGGGCCTTAACGTCAGCTGAATTAGAGGGTGTATGTCCAGGGAGGCTGTGGGCAACGTGCACTTTCTATACCGTTGGTAGGGGTGTAAATTGTTACAGCCTGGATGGGTGGCAATTTGACCTTGACTCACAGACTTAAAATGCACGTTCCCTTTGACCCAGATGCTCAAGGATATTCACTGCACCATTGTTCGTATTAACAGTGACACTGAATTAGAAGCAAGTTCAAAGACTATTAATAGGTGGCTTGCTAAATTTATAAATGATAACAAATCATTTAGGCAAATGAATACTGTAAAGCCACTTAAAAGAACATGGCAGCTCTTTGTCACCTGTGGTTGAACAATCTCAAAGACATACTGTAGGCTGGGCGCGGTGGCTCACGCCTGTAATCCTAGCACTCTGTGAGGCTGAGGCGGGTGGATTGCTCGAGGTCAGGAGTTCAAAACCAGTCTGAGCAAGAGCGAGACCCTGTCTCTACTATAAAAAGAAAGAAATTAATTGGACAACTAATATATATAGAAAAAATGAGCCGGGCATGGTGGCACATGCCTGTAGTCCCAGCTACTTGGGAGGCTGAGGCAGGAGGATCGCTTGAGCCCAGGAGTTTGAGGTTGCTGTGAGCTGGGCTGATGCCACGGCACTCACTCTAGCCTGGGCAACAAAGCGAGACTCTGTCTCAAAAAAAAAAAAAAAAAAAAAAAAGACATACTGTAAAGTGAGAAAAGCAAGGTGAAGAACACTGTGTGTAGTTTGCAGCCATGTGTATATTTTAAATATATAAATGTATACACTTAAATATGCATAAAATATCTTTGGAAGGATATACAAAGAAAGGTCAAAGTTTGCCTCTGAAGAATAGAACTGATAGGGGACTAAGAGTGGAGAAAGACTTTCTTATCAACATATCCCTTTAAAACTTTTTAAGTTGTATCATGTTAATATCTCTTTTTAAAAATAAAATAAAAAATATAGTGTGTGGATATTTTTAAAAAGACAATAGTAACTATACTTCCATAGTTATTACCCAAAGTCCTGGGTCCCCCTCTAGTTTTTCTCTAGTCAGATGAGCTCTTCAACTCTAGTTTGCCTAGAATTGTCCTGATTTCAGAACTGAAACACCCATGTCCTGGGAAACCCTTTAGTCCAGGCAAACCAGGAAGGTTGGTGAATCAGCATCAAATATATCCTGCTGTTTCTCCTATAGCCAGATGCAAAATATGAAATATATGTACACATTGGTCTCTGCTCCTGGCTCCTGACACAGAGCTCCTAAATCCCTTGGAATTTCCTGGGTGATGTGAGCATCTTTCGTTCTACTGAGGTGACTCTTCGTGGGCTCTTAGATAAGGGTTGGTCATCAGAAAGACCAAGTCATGATTAGAAGCTTGGAACTTTCAGCCCCATTTCCCATTCTCCAGAAAAGGAAGAAGAGCTGGAACTAGTGTTAATAACTGATCATGCCTACATGATCAAGCCTCCATAAAAATCCCTAGACTATGAGGTTCTGAGAGCCTCCAGATTGTTAAACACATCTGTGTGGGTGTGAACCCCAACTCCACTGGAACAGAAGCTCTTGAGTTCAGGAGCCTTCCAGACCTCACCCTGTGCATCTCTTCATCTGGCCATTCATTTGTGTCTTTTATCATTTCCCTTACTAATATGATAAACTGGTAAACATGTTCCCGTGAGTTCTGTGAGCCATCATAGCAAATTAATCAAACCCAAGGAGGAGTCATGGGACTTGCAATTGGCATCTAAAGTGGGAGGAAGTTTTGTGGGACTGAGCCCTTAACCTGGTGGGATCTGACTCTAGCCCCAGGTGGATAGTGTCAGAATTGAATAGGAGGACGACCAGTTGGCATCCAGAGAATTAAAGAATTGCATGGTGTGGAAAAACCCACATGTCCGGTCACAGAATTGTTCTACGTTGAGTGGGAGAATATCAAGCACAGTTTGGTTTTTCTTATTTCTTACACCAGGGTTCATGGGTCCAGGAATCAAGTAGTGGAAATGGGAGTGGCACCGCTCACTATTGCCCCTAGGGACCTCCTAGCAAAGTCGAGGTTCCCGTTCCCGTGACTTTATGCTCTATTGGCCTAGAGGTCTTGTTCCCAGAGGAAGACAAAACAGTAATTGCACCGGAAGTTAAGAATGCCACCCGACACTTGGACTCCTCATCCCACTGAGTCAGCAGGCAAAGAAGGGAGCTACAGGGCTGGCAGGGGGCGGCTGATCCTCACTACCACGGGAAATTGGACTACAACTCCACCACAGAGCAAGGAAGACACGTCTGGAATATAAGGACCTCTTAGGGTGTCTCTTGGTGTTAGCACGTCCTGTGATTAAGGTCAGTGGAAATTTCCCATCCAAGCAGGACTGCTCATGGCCCAGACCCTTCAGGAATGAAGGTTTGGGTCACTCCACCAGGTAAAGAACCACGACCAGCTGAGTTGCTTGCTGAAAACAAAAGGAATACAGAGTGGGTAGTGGAAGAAAGTAATTAGAAACATGAGCTACAACCATGCGACAAGGGACAGAAATGAGGACTGTAATTGTCATGAGTGCTTCCTCCTCATGTTGCTATGAATATGTTTGTGTGTGTGTTTATGTATATATACATGTACAACCTTTGTTTTCTTTCCTATCTTATTCCCTTATCATGTAGCATAAGATATAGTGACTTTATATCATAGGACTTAAGTACTTTTAATTTTACATTATGGTACAGTCATGTGCCGCATAACAATGTTTCTGTCAATGACAGGCTGCATATACAGCAGTGGTCCCACAAGACTGTAATGAAGCTGAAAAGCTCGTATCACCTAGTGACCTCATGGCTGTCCTAGCATCATTACTCAGATTTCTATGGTGATGCTGTTTACACAAACCTACCATGCTGCCAGTTGTATAAAAGTATAGCACATACAACTATGTGCAGTCCCTAATATTTGATAATCACAATGAAAGACTATGTTACTGGTCTATGTATTTATTATGCTTTTTATCATTACTCTAGAGTGTAGTCCTTCTACTTATTTAAAAAAAAAAGTTAATTGTCAAACAGCCTCAGGCAGGTCCTTCAAGAGGTATTCCAGAAGAAAGCATTGTTATAGGAGATGACAGCTCCATGCATGTTATTGCCCCTAAAGTTATTCCAGTGGACAAGATGTGGAGTTGAAAGACAGTGATATTGATGATCCTGACCCTGTGCAGGCCTAGGCCAACGTGTGTGTTTGTGTCTTAGTTTTTAATAAAAAAAAGTTTAAAAAGTAAAAGCAAAACAAAACAAAAAAAAACTTTGAAATACAAAAAAGCTTCGGAAAAAGGATATAAAGAAAATGTTTTTGTACAACTGTAGAATGTATGTTTCAAGCTGAGTTTTATTACAAAAGTATCAAAAAGTTTTAAAAAATTTTAAAGTTTATAAAGTAAAAAAGTTATGGTAAGCTAAGGTTAATTTATTATTTAAGAAAGAAAACTATTTTTATAAATTTAGTTTAGCCTAAGTGTACAGTGTTTTTAAGTCTACACTAGTGTGTGGTAATGTCCAAGGCCTTCACATTCACTCAACACTCACTCACTGACTCACCCAGAAAAACTTTTAGTCCCACAAGCTCCATTCATGATAAGTGTCCTATGCAGGTGTACCATATTTTATCTTTAAACCACATTTTTACTGTACTTTTTCTATTTTTAGATATGTTTAGATACACAACTACTTTCCATTGAATTATAGTTGCCTATAGTATTCAGTACAATAACCTCTGATTCAGATTTGTAGCCCAGAAGCAATAGGCAAATTCATCATTGTGTGAACATGGACATCATGGAGTGTATTTATGGAGACCTAACTGGTGTAGCCCACCACTACACCTACATGGTGAAGCCTAACACTGCATTTCTGAGAAACTATCCCTGTCATTCAATGACACGTGACTGTATTTAAGTTATGGAGTACCAGGAGAAGAGTAAACATCACTCAAGATCTCTACCTCCTCTTCTGGGGAAGGGGTCAGTGTGTTTTCAACTGCACACAGGATAGTTGTATCATGATAGTTGGAATGATGAACTTTGATTTTGTCTTTATTTGCAGATTAAATATGGTTTAAGGAGATGCATACAGGTGCCAAGTTGACAAGAGGTGGACTTGTGACGGTGGATTTTATGTGTCAACTTGACTGGGCCAACAGTGCTCAGGTTAAACGTCATTCCTAGGTGTGTCTGTGATGAGGTCAGCATTTGAATCTGTGCACTCAGCAAAGCAGATCCCCTCCCCATTGCAGGTGGGCAACACTCAATCCATTAAGGGCCTGAATAGAATAAAAAACAGAGGAAAGAGGAATTCACCCCTGTTGCTTCCTGCCTGCCTGCTTGAGCTGGGACATCGTCTCCTCTTGTCCTTGGACTGGGGTGTACACCATCGGCTCCCCTGGTTCCCAGGCCTTAGCTATTGGACTGAATTACACCACCAACTCCCTGGGTGTACAGCTTGCAGAGGGCAGATGTGAGCTACTTCCTCATAATGAATCTCTTCCTATGTCTATATTTTTATATGTCTATTGGCTCTGTTTCTCTGGAGAACCACGACTAATATAGTTGGTCATGCTATTCACCTCACCAAACCCCTGTGGTGCCCTCAGATGAGCTCACTGTGGTCTCTGCTCCCATGGGCTCCTTCTCCCTGCCACAGGTGTCTACCACAGGTGTCTCCCATGGGTGCCTCCCACTGGCCAAATCCTTCCAGAAGCCAGAGGCCAGGGAGCTTTTGGCTGCAGTCCAAGCAGGTCCACCTCCTGGGCAGAGTGAAGGAAAAGAGCAGAGAGTGGTCCTGGAAAAGCTGACAGATGACATCCAGAGGCCTCACCTTTTAAAGAGTTCTCACTTTGGTGACCTGGATATAGAGCCATAAGCAGGGACTGAGACCCGGGGTATAGCCTCAACTCTACACTGTTACCTTCAATCCATCTTTGCACCTCAGTTTTCCCATCTGTATAATGAAGCGGGGGAAGTCCTAGGTACCCGTCGCACTCACCGCTTAGACTGCTGGACAGGGGTCACTGCCCAGCCAGCTGTGACACGAGACCTCAGATGAGTGCACAGTGGTCTCCAAAGAAAAGACAGAAACCCTCTCAACTCTCAGCACAGACTGACTTCACACGTACGTATGAGCGGAAGCTTCTACCCAAAAGCTACCCATTCTACTGCAGGATCCAGTTCTCAACATAGCGGATTAGTTCATGATGTCAGTCATGGGCCCCGCCGCCAGAGGCCCTGCTTCAGGACAACTTGGGCAGGAATCCCACGCAGGCTCTCCTTGTACCACTTGAAACCCGCTATCTCTCAGGACAATGCTGCATCCCAGTGCAGGAGTTTTTAAGTTCCTGTCCTCCTTAATGGAAACAAGCTATTGTTCTGTAATGGTTATTTTTAAAAAGCAACAATAAGAGTTTTGAGGCATTCGACCCACTTAATGCGTGGAGGTGTGGCCCCACTTGCTAAGTGGTAAAATTGCATTTCAAAACATGATCAAACGTCAGCCTAATCAGGCAGGTGCGAGGTTCTCAATCACAAGCCTCCAAACACATAATCAGGTATCAGTAAGGAGGCGTCTTAAGTGAAGAAGGAGATAAACAGTTGCCTTTGTGGTTATTTGAGAGGTTTTGCAACATTAAAATGGAGTACCTCACGCTCACGCAAGCTGACTTCAGAAGCTACTTGGCTGAATAAATCCAGGCACTAATTAGCACGGGAGATTTTAACTGGATTGCAGTTTAAAAGCCTCCGGTCTTACTGAGGAAACCTGTTTTGTTTCTTTTATTCCCAGCTGCCTTTAAGGTGTTGCCGTGATGGATGGCGACTCTTTGAAAAATCGCTAGAACGTTCTTCACTTTTTTCATACTGATGTTTTTTATCCCTTCAGAGAAATTTGCATCCAGATCACACACACGCATTCAGGACCGCAATGCCAGGGACCCATCCTGCCTGCCTCTCCACTAGGACAAGACTAGGGCCGGGAGTTCTGAAGAAAAATTACTTTCTGTTTTCCCAAACATTCAAAATGGCTTCTCGGTGGCCCAATAACTAATCCAACATAATCCTGTGAAAATCGCTACAAGATTTGGGGGACAATCCTCAGTAGAAGTGCTCTTTTTAAGAGTCGGTATTACTAAGACTGGCCTGTCACTTAGGTTTATTAGAGTTCGCCCATGCGATTTATTTTAAGGAATGCTGAGAAAGGGTCCCTGCTTAAATATGTAGCTTATTAATTTCTATTTATTCTCCTTGATTGTGAGTAGCAGTTTAGCTTTGAGAGGATTTATCATGATTCACTTTCTATTTCTCTTCCCTCTCTCGCTGGTCTTGTAGTACCACCAAAATATTCTTTTCTGTTCTTATAACTTTGTCTCCCACAGCTAAAGGAGCTGTCACAGCATTTGCTCATATGTGATACTGACTAAATAGAGTCACCAATGCCCTTGCCATTCAATAGATAGGCATTTGTGACCTAAAAAAAATCCATTATTGACTGTGAATGTCAATGTACTGCCCATGAAACAAAATTGAGAGAGTCTAGCCAGGTCTGAAAAATTCAGAGGATCTAAGACTGTGGGTTGTAAGGATGAATAAGCCCAAAGAACATCACCCTTTCCTCCTACCAGTCCCTGAAACCTGGCAGTAATTGCAGGACCACAGCAGGGCTTCGCTGTCAGATAACCTTCCTCTTTTGAGGCGTGGGCCCCAGCTGGATGCTGGATTGTATGTAGCTAGGGCTTTTGTGCCTCAGAACATTCAAACATGAAGTTCAAATCTATTTGCAAAGATAAAATGTTTCTCCTCTAAACCAGGGAGTCTGGCTATCTTTGGGCTTTTCTGATCTTCCTTTGTCACCTAACACCCTTCCTTCTTTGGTCTATGTCCCCCTCATTTTCCTCTCCTGACAGCCCAGGAAGTGGTAACCTAGACTCCTCCACATGCAGAGGCAGCTCACCAGCCCTTTCCACAGCCTACACGTTGGCGTGGCTTTCACAACTCACGCTGGACTGGAAACTCCCCCAGAATTCCATCCTGCAAGTGACTTAGAACAGTTCAGTCAAGATTTGTCCTCTTTGCCGTACTTGAGTAAACCTCTGACCTCTTATTTCATAGAGAAAATCAAAATCACCAGATAGCAGCTCTAGCAAGTCTTTGAGTGTCTCTCCTCTTCTGTGAATTGCCTTTATCGTCCCTCCTGTCCCAGTGGAAAAGAGGCCCCTCCTTCCTGCTAGACCAGTTCCTCCACCAATGTCTGGACCTCAACTCCATCAGCCTCTGACTCCTGCACCTTCAACTGCCCCTCTTTATTAGTCCTGACTAATCACTCTTTGTACATAACAGAACGTTAAATTAGAGAGACCACTGGAGACCAAGGCACCAAGATGTAATAACCACTACATTCCAAAGGGGGTGCTAGACCACATGTGAAATTTCCAAACAGCACAACCATGAACCAGTATTATCACTTTTAAATTCCCTCATTCACACAAAGGATAAAAAGGGTCCAAGGAGTGCGGACTGAGAGAGCTTTTTTGAGTAAAGCCACTGAAATGCTACGTGTCTCATCCCCGAAGGATGGAAGGAATGAGGGCCTTTCCCAGAAGCTAGTGAGAGAGCTTTAATGGGACCACCTGGAGAGACTAATGTGTGTCCCTGCAGCTGGAGGGCTGGAGGGACTGGGATGTAGCTCGTGTCTGAAATTGACTCCTGGGGAACAATGTAAGAGTCCTGCTCAGGGAGAGGATACCTGGGAGAGAGGACCTCAGCGGGCAGAGGCTCTGGGTGCTATTCATGGTAGCGCTGAGGGCAGAACTGAGGGAGGATGGGCGACCGGTCGGCTGAGGACTTGCAGTTGGAAGGGCCCATCAGAGGAACCCTCCAGGAGCCCATGGAATGCCCAGCAGTTCTGCTGGAAGCATCTGCTGGCCCAGAGAGGGCAAAGCCATCTTGCTACACAGCCAGCCTCACTCTCACCCCTCCTCCTGGCTCCGACCCAGTTGGGGGAAGCACAGTTAGCAGGCAGGGAATGAGAAGAAATGTCAGGTTGGGGGAGAGAGACCCTGCCAGCCCCCACCATCTCATCAAGGGGCCTGCTGGGGAAAGCGGAGAAGATGTGACATTAAACCAAGTTCCCAGCATTGACTGTGTATTACTTTGGAGTAGACATTCTAAATTAATTAGTGGAGACTGCAATTGTGACCTAATGTGATTCCAAACTTTCTTTTATGTGAGAAGAACCAGAGAAATGACCAGTGTCTTGAGCATATTTAAGGAACAATGGAAGACAAAAGTCTGCTTTGAGGAAAATACGCTGTGAGTGTTGACATTCTACCACTCACGGACACACTTAGGAGAGGATCACAAACCTGCGCTTGCTCTGGACTCCACGTCAGCTTCTAGCCTCGTCCTGCCTTTGTCCTCACCCTCCCGCAAGATGATTAGAAGGATTTCCACACTCCCTGCCTCTACTCCATCCTCAGCCATTTCCAGTCCATTCGCAGCCGTCTGGCTGTTACTGCTCAAAAACATCTCTGGAGAAGACCACCACTGACAGCTTTTTACTTTTTTCTCTTTTTTTTTCTTAGTTTTCAAAATAGGATGTGCTTTTATATTATAAAATAAAAAACACTCATTACAGAAAAATTAAGAAAATTTAGGCAGCTAAAATGAACACCAAAAAATAAAGTCTCTAAACCCATCCAACACTAAGTCAACCCGTTTTGGCGAGTTGGTATAGATCCCAGAGAACTTTCTGTGCACATATGTGTATAGATGCAGAGACAGAGATGCATGGAGAGTACACATACACACAAGAACATGTCAGTTACCTGGATTTTGTCATTATTACAATAATGCAAACGTGAATCAATTTGAATTCATACATAAATATATATATACTACTTAAAATGCATACATACATACATGCATATATACAGATTTCTATACATATTTTCACAGATATTTATAGGTTTAAATAGATGTCTCATTAAGGAAAAGCAGGCTTACAGGAGATGCAGATGGTTTATTTACACAGGTATATTCCTTACCCAGTGCTGCCACTATTATTATTTTGTATAGTGAGCTCATAGGATTTTATAGTCCATAGCCACTTTCTTGTCTGTCCCCAGTCTTTTGCTGTTTTGTTTTATCTTCGCATAACCTACATAAATCAAAACTGTCTCGTGCTCTCTGCTGCTTCTGTGTTATCCAAAGATTTATAAAAGAAGCAGCTCTGGGCAACTTGGCACATCCATTTACATGTCAGGAAACAGTGGGAGCTAAAGGATGTGATATTTTACTTAGCACTTTATCAAATAATAACACATTATTTCATTTATCTTCTGATTGCGTATATTGTGATGTTAAAGTATGAAGAGACAATGGTGGCAATTCTAGCAGATGATTTTGACACAGGGAATCTATTTTACACTCTACCATTGCCAAAATGTCAACATACTGTTCAATTTATATTACCAAGAATGTTTAGAAACATGTCTTTATGTTTAATCAAAGACTAAACAATCAAAAAGGAAAAAAAATGGAAACTAAGAATCCCCTACAATCCCACCCACTGGAGAAGATAACACTGAATAACTTGTGTAAGCCTTTCAGAGTTTTCTAAACATATGTAACCGTATCTACCAATATGCAATTGTATTTAGTTGTTTTTACAAAATGACATCATACTATACAGACTGTTCTACAACTTGGTTTTCTTACTTCATGTTATAAATGATTTTCCAAATCAAGATGTACAAAATGACCTTATTCCTTTGAACAGTGGCATATAGTTTTATAACATATTATGGCCTGCAATTTATTTAAGAATGTCTTTGTGGTGAAATATCTGTGTTATTTCAAAGTCTTTATTGCCACCAACAGTGAGGTTTTGCACATCTTGTACCTATATCTCTGAACAGTTGTCTAATTATTCATGTAGGCTAAACAGTCAAAAGTAGTCTTGCTTAGTCAAAATAAGCACGTTTATGGAACCAAATTATACACTAAAAAATTGTGCCAATTTACTTTCACTCAACGAATATCACATCTTATAATTTTTTGCAAATCCAATAGTTAAAAAATGAACTGGTTTCAATTAGCATTTTTTATAGTGAAGAAGACTGAACTTCTCATATGCTAATTGGCCATTTTAACTTCTTCTTCTAGGACTTGCTTGTTCCAGTCTTCATTTTTTTTCTGGCCTATTTGTCTTCTCTATCTATTCATAAAATTTCTCTGGATATTAGCAATATTCACTCTGTAATGCTGATCACAAATGATTTTCCCCATTTTCCTTCTGTCTTTTTTATTTCATTTATGAATTTCTCCCCACAAGAAGTTAAACTTTGCATGTAGTCGAGTATATCCATCTTTTCCTCATAGGATCTGCTTTGAATATTATGCTATCCAAGGCTTTTGCAACCCCCAAATTATAAAAACTTCACCCATAATGTTCTCCCAGTATTGTTATAATTTCACTTCTACACTTAAATTGTCACTTCATGGAGTATACATTTTTGGTAGCAAAAGTCAAATGAGAATCCGATAGAACTATACTCTACATACTATTTCACAATCTTTTTTGCCACATAATGCATTGTGACTGTATTGCCATGTTAATAAATATGTTTCTGTAATATTACTTTATCCTGGTTCCATTATTTATGTAATCAATCCCCTATTATTGGATAATCTGGATTGTTTGCAGTTACTTCAAACAGCACTGTGATAAAGGTGATGGTAGCTAAACCCTCATCCATCACCCTAACGATGCCCTTAATATACATTTGAATCTCTTTATATCTCCTCTAAAGCCCAGACCCTGCCCAGTCTTCTCCTCACAGTGAACTGTAGCCCCACCAGTTATTTTGCTCAAACAAAAACCTGAGAAATAATTTTTGATTCCTTCCATTGAAAGGCCAGGGAAGGAAATGGAAGGAAAGTAGAGCTAAATGGTAGAGCTAAATCCCATCAGCTCTACCCAACTGCCACCCCACTCAAAGCCATTGCCATTCTCACCTGGATGCCTGTGATAGACTCATGCTCCTACTCTTGCCCACTACAACCCAGTCTCCAGACAGCAAGCAGACTGTCGTTTTAGAATGTAAATCAGAGCAAGTGACTCCCCTGTTTAAGATCCTTCAGTGACTTTCCATTGATTGCACTTTGGGAAGTAAAATAGAAAAAGCCCTTACCAAGTCCTAGAATACCCCTGTCATCTGGCCCCTGCCTACCTCCCTGGCTCATGTTCCATCATTCATTCCCTTGCTCACTGGTTCTCAGACACTGACCTCCTTTCTAGTCCTTCAGTGGGCCAAACTTGTTCCTAATTTAAGGCAGAATTTCTCACCCTTGGCTCCAGCGACATTTCGGGCTGGATAATTCTTCACTGGGGCGATTGTCCCATGCACGGAAGGATGTTTACATGCATCCCTGGCCTCTGCCCACCAGCTGCCGGTAGCACCTCCCAGTTGGAACAACCAAAAGTATCTCTAGACACTACCAATGTCCCCTAGAGGACAAAATGGCCTCTGATTGAGAACCACTCATTTAGGGCCTTTGCACAAGCTGTTCCCTCTATCGGGAATATTCTGCCTCCTGGATCTTCCTACAATTTTTTTTCCTTGTATTCAAGTTCAGATCAAGTGTCACCTCCTCAGAGACGCTTTCCCTGTCTATCAAATCTAAATAAGCTCCCCACCCACCACCAGTCACCCACCGTCACATCACTCTGTTCTGTTTTTGTAATAGCTCTTATGCCTGTCTAAAATAACCTCATCCGGTTATTGGTTTACTTGCTTGTTGTCTGTCTTCCTGCTGAACCAATGTAGAGACAGAGCCCCCCAAATGAAAGCCAACTCCCAGTCTGCCAGTCCACCCAGCTGCCCAATCAGGCCACCCCCCCCCCAAGGCATTTTCAAATGATACAACCCTGGAAGAAGGATCATATTCCTCTTACCTTACCCTTAATATTACCATGAGGTGGATAGAGTGACCTTGAGAACTGACAAGTGTCTTTGGATATTGCCCATGGTACAAGCTGCTTTCTCCAACTGATTAGATCTAGGAAAAGAGCAGCAGCAAGTGACAACTGTGAAGCAGTGGCCAGACAGCACCCTTGCCAGTCCACCTCCAGCTCAAAGGGAGTGAGCAGGGAATTCATCCTGTAGATTAATCCAGAGTGTTAGCAGGGACAGGTGGGGGTGAGGCCTGGCCCCACAGGAGGGAGCTTCAGGGGTGTACATAACGTGACTCTCTGAGTTACAGTTTTGAGAACTCAGAGCCAAGTGCCCGAACATCCTCTCATTCTTCTGGCCTGGGTGACCCAGGATTCCATCAGCGTTAGGAGTCTATCATGGCCAATTTCTCAATGCTGTGCCCCAGAGTCCTTGACAGGCCTGTCCCAGTCTGATAATGACCGTGGAACCTGAAGGGAAACAGGCTCCCAGAGCCTCCTAACAATTATTAACGACAAAATGTTTTCATGTTGCAACTTGTTAAAACAGGCAAACCAGCCATAGCCGTAGTGTGCAGCCCTGGGCTCCTGCTATGAAGGAATTAAAAAAGAAATTCCTACGTATTTGCCACTTTGTGTCCTCTGTCCTGTATCTCTCCATTTCCTCTCCCCCACCACAACCCTGGTAGCCACTGTTTTATTCTCTATCTCTATATATTTGAGCCTTTGTTTTTTTGATTCCACAAATAAGTGAAATCATGCAATATTTCTCTTTCTTGTATCTGGCTTATTTCCCTTAGCATAATGTCCTCTAGGTCTGCGGTCCCCAACCATGAGATACCCCCTTGCCCCCCACCGCCAGCCATGGAAAAATTGTCTTCCATGAAACTTAGGAACGGGGAGCGGGTGGGGAGCCGCGCAACAGGAGGTAACCTGTGGCAGAGTGAAGCTTTGCTGCTCCTCATTGCTGGCATCACCGCCTGAGCTCTGCCTCCCCGCCCCCCCATGGAAAAATTGTCTTCCATGAAACTGATCCCTGGTCCAAAAATGTTGGGGACTGCTGCTGTAGGTCCATCCATGTTGTGGCAAATGTTAGGATCTCCTCCTTTTGAAAGACTGAATAACATTCCATTTTATATGTTATATACATATATACACAGACACACACACATATATACACACACCATAGTTTCTTTGTCCATTCATCCATTGATGGACGCCTACATTGTTTCTATATCATGGCTATTGTGAATAGTTCTACAGTGAACATGGGAGTGCAGATATCTTTGCAAAGTGGTGATTTCATCCCCTTTGGGAATATATACCCAATTGAGGGATTTCTGGGTCACGTGCTAGTTATCTTTTTAATTTCTTTAGAAATCTCTGTACTGTTCTCCATAATGGCTGTGCCAATCTGCATTCCCACCAACAGTGTGCAACACTTCTTTTTCCTCTATATCCTGCCAACACCTGAAAGATCCAATGTACAACATGAGGTCTATAGCTAATAATAGTGTATTATGTTCAGGATTTTTGCTAAATAAGTAGATTATAGCTGCTCTTGCCACAGGGGGAATAAATGAGTAACTATGTGAGATAATGGATATGTTAATTTGTTCCACTTTAGTAACATTTTTACTATATATATGTGTGTCTTATAAAAGCATGTTATATACCTTAAATACACACAATAAAATCTACTTAAGAAAAAAAGAGAGACATTCATGCTATCAAGGCAGTTGTGACCTAGTTAAGGGAGAAGGACCTCTGCTTGTAAAATTGTGCTTGCGTCGGGGATCGTGGCTTTGCTGGACCCCATCAGGCACGCATGGACACCAAGAAGGTGGACACAGGCAGGCTGGACTCATCTCCTGGGCACATGTCTAGGAGCCCATGAAACACCTTAATTTCTTTTAAAGTGAGAAAAAAAAGGGAGAATATAATCCAACCTGGATCATATTCACCTATATACCAAGGCAGTTGTAAAATATAAGTTTTAATATTTTCTTATGCAAGGAAGAGGCCCATGAAAGGCAAAGTTTCAGAGGACCCACAGAAATCACGACGCAGCCCTGAGCACAAGGGAAACCAAGCAGTGAGCTGCATGAAATGCCGATTGCTAGTCCTCCCTTGCACGTCTGGCTGCCAGGGAAGCCCAGAGCAAGCCCTGAGCAAGTTGCTATAGACTGAATTGTGTCCCCTGAAAATTCATACGTTGAAAGGCTGAACCTCCACCCCCCATGTGATGGTATTAGGAAGTGGTGCCTTTGGGAGGTGATTAGGTTTAGATGAGGTCATGAGAAGGGGCAGGGAGGGGGCAGATGGGATTTGTGCCTTTATAAGAAGAGAGACCAGAGAGCTTGCACGCTCTCGCCAAGAATTTTACATGCTTGACCTCATTTAAGCACCTCTGCAGCCCTGAGAGGTACATATTATTATGCACATTTTATAGATGGAGAGACCGCAGCTCAAAGATTGTAAGTCATGAGCCCAGGCCACGAGCTCTGCACTAACAGCTCCAGGAAGCACCATCCGTGTTATAGTCCATGTTAATGTGCACCAGGAGTTGCGTGCTGTCTGTGCCTGCTCTTGCCAGGTCACCCATGTGTTTTGCATCTTCACTCCACTGCCTGTAAAATTGTAGAATTTTCCTAAGCCAAAAGCACACCCCTAGCCCAGCCAACAAGAGAGGAGACAGGGGGAGAGAGAGAGATGGAGACAGAGAGAAAAAGAGAGAGAGATGGAGGGAGAGAGAGAAGGAGAGAGATGGAGGAAGAGAGAGAGAGGGAGAAAGAGAGAGGTATTCCCAAAGCCCAAGTTTTCCTCAACCCAAAAGTATAAGTTTTCCCTAAAATACCCCACATCTCAAAGGTCATAGGACAAAAATGCCCCTCATGGCCCAGGCCCCCAAACTTTATAGTCTTATCCCTCCTCCTGGGGGTGCCTGTGCCTCTGGCTACAGAAAGAGGAGGGAAGAGGGGTCATTTGTTGCCATTTTTCCCAAATGGTGCACTGAGCTTACTCTCAGGTTTCTCATCTCACTGCCATCGCTGTTGGGTGCCTTTGCCAGTTTGTTTTAGATGCTCTCCAAAGCCCCTTGTATGCATGTCCCGATGCAGATCAAAGCAACTGCTAATTTTTGACTATGTATTTCTCATAAACCACTTTAAACCTTTTATGGCCCAAGATGGGTATAAATCTTCAGTAATGATTTGTGTAGTCCATTGCTTTTCACAGCATGGTAGCTGAACAAGCAGCATTGGCACCACCTTGGAGCTCGATAGAAATGCAGAGTCTCAGGCCCCTGCCGACCTTGTTGACTTGTGTCCACGTGAAAGTTCGAGAAGCCCTAGTGTCACATAGAAGACCGAGGCGCCGACTGTCAACCTTGGCTGTACACTGGATCACCGGGAGCTTTAAAAATGACTGAAGCATGAACATGATGGCAGGGACCCTGAGATAATTAGAATAAAGAACAGCCTGTGCACTTGGGATTCTAATAGGCAGCGAAGTTTCAGAACCCCTTGACTAAATGTTGTGGGCTGGCAGTGCTTCTGAAAAATTTGGGGAGGAAGGCATGGCAGGCAAAGAGAACAGCAAGAACAGATGGGTGGAGGTGGGCATGAGCAAGTGTGTTCATGGGACGTGAGCAAGTGTGCTCATGGGACGGTGAGGGGACCTCTCTGAACAGAGTGCAGAGGCCAGGGGTGGGCAGTGGGAAAAGGGCACACTGTGGTCATGGACTTTAAGACTTGAAGTACTAAGAAATCAGGTGCTGGAGGAGATGAAAGCCTCACTTTCATCTCATCAGAGTGAGCCTTGGAAAAGCTCACTCTGATGACAATTTGCTGGACAGGACAGGAAATAGGGATCTAGAGTAAGGGGGACCAGCTGTCCCCAGGAGCCCAGGTGAGAGCCAGTGGGCGTGGAGGGGCTTGATGACTGCAGGAGAGAAGCTCATGCTGGCCGACACTCTGTATGAGTGTGCCAGAGCTGCTGTAACAACATGCTACACACTTGGTTGCTTAAAACAGCTGAAAAGTATGGCCTCGCAGGTCTGGAGGCTGTAAGTTCAAGGTCAAGGTGTAGAGAGGGCTAGTCCCTTCTGACGGCTGTGAGGGAGCATCTGCTCCATGCCCCTCTTCCGGCTCCTGATGATTTGCTGGCAATATTTGGGGTTTTTGGCTTGTAGACAGGCCCCCTGATCTCTGCCTTTATCTTCACATGGCATTCTCCCTGCGTATTGTCAGTTTCCGAGTCTCCCCTTTGTATAAGGATGCCAGTCCTTGGATTAAAGGCCCACCCCTAATGACCTCGTGTTTACTTGATTACTTCTAAAAAGACGCTATCTCCAAATAAGGTCACATTCTGAGGAACTGGGATTTGGAAATTCAACGTAGGAATGGGGACAGGGAGGGGAAAATTCAACCTATAATATACATCACAGGAAAAAATCCATGAGATCAGTTTTTCCTCCTCACACCAGAGAAAACGGAAGCTGGCTGGCTGGGCCTCCACTGTGTCTTCTGAGGTTGATGATGGTCTTACTGGGGCAGACTGGGGCAGGTGCAACAAATGTGAAACTCAAGGAGACTTTCCATGGCAGGGAAAGCTGGCAGAAGAACTGCTTTTAAATTTCATTTTTCTTGTGTCACCGCAATGACAGTCGGTTTGAATGTATCAATTTACAGAGTTGGGATTTGCAGCCCACGGTATAATATCAAAAAGCAAACATACTGTCCTTTGTATATAGAAATAACTGTCACAGCCTGGCACGGGCCCCACAGGCCCCAGCTGATGGAGAGGAGGAAGTGGGGAGACGTCTGGGTGGACGCCCCGGCTCCAGCCAGAGCGCTGTGGGCCACGGGCTCACACCTGTCAGGGTGCCGGGAGTGCCCAGGGTCAGGAGCAGAGGCCTCAGAGGTTAAGGCAGCCAACGGGGAAGTCATGAAGGGGAGCTTATTGACAAAACACATCCCAGCCCTCTGCACACACTCTGGTCTCGTGGCAGGGGTTTTGCGCGTGGGGGGGGGCGGTTGGGGGAGGGGGGACTGTATTCCGGACGGTTACATCCCACACCCAGAGCCTGGGCTCATGGCTCCTCAAACATGCACCATTGGTCATGATGGGGAGAGAGTGAGAGAGCATAAATCGATGAAAGTGGTTCCCAAAGTGTGGCCCGCCGGCCAGCCTCACCTGGAGACTTGTCGGGGCTGGCTGTAAGAACAGGTGCTCCATTTCAGAGCAGCTCATCTGTTTGAAGATCCCATGGGACAAACTGTCAAGAAAAAGGAAGGTCTGGACGGCAGAGGCTTCAGGCGTATCCTGACCCAGTCCTGCCGCTCCTCACCACAGCAGGAACATCTGCTGACTCAGAAGGGCGGGCGGTGTGGCGGCCCCTTAGCCTTGGCTAAGAGTGCTGGGTACAATCAAAGGAGGACGCTTTGCCCGTGGGGAGGAGCCTGTGGCTGCTCTTGTTACATCTGAGATTCACAAGGCCGCAGGACAGAGAGACAGAGTCACCGAGGCTGTAATAACAAAAGGAGTTTTATTGTCTAGCTCGAGCTAGGGTCTAAGCCCCCAGAGTGCCAGCACAGTGGACTCTTTTTTGGGCAGGGACCCTCCTTTGTGTGTTAGTCCCCTTTTTATAACTCAGTTGTTTACACACTGGTCATGCATCCGCCCCACAGTGATTCTTACTTCATCCTGCCCCTGATAGGCTCTAACCTGTTCTGGGTCCTAGCTGAGAGACTCTGGTTTCTGTGTTTTTTGTCTTTTTCCTCTGCATCTTATAATGTACTCATAATGCCTTGCAGTTAGCAAACAAGCAGTAAACAGAAGCTGGAAGGTGTTTATTGTCCCTATAGCCCAGTATCTTATACTCTGAGCAATACGAAAGGAGAAGGGAGTCTTTCTGGGGCATTCTCTGTCCCAGAAAATTACCCTTTATTCTAACTCAGGAATTGTCTGAAAAGATAGAAAAAAACAAGCGCATGTGGACAATGGAGATGTGGCTTGTAGGTGAGAGAGGGTTTGGTCTCACACAAGAATCCTGAGAGTCAAATAGCCTCTAATTGGACAGATGTGCTGTAGGAATTGAGTCAGGGGATTCGTCCAAGGGGAACGTTTAACCAAAAGAACTTTAAACAAGAAAAAGCCTGCGGTTTTTGATGTGCAAGTTAGTGGTCCAGGTGAGCCCTGATTGCGGATCAAGAATGGACTGACGTGCTCTGGGGTGTCCCCTCCACCAGCGTCATAAAGCACAGCCTGCCGGCCCGTTTGTCCCCCACCGTGACCCTGCTCCTGCCAACTGTGCTGGCAGAGGCGAGGTTTCCTGGGCATGGGCAGGCCTGCTCAGAAATGCTAAGTTTATGGACTCCTCTTTGGACTCCAAACAAGCCGGAGGAAGAATGTGACGTTCTGGAACAGTATTTCTACAACGATATTTGAGAGTACCCTGCTTCTCCTGTGGGTTTCTTTGGGAGCTTGGAAAGCGGTCCCCAGAAAACTCTTCCTTCAAATCTCTACTATCTGCAATTCCAAGGTCACCCTTGTCCTGCTGACATCTGGCTCCCTCGCCCCACCCCCTCGGGCCTACCTGCTGGTGCCCTTCGCCTGCAGCCTCCACTGTGCCCAGTCCTGGAGCCTCAGAACCTCGGGCCACCAGGAGCTGGGATCTGGGACACTGTGCTGCCACCAACCTTTTGTGCCTGCAGAGGAGCCTGAAATGTTTTCATACCCCTAGGTCAAAACCTCCTGTCAAGCCCCGCCCACAGCTGGGTGTCCCTCCAATGCCTCCCCTGGGGGAATGGCGCAGACCCCCATCTCCAGTCAGGGTCCAGGGGTTTCCTAACTGGGCAAATCAACTACACCCCCAAACCACTCCCTGCTGCCTGGGATTGCCTGTGGCCACCCCCATCCTCCACGCAGGCCCCGTGGACGGTCACCCCTGCCGTACCACACGTGAGCACTCTATAGCTCAGAGGTTCTCAAACTTCAGTGTACACAAGAATACCTGGGAACTTGTTAAAATCTGTGTCCACGTCCACCCAAGCCGTGACACCACCTTCTCACATTTAAAGCATCCTTCAGTTCCAGGACATGTGTTCTCTCTCAACGCAGTAAGACTGTAAGTTGCACCCTGACATCTGATCTCAAAGTATGTGCAAGCTCCTGCATACATTGGGCAGTTAATAAATTCTGTGTGTGATTGACAACCCAAAATGGATGACTTAGGCGAAGATCTCAATCAATGGAGGTTTATCGAGTCAAAGTCTGAGGACGTGCCTGGGAAAAGTACAAACCACAGAAGTATCTATGACCTGTGATCTCTGCAGAGGTATTTAGAAACTCGGTATTTAAGAGGTGTGGGCACACAGGGAACAAAACCAGAGGTGGTGAGCAGTGAGGCAAATGGTTACATTCTTGTGAGACTGTACTTAGTACCCAGGAAATCTACATTTCACTAAGATAAGGTGAATGTTTGAAGAGAAAGGGGAGTAAAGAAAGAATCAGTTATGCAGATGTCCGTGGGTAGGTGGCAGAATGATGGCTCTTGTCCTTTCTCTGTTCTGCACCTAGGAAGATGAACTTGTGATCAACACTATTAGGTGGAACAGACTCTGGTTTTAGGAGCTAGACTTAACCTACAGACCCAAGTTACAATTTGCATGCCCTTGTTTATGGGAGGCCAGCAATGAATTTCCTCAGGAACGATCTATGGGGACAGTCCTTGCAGACGCCTGAGGCCTGTTACCTTTCCCTGGGATCTGCTCACACACAATGTTAGCGACAGCTTTTCACTCCAAAGGAGGGGTTGCGTGACTCAGCCTCCAGGCTTGACCCTACCTTTTGCATAAGGAGTTAGGGGTGGAGGGAATCCTAAGATTTTTTATTTTCCTTTACATGATGAAATATTATTCAGCCTTAAAAAATGAGATACTGCCATTTGCTACAACACAGATAAATCTAGATGACATTATGCTAAGTGAAATAAGCCAGACACCAAAAAAAATGAATACTATATGATCTCACTGATATTCAGAGTCTAAAAAAAAAAAAATTAAATAAATAGAAATGGAGAGAACAGCAGTTACCTGGGGTAGGAGAGGGAGGAAAGGAAGAGAAGTAGGTCAAAGAGTACAAAGTTGCAGTTGTGTAGGATGAATAAGTCTAGAGCCTAATGTACAACAGGAGGACTATAGTTAATAACGTTGCGTACTAAAAATTTGCTAAGAGTAGATTTAGGTGCTCTTACCACACACACAAAAAGGTAACTATGGAAGGATGGAAGATGACGGATATGCACACTTCCTTGACTGTAGTAATAATTTCATTGTGTATATCCCAACATCATGTGGTATACCTTAAATATACACAATAAAAGATAAATTAAAAATAAATGAATAAATAAATTCTATATCTGGCAGTGACAAGAAGCTAATTTAAGGGCTATCCATTATTAAAGAGAAATATGGGTTGATATTTCAAGCATGATAAATTTTTAATGAACTGTGGTCACACAAAAATGAACAGATTAATCTAAGGAGGTGAAATAAAATAAAACCATTTTATATTTCTTCCATTTGGCCTGTCTTCATCCTTTGCATGTGGCAGCAGAAAACATTTTGGTCTGACACCAGAAGGAACTTTCCACCCATGGCTTTGTCTCCCAAGGCTGCCTGCAAAGCCCGCACCCCACCTCGCGGGCAGGGCGCCCACTCCACCCCGCACCCACCCCGACACCCACTGCTGGGACTGCGCAATCTACGGCCCTCCTCCCCGGCCCCTGCCGTGCTCCTGCTCCTGCTCCTGAGCTGTCATCTGCATTCACAAGACACAACACTGGCGCCAATATTAGCATAGAGAAAAACAGCAAGAAATAAGGTATTTGGGATGAGCCCTCCCTCTTGCTTTCTCCTTTCTCTGCAATTATCACTCGACTGCTTCAGTAAACAACAAAATTGTTCCCCACACACATCATTACCGTTTACAAGATTAAAATAGTCTGGAGGTCGGGAAGGCAAACACAGGTTAGTTTGAGTTTCTGAAATGAATTGCTCTCTGGCTAAGCCTCCCCTCACCTCCTGTTTCCTGGGGGAAATTGAGGATACGGGGCCAGGCAGAAGTCAAGCTGGCAGCTCCCTCCTCGTATGGGAAGAGACTTGAGAGAGAGAGGAGGAAAAGAGTGTGGGAGAGGAGGTGGGGGCTGGGCTCATACTCAGGGTCTCTGTGCTCTCCACAGTGAATGTCTCCCTGGGACCTGCCACATTGGTGCTTCCGGGTTCTGCCTGTGGGGGCCACAGAGCGAGTCCAAAACAGAGTCCTGGACGAGCCACTTCGTGTTTCTCTCTCCAGATTATGGTCTCGATTTTGCTTACCCACTCCACCCCCCCACACACAAAGTTGGCTTAAGCTTTGGGCACAGCCAGGGCAGAATCCGAGAACCACCTGACAGACCCCAGGGCCACCTTGCCCCACCGCAGGGGCTCCGAGCACATTGTGCTCTGCGCGAACGGTGCCCTGGCGCTGGCTCCCATCGCAGAAGCCTCCAAGACAGGGCCATCACTTTCTGTCCTCATTAGCCGGTGCTCTCTGAAAAACGGGCAGCTCCTCCAGAGGAAGAGACATTTTCCATGATCTTGAAATGTGCCCTGAAAGGAGACATGAGGATCAATCCTGAGCAGACAGATTTAGTTGGGTGACATTTCCACACTTGGCAGCAAGTCTCCAGGGCGGACAAACTCAAATGACTACCAGGACCAGGAAGGTGGCACATGCGTGAGTCACGGCCTGCTAGAGACACACCCAGCTGAAGGGCTATAAATTCAAGTTTAAAAACTGTGCCAGCCAAACAAAAGACAGCTGAAGACCAAGTTCAGCAACTGGCTTCCAGTTTGTAATCCTTGAATTAGAAAAAATATATATATGTAAAAGGAAGAAATGCCAATAAACAAGGGCAAAGTGTTTTGTCATCCTACAACCAGCAGCCCACATCCTCTCTCTGCTCTGAAGTGTCATCCAGACTTTGGCAAATGGTCCCATCAAAGGGACATGCTTTCAGAATGTTTTTCCAGGAAGCAGGATGGGCTTCCGCAGCCGGCCCACTCTATTCTCATCTCCTTTGGGACCAGGGAAGCCGTGAAATGTCTAGCCAGCATGAGAAGGGAATCTGCGGCCACACGCTGGAGGGTTTTCTTCTACTGAAACTAATTAGCATTAGCCGTAATAAAAACCCCATGAGCTGGGTGTTATTAGCTTGGTGGTGTAACCACAGTGTGGACCAGCCCAGCCCTCTGGCATTGTGCCCTGGTGCCTGGGGAAGACGGGAATGAGGAGACACATGATGACTGTATCCCAAGGGGTCTTCCAAGTCTGTGCTAGCCAGAGGTGCCAACAAAGAAGCCAGCCCATTGGCTCACACCATCATTCCCACTCCCCTCTGCACTGCAGGGCACAGCAAGAGAATAAGATGAGTTAGGAACCAATTACATTGGAAACAGATGGACGGGGTGTACTCAGCTGAAATGATTCCTGCAGCTGCTCCCAGCTAAGATGCTGCCAGTCCATAGAGACCCTGAACTGGCTTATTGTGGGGGCAGGCAGGGGAAGGGGCTACCTGGCTGGGGGTTGGTGGCCAGGAAGGAAAGAACAGCACTGTCAGGCTCTGGGGACTTGGACCACATATGAGTTCTATATGGCCTGGACCAGTGACGATCAGTATTGGGGATGGTTGTGAGGATTGGGGGTCTAATTAAATAATAAATTACTATTAATAGGTTTAATGACATTTTGTTCCCTAAATATGATGTCAGTTCGGAAGGTACCAGTTCAGTTTCTTTTCCTTAAGTTTTTCCCAAAGTAGGAAAACTCCAAGGACGTGGGAACAGGAAGGAGGATAGTTCCCTTGTGTGTGCATTGGAGGTTCAGATTGAGAATCTGTTAGGAAACACTGGGAAACCAGAAGCTACAATGAGGGAAGGAAAGGGCAGATGGAACCATGAGGTCCCTACTCCTTCCACACCACCACCTGCCTCCCTGGCTCCCAGAGCCTTGGTGGGCAATGTTGGGAAGCCCCAGCACCCACCAGCTCACCAGATGCCCCTTCACCCCTGCCCCAGACCCTGGCAGATGCTCAGCACCTCCCTGGTCCCCCAAGGCAGCAGCTACCTGGCCAACAGCCTGTACTCCCCCAGGGTTGCCGTGCGTGGCCGGCCATGGGAGGTACAGCCCCTGCAGTGCACCACACCAGCCAGGTATGCCCACCATCACTCCCAGAGGAAGGGCAGAAATGGGAATACGTTGGCATAAGAAGACTTCATAATGGAAAGGTAAGAAGACCATGGATAATAAATGTGTATTGAGACTACTGGGGGAAATAAATGTATGAATTGATGTGAAATCTATATGATTGGAAAGGCATCAAGTAAAAAGGAGCCAGAAAGGAGATAATTTCTTGATCAGATAAAGGGTGAGATTGGTAAAACAAAGTTGAGATGACATGAACTACCCTAGCCTAGAAATGCCTATCAGTCCAACCCTGAGACAGCTCCCAGCATTTTTTCATGGTTGAAAAACAACAAAGAGAATCTCATGTCACTCAGCACCCCAAAAGAACTCTCCCAGGAGACGTTGTAATGTGAAGCTCAATAATCAAATGCCCTAGAATAAGTCAGTCTTCTTCACTTTACTAACAAGTTTCTATCATCTATAAGAGGAAGAAGAGGCTGGGCTCAGTGGCTCATGCCTATAATCCCAGCACTTTTGGGGGCTGTGGTGGAAGAATTGCTTGAGGCCAAGAAGTTCAAGGCTGCAGTGAGCTATGATCATGCCATTGCACTCCAGCCTGAGTGTCAGATTGAGACCCTGTATCAAAAAAAAAAAAACAAAAAAACAGGAAGAAAAATTTCTGACCCAAGTCTTAGCCAATTTCACATCAGTGATTAATGAGCTGGTCTTGGTGCTTGAGAAATGGCACATAAGTTTTTCTTGTTTGGCAGTATGCAGGGACAACAAAACAGTTCCAAGGGATATAAGGTTGCCTTATTAAGCCATAAGATTGATGCAAGAAGGACCATAAATAGAGAGAATTGGGGTCTCGTGAAAGATATTGAATGACTCCCAAACTTATTAGACATCAATGAAGCAACAACTTGCCATAAGAAATGAAGTCGGCAGCCTCTAACCAAGGCACGTTTGAGAGTGATGTCCTGGCTCATTTCAAGTTCATCAGAGCTGTGTGCCATATATCTCATATTTGGCCACGATCAATAGGCTTTTGCAACTTGAGACCATTAAGCCACCTAACTAGTGCGCTGTGTTCTAATTCTAAGCTCACCAAGCATTCTATTGTTGATGATTGGCTTAAAGATTGTTCTATAGGAAGAGACAGCTGCAGGCCATTGAAATGTATTTTATTGGCATGACAGCTGTGTTTCTCAGTATAAATAAGAAGCTAGAATTCTGATTTAATCCACAAACCTATACATTTATTTAGAGTAAATCTTTCTCAAGCTTTGGGTCTGCTCTCATGATACAGGTTGAATCAGGCTTTGAACCTATGAGGCTGGGGCAGACTCTAGACCTTAGAGGGTCATCAATACCACTGTCCCTGGAGTCAGGCAGCTACCACGGACAACCCTCACTCTAGACCTTCAATTTACATCTATGACTTCCACTTGAGGTGTCTGTTTTCCAGGAGTGTGCTGTATATTGGGCTACCCTGAGCCTCATCTCCCAGAACCCAGGACATAATTTGTAAGATACCTGCCTATGGATGATTTCCCTCTTTGATCAGTTACCTGGTCTCTCTGGAGATTAAACCTACGGCCCAGGTTTCCGGGCACCCTGCTCCGGTCAACTGAGTGATAAAACTCTGGTGGAGGCACCTGGAACATTCCTGACTTCTAAGCATCTTATAGGGGATGGAGTCCCCAGAGAGACAGCGGTGGCTTCCAAAGTTAACAAAGGGCTTATCAGCCTCGTTCTCTCTCCACCCAGGTTCTCGCTGGCTCACTTTGATGATGAGGTCTGCAGAGACGTCAGTAAGTGCTTTCCTCCAGTCTGCTGCTCATCCCAATATCCCCAGGGCCAGAGAGTGCCTGACACATGGCTGGGGCCCAGTAAGTGGTTTGGAGTGAATGAACGGGTGAATGAATGAAGGCAGTGTTTTTCTGCCTTGCCTCTGCTAGTCATTGACAAGCACAACATGTCCTGTGAGCAACATCTCTCATTCCACAAAGTGATTCCCACTAGTGTAGGGGGAGAGAGGGAGATAGCTGCACATCAAAGTATCCGGGGCCTTAGGGGTTTTTTGGGGGGGTGGGCAGAGTCTCACTTTGTTGCTCAGGCTGGAGTGAGTGCTGTGGTGTCAGCCTAGCTCACAGCAACCTCAATCTCCTGGGCCCAAGCAATCCTTCTGCCTCAGCCTCCCGAGTAGCTGGGACTACAGGCATGAGCCACCATGCCCGGCTAATTTTTTGTATATATATTTTTAGTTGGTCAATTAATTCCTTTGTATTTTTAGTAGACAGGTCCCACTCAGGCTGGTTTCAAATTCCTGACCTTGAGCAATCCACCCAGCTCGGCCTCCCGGAGTGCTAGGATTACGGGCATGAGCCATCACACGCCGGACCTGGGGCCTTAGGTTTAATAACACCCGCCACATACCTCTCAGGAGATCCGAAAAGGGCCACGCTGACCCTGTGGAAAGAGACTAAAGGAAAGCACTTGCTGACTTCCTCCATCCAGTCATCTGGCCAACCTTGGGCGAAGCCAGGCAGAGCGAGGGGAGAGGTGGGGAGAGGCTGCCGGACTCCAAGGCTGCGCGGCTCTGCTGCTCACTCGTGCGCACCCGCACGCAGGGAGCTACAGCGCTGGGTGTGCGCCATGCCCTGCACGGACAAGGGCTAAGGTCATTTTGCTTTCAGAGAAATGAGTCTCCCACCCAAACGTGCAATGCCAAAAGAGAAGCTGGGAGGGGGAGCCCGCCACCAAGGCCACTGCCTGGAGCCCCATCTCCTCGCCGGAGACATCCTTGGCTGTTGTTCCGCCCCATGGTGGGGAGCTGGGGCTCTCTCACCTCGCCCCTCCAGGCCGTGGGGAACCCAAGCTAACACCCTAGACAGCTGCCCCCATGGCTCTGGGGACATGTGGGCACTGTGAGAGACAGACCCACTTTTGGGTCCTGAAGGAGTGAGACAAAAGAAGGCTCATTTTGAACTGAAATTCACCAGGGTGGCATCTGAGAGGAGGCTCTGGGTGCTCTGCCGCCTGAGGACAGCGAATACCTAGAGCAGGGAGCTGTCGAATGGCAAATCAGGACCCCAAAACCCACTGCCCTTAGCCACCAGCCTCGGGGATCTCCACGGGTCCCCATTCTGCAGTGGGTGCTGAAATGTGGGGAGAGGCTGGCATGTCCGATGGGAGCTAGGCTGTCACCACCTCAAGCTGTCATCGTTCCCACCTGCCCAGAGCAGTAGAAGCATACCCCAAAGGCATCGCACACTGCTTGAGCTGAGGCAGGAGGGAGCACAGGCGGCAGCGGGGGTGGGGGGGGGGGTCCCTTTGCCTTTGGCATTTAGTCCAAGCACCTGAGCAGTGCCCTAATCCCCGCTGCTTCTCGGAGCTCTGTGATGGCCAGGCCACGGCTTTTTCCTAGAACAAATGCCTTCCACAGTGACTTCAGAGCCCAAGCCTCACTTGCAGTCTTCGTGGCCCTGTGTGACTGCTCGAGATCCAGTTAGTAAGCAAAACCCTAGGCCTGCCTGGGTCTGCCACGTTCCTGTGCACAGACCAGGACAGGAAGACCCTGTTCCCCAGCACATCACGGCGGCTCTGACTCACCACCCAAAAAGGCTGCTGGGACTTGTAGAGCCACGAGAAGAGCAGCCACCAGTCGCGGAGGGCTTGTCACCTGCCAGGCCTGGTGCTGAACACTCAGCACGTCCTGTCCCTTTGGAGTAGAGACTCTCACGCCCTGTCTATAAAGGAGACCAAGAAGGATCGAGCCTGTGCCCCCACCAATGACCTTCACTTTTCTGTCCAGTAGGGCCAATTTATAAAACCAGGGCTTAGGACTAAGTTTGTTGCTACAGGAGAGAGTTTTCTCGCAGATGTGGAAATAGAAGACCCCACACACAACCCCCCACTGCATCCCTCACCTCATTTATTGAATTAAATCGACCTTGACCTTCATTAGCATCTCCCCAGTGCTGATGGTAAACATTTTCCATCAGAACAGCAGTGGTCAGAGGGCCCAGTGCTGCTGGCCACCAGGTCTTGGCCTGACCCTTGGGGACAGAGTGACTGCTTGCTCACAGACTGCCCCCCAGACACAGGAGAGAAAGGGCTCCCTAAGACGCTTGCTGTATAGGCAGCAAAAATCCCCCCAAAGCAAAGTTAAAAAGGGATCTGTCTTCAAGGACGCTAGGCCCCCTCTTTTGTTCAATAGGAAGGAAATAAAAGCACTCTGCAAAGTGCTGAGCGGATTGAATTATACAACATCAGAAAGATTATCTGCTCTTGCTGCTGCATGTCAGTAAGGAGGCTGGGTGGAGGAGGAGTGAGGCGGGGAGACAGCCTGGGGGACTCCACGCTCCCCAGAGAAACCTGGCCCTCTGCAAGCAGCCAGCTGGGCCTCCTTCTCTCAGGGTGACGGAGAACCTCAGAGATCCTCAGAGTGAGGTCCCTGGGTCACCAGCACCCCATGAGAGCTTGTCAGAAATGCACATTCTCAGGCCTCACCCCAGCCCTGCAGGGGGGTGGCCGGCAATCTGTTGTTGCAACGCCCACGTGTTTGAGAACCACCGTTCCAGGGGAGGAGAAGCACTTGGGGGCTTCATTGGCTTCTTTCCTCTGGCTGGAACTGCAACACGGCTGCAAGGTCATGACCACAAACCCGGGAGCGCCCGGGCCACTGGCCGGACGACGATGGAGTCAGCGCGTTGAATTCCAACTTCCCGAGTCACCTCAGAGGGCAACGTGTTGTCTCCCCAATCACGGAGGCGCCAAATGTCTTGAAAATCAGTTTTCTGGCCACACTCTGCCTCTTGCTCTCTTGCCAGATGGAAGCAGGACTCCCCAACAGGATAAGGGACACTCACAGGACTAAATTAAGCCGATCTTCGTGAAGTGCCTAAAACTACGTCTCTATTTTTATAGGGCCTCAAAAAACACTGGCTCCTGTTCCTCCTTCTTGCTTCTTGCATCCTCCCAGAGCACAGCACACCCTGACTCAGTTCTTCTGATACGATTACGAATCACAGACCCTCCATCGGCAGCGAACCTAGCCCTGATCGGGGCGCCATCTCTCTCTGTGAGACACTGTCCCATATCATCATTTTCTCTCACCGTCCATCCCCACGGATGGCTCGGACACCACCCCAGTGCCTTATTATTGAAATGCACAGTTCAACACCGTTTTAGTACAACGACACAGCGAGACTGTACAAACACGTACCTGCCAAATCATTTGTCGGCACAGAAATCACTGTCCCCAGACTTCCTGCAATGTAGCAGGAGGAGAGAGTCATTCTCCATGGGTGATTTGCCTGTTTTCTCTTTAAAGGAAGGGTGAGAAGTTTTGGCATCAGGGCCCCAAATTTAAGTGCATGCCACTGTGATTCCACCGTTAGTTAGCACGGCCCTCAGTGACCACTCTCATACCATGTCAAATCACATGCTTTGACACAGCCCAGGTAGAAATGGTGACCCTGTGACGCCAGGAGCCAGTGCCCTGGCCAGGCCCCCACGGTGCGCCTGGGAGCGGCCACTAATGGCCCGTTCTATTTGTGGTTGGGACTCGAGGAGGTCAGTGAGCTGGTTCCGCCTCCTGTGATCCGGCGCTCCATCTGGCAGATGATGCTTTAATTGGCGAGTTAACTGGGAGTGGGAGTGACACAGATACAACCTCTGCCGGCCTTGCTCCTTCCCTGGCAACTGGGAGCCGCTCATTTTCTTCATGGAAGACGGAAGGGAGCAGGTTGCTCATTTGCCTCACTCGGAGTCTCGGAATTCTCCAGATGCCAGGCCGTCTGCCACTCTTCGTCCTCGCAGGGGAGGCCACGGGGGCTGGAAGCAAATTATCTTTAATGAGCCTGGAAGGATCCCTTCTGGGACCAACCTGCTCTCCGCATGCCGAAGCCGCACCACAGAGAGTCCCCTTTCTTCTCTGTCCCCAGAAGCACCTCCTTCTGCGCCTCATTTAAAGTGCCTAAGAGGCAAGTGGCTTCCAGACCTCTTTCTACCTCATATTCTAGCTCATTAATGAAGACAAAGAGGGACTGAAAAAATAATCATCACATACAAAACACACTTTCAAAAGGTAAAAGAGATATTACTTTTGTCTTTGTTTATTTTAATATTCATCCACACCTGGGCACAAGCATTTAACAATCTGGGCTAGCCTTCTATGAAAAGACAATAAAACATTTATTCATTCAATAAATATTTATAAAACACATCCCTTAAGCCAGGCATCATGCTGGGTCCTGGAGCAAATTAATGCGGAGCAAAACTAAGAGAGTCCTTGTCTCATTGAACGCTAGTGCAGACAGCAGACGGGCATTCAACAAGCAAATAAAGAAATAGATATGTAATTAAAATGCATGGTAAGTGCTAGGAGAAACAAAGTGCATAATGGAGCAGAGACGCGGGAGGAGGAGACATTTAAGGCAAGACCTGAAGTATAAAAATGGGCCAGCCATGCAAACATTCAGGAGGAAAAGTGTCCCAGGAAGAGGAAATGATGTGTCAGAAGACCAGATAAGGCAAGAGTTGCATGGATTTAAGGAATGCAAAGAGGCCAGAGTGGTCCAGGTGGCATGAGTGAGGAGGGGAGCAGAAAAAGGAGTTGGCAAGGTGGGAAGAGGCTGGATCAGGTAGGATGGAGTTGGCAAGGTGGGAAGGGGCTGGATCAGGTAGGATGGATGGAGTTGGGAAGGTGGGTGAGGCCTTGATAGCTGTGGTACTAGGTCTGGACTTTTTTCCAACATGCAGGAGGAAGATTGAAGGGTTCTAAGAAGGTATATAATATGATACAATTTATCTTTTTATTTTATTTTATTTTATTTTTTTATTTCGGCATATTATGGGGGTACAGATTTTAAGGTTTCAATAAATGCCCATTTCCCCCCCCCTCCGAATTTATCTTTTTAAAAAAGTACCTAGGCCGCTGTCTGGAGAAGAAATTTGGAGGAATGAGAGGACGCAGGAGACAAGGAAGCAGGCTTCGTGTCAGTCCAGGTGAGAAATGGTGCTGTTTGGACTCATGTATTAGCCACAGAGATGGGAAGAAGTGGATGTATTGGAGATATCTGGGTGATTTGGGAGAGGAAGAAATCAAAGACCACACAAGATTTCTGACCTGGACCAATACATAAAAAGCGGTCGCAGTAGAGGTGGGACCAAGCTCTTTGGTGACAAAGACCACAGAGGCAGGAGTCTGGAACACAGAGGGCTGCTCTGGACATACCTGAGGGGACAGTCAGTGTGCTAATGCCTGCCACATTGCCCCAAACACTCCTTCCTCCCTGCTGATGTCAGCCAGAACATGAGAGGGAACCTGCAGCCCCAGGTCTCCTGGTTTCAGCAGCTCTACCAAAACCAAGCCAATTTTCTGCTTTCAACCTTTGGGGTTGAAATGCAACCAGAAACATCCCAAAAAACACAATTCAATCAAAAGGTTTCCCATTATTCACACAGATATTGTTGCCTTCTTGCCCTCAATAGCCTGAGCAGCAGTAGCTGATACAAGGACAGGCTTCCATACAAAGTTCTTTGTTGATTAAGGAAATGAAAAGATCTGGAGCCTTCAAGACCCTGATAATCCCAGACATGAGGCTCCACATCTGCTTTTCCTAGTCCCACTTTGACTGTGAACCAACCCTCATTCCCTTCCCTGAAATGCATGGACACAATTGTGAGTATCTTGGTGCCCAACAAGGCATTCAGTGTGACTTCTGTGAGGTGCAAATATTAATAAATCCAAGAATTCAGGCAAGCTTTAATACTTCTTTCACAAAAGGTATCACTTTTTAAATTTTTATTGTACTTGTTTGTGTGCTAGCTCTTCTACTAGATGCTTTGAAGGCAGGGTCTTTGGCATGGTCTTGAACCCCGTGAAAACTCACTCAGGCTTGCTAATTAGAGGAAGAGGCTTCATAAACAGTTTCTGATGATGATATCACAAATCTCCAATGCCATTGTCAAGTGGGAAGTTTAATTCAGTCCTATCCTAGGGATGAACCTTAAAAAAGTAAATGTAGTATTCCCCCTAGCCATCATCCATCCAAGCCCAAGCATCTCCTTTTCACAACTACCTAACAAAATTGCCAGATAGGAAATCCTTAAGTCAAGAAGAGGCCTTTCTTATCTTTAAAATGGAGATAATGGTGGGGGTTATTATGAGGATTAACTGAGATAATGCATGTAGTTGGCTTGCAACAATGCTGAAGAAATGATGATGGCGATGGCAATGACAATGGCCATGGCACTGGTGATGGTGATGGCAATGGTAATGACAATGGTGATGGCGATGGAGATGGTCGTAGTGCTGGTACAGGATGATGGAGATGGTGATGGTGATGGAGATGGCAGTGGTGATGGTCATGGCAATGGTGATGGTCATGGAGATGGTGCTGGATGATGGAGATGGTGATGGTCATGGAGATGGTGATGGCGATGGTGCTGGTGCTGGATGATGGAGATGGTGATGGTCATGGAGATGGTGATGGTGATGGCGATGGTGCTGGATGATGGAGATGGTGATGGTGATGGTACTGGATGATGGAGATGGTCATGGTCATGGAGATTGCGGTGGTGATGATCATGGCGATGGATATGATGATGGTGATGGCAATGGCAATGGTGCTGGATGATGGAGATGGTGAGGGTGATGGAGATGGAAATGGTGATGGTCATGGCAATGGAGATGGTGATGGCGATGGAGATGGCAATGGAGATGGTGATGGTGATGGCAATGGAGATGGTGATGGCAATGGCGATGGTGATGGTGATGGCAATGGTGATGGTGATGGTGATGGCAATGGTGATGGTGATGGTGATGGCAATGGAGATGGCAATGGTGATGGCAATGGAGATGGCAATGGTGATGGTGATGGGGATGGCGATGGAGATGGCAATGGAGATGGTGATGGTGATGGCAATGGAGATGGTGATGGTGATGGAGATGGTGATGGCAATGGTGAGGGTGATGGTGATGGCAATAGAGATGGCAATGATGATGGCAATGGTGATGGCAATGGTGACGGTGATGGAGATGGTGATGGTGATGGAGATGGTGGTGGTGATGGCAATGGTGCTGGATAATAGAAACCTTGCTCAGTGGAAGTGGAAACCAAGCTGAGATTCTCCCAGGGAGTCACTGTCCTGCAGAGTGCTTTGGGCAGGTTTTGGATGAGAGAGGCCTGATGAGAACAGAGTGACAAACAGCAACATGGGAATCGAGGAGCAGTGCTCCACAAATGCCATCTAACTACAGCCATAACTCAAGTTGGCCCAAAAAATATCACAGAGCACAGAAAAAGTTCCCACTACTTCCTTCTTTTCCTTGGTTCCAGAAACAAAAGTGGCCAGGAAGCATCCTTTCTCTGCTCATTCCTACAGCCTTTCCGCCTTCCTCAGTTAATGCCCCAATCCTCCTTTGTCACATGTAGCCTCCTGTAGATCCATTTAGAGAAGATGGCTTTTAGATGCTACTCCTATATTCCTTAAGATGATGAGGGAAATGCCTAATTACATATTAACCTACAAATAAAGGACTAATTAGATTGCCAGGCTATTAATAACGCCAGTGGGAGAATGTAGACCAACAGGGATATTGGAGAACTTACTTCTCAGAAGAGGGAGGAGTAGAGGCTAGAGCAGATTCTGGGCCAGCACAGAATCCTGAACATTTTCATGTTTTCTTCCAGTGGACACATTGGCTGCATGGAGGCCACTGTCACAGTTGTCCATCATGCTTGCCTGTGTGACTGGCCACTTCGCTGATCCTATCCCATCCCCTTCTAGACTCCTAGGGAAAACAAGACCCCTGATCCCTTGCTTTGGTTAAACCCCTTCATCAGTCTTTGGGACATCAAGGAAGGAACAATGTGTGAATCCATTCACTTCAGTCCCCTTCTTCAGACCAGGCAATACTTGGCCCAACACTACAAATGTTTTTTGGAAGAACTAGAGACTGCTCCCCTGGGAAAATCCTCTTGCCATTAGCCAGCTGCCTCTAGGCAGCTCCAGCCAGAGAAGGAGGGAGAAGAAACCTTCCCAAGTGGCCTCCTGTCCAGGTGACTCCAACACAAAGCAAAAGGTATGGGTTTGAGAGATCACACATTCCAAAGCTGAGCTAAAAGTGTAAATGCCAGCCAAACTCTGTGACCAGCTGTCAGTCACCTGTTCCCTGTCCCCTGCAAGATACAACAGGGAATTTTGCCCCTGGGCACTGGCCAACTTCGGCTGTAAGACATCCCACTCATGGACTACCTCAGCCGGGGGAAGCACCAACCCCACTGGAAAGCAATTGGTAGAATGAAGTTTGCAAGAAAGAGAGACCATGAGACCTATCAGATGCTGCTTCTTGGCATACCATGCTCTGCCTCTCCACCCCCCCCCACACACACACACACACTCCAATCACAAACTCACAAATGCAGACATGTGTACTATCTTTCTATAGATAGATGATGTCAAGGACTCAGCATTAGAAACACCTGTGGTTTTTGACTGCTTTTCCAATAGAATCAAGGGATTATATCTTGAATATATTTTATATTGTTACTGCAAATTCAATCGCATGCCTTGTTGGTAGGAGGATGGAGAGGCAAAGAGGGAGGAAACTACAGGCTAATTTGTCCTCCAGTCCACTAGGGAAACATGAACCCCACCATCAACATCAGTTCCTACAGGTCATTCACAATGTGAGCAGCTCTCAGGGCTGACACAAAGTGACCACTGCCAGGGACTTTGGGGTTTCCCGGGACACAGAACTTTCAGCACCAAGGCACTTTCAGGCAACTGGTACAGCTGGTAACTCTAATCAGAGACTGTGATTCCTCCGTTTAAAGATCCTTCTCTTTTCTATATTTAAAATACTGTGGAATTATATTTGCATATGTACTCATTCATATTACATACTGGACATTACTTTCTGCATTAAACATTCGTGCTGCATAATTTAGCACAGGATTTTACACATTTAAGAGTTCTATGGTAACATCAGAGATTTTTCAAAGACTGTTTTGAATCTATGAGATTTTTGTCTGACCTGATGACTTTGACACCCAAGTAAGACGCAAACCCCCTGCAGAGGGACTGGGCCACTGAGAGGCCAAGGCTCAGAGGGAAATCCCAGGCACAGAAGAGGGACACTTTGTGGGAAGCCAACAGGGCCATGCACAGCAGATGCCATGAGTGGCCCAGGCTCAAAACACTCATGGCTCTCTCCAGCCGAGGAAACTACCTGTCTAGCTGTCAGCTGAGCTGTCAGCAAGAGGGACCTTCTGCGAGGCTTTGGGTATGTTTCCAATCCCCTGTGTGTTCTCTGCTCTTCACATTTTAAAAAGTTTTAAGAACGTGTGACTTCACAGCACAGATAATTGATGAGGAGGTCTTTTGACAATATTAGCATGATGTTATTTCAAGGAAGCATGGCCCCATCCCTCTGCATGCCTCGCTCCCCAGCACCCTACACCACACACTAACTATGGGGCACAGATCAGTATCCCGCACCCACGAGAGGAGAATCAGTCTGGAAAGTAGAGATAAGGCCAAAGTGGGCTGGCTGGATCTGTTCAAGATGCTGAGTTCCTGCCTGTCTTGGGAAGAGGAGATATACAAGAAATCTGCTGTCACAGAGCAAGTCCAAGGTGAAATAGTTTGTGATGGTGAGAAATCACAGGCTGACGCTTGTGTGTGGAGATGGTGGTATCTGAGCTGCATTTGGAAGACTGGGCAGGATTAGTACAAGGGACCTGAGAGAGGAAGGGATTCTAGGTAGAGCAACAGCATGACCAGCGGCAGGAACAGCAAACATTTCTCAAGAGCCTGCTCACACCTCTCCGCTACCCACCTGCACTCTCACGGTGCCTTTCACAGCTAAAAGGCAGAGAAGCAAGAGGGAGAGAGGGATGGAGGAAAGACTGGGCTGGGTGCCACAGGAGATTGCTTTGATGTTCTGCAGTTGCTTAGCCCTGGGGGCTTGGGTAGGTCACTAACCCACTGGGCCCTATGTCTCCCCAGAGCAGGGAGCCTAACTCTTACTGAACACTCACTCATTTCAACACAAGGGACATCTTGCTTGTGTGGCTTCATTTAATCCTCACAAAAGCCTTAGGAAGTAAACATTCATGTGTCTGTTTTACAGCAGACAAGGAAGATGAACTACTTAATCTCCAAAGGTCCTTTCAGTTCCCACATTTATGGTTCCATGAAAGAGTTTAATTCCAATGCTCAGTAACAGAAAGAGGGCAAGAATGCTCCCCGTATTAGTTATCTACAGCTGCATAACAAGTTACTCCGAAATTCCACAGTCTAAAACAACACATGTTAATTATCTCACAGTTTCAGGGAGTCAGGAATGTAGGAGTGGCTTAGCTGGGTGGTTCTGCCCCAGGGTCTCACAGGAAGCTGTAGTCAGTGTCTCAGCTGGGGCCACAGTGATATGGGGCTGGAGGATCAACTTCTAAGCTCCGCCACATGTTTGCTGACTGGCCTCAGTTTCTCATTGGCTGTTGGCTGGAGGCCTCACTACCTGGCCACGTGGGGTCTTCCAGAGGGCAGCTCACAACATGGCAGCTCACCTTCCCCAGAAAGAGGAATCCAAGGAAAAAAGAGAAAGTGAGAAGTCCTAATGCCTTCTATGACCTAGTCATACAGTCACACATTATCATTTGCACTTTATTCTGTTCATTAGAAGTGAGTCACACAGTCAAAAGTTGGGATATTAAGCTCCACATCTTGGAGGAGGGAGGTCAAAGAATTTGTGTCATCTCTTTAAAACCATCATAGAGGAAAACAATGAGCAAAAGTAAATCCAAGGGATAAACATCCTTACCCATGCAAGGAAGTCTGTCTGGTGGTTAAGAACAAAGTCTTTGACGTCAAATAACCTTGGGTTTGAATCCCAGTTCCCAGTTCCCGGTTATTTAAAGAACTTATGACATTCTACAAGTCCTTTAACCTCTCTGAGCTTTAACGTCAATGTCCTCATCTATAAAATAATGACAATAGTAATTTCCTTGTATGGTTATTGTTCACAGCACATGCAAAGATGTTTGTAGAGCTAATGGCATGTAATAACCAGTACAAAATAATAGCTATTGTAATACATGGCTCATCTCACCATAATGCTTGCACATCTCTAGTGACAATAGGAAGCGACTGAGTTAGAAGAATGTACAACACTAGAAAAAATATTGGTAAATTTGGAAGAGGGGTGATGAATCCAGGAAATCAGGAGTGTGGTTAATAGGCACCTTAATTTTTGTTGATGGTGGCAATTGTGGCTGTGAAAGCAGAAGGGTTCAACATCATTTTGTGCAGTCTTTGCTTCCATTGTAATCATATTTGTGTTATTTAAATATCACAGTTTTCAAATATTTTCTCCTATTCTGTTGGTGGTCTATTCACTCTAATGATTGTTTCTTTGGCTGTGCAGAAGCCAAAGATTATTTATTTTTGTTATTGCTATCATTGCTTTTGGAGTCTTTTTTAATAAAATTTTTGTCTAGGCCAATGTCTGTAAGAGTTTTTCCAACATTTTCTTCTAGAATTATTATAGTTTCATGCCTTATGTTTAAGTCTGTTATCCATTGTCAATTGATTTTTGTAAGTGGTTAGAGGTGCAGATCCTGTTTTAGTCTTCTACATGTGGCTATCCAATTTTCCCAGCACCATTGAACAGGGATACTTTTCCCCAGTGTATGTTTTTGTCTGCTTTGTCAAAGATTGAATGGCAATATGAGGATGGTTTTATATCTGGCTTCTCTGTTCTGATCCATTGGTCTATGTCTCTGTTCTTGTGCCAGTACTATGCCTTTGTGGTTACTGTAGCCTTGTAGTATAGCTTGAAGTCTGGTAAATTGATGCCTCCCAATTTGTTCTTTTTGCTTAAGGTTGCTTTTGCTATACGGGGTCTTCTCTGGTTTCATAAAAGCATAGAATTATTCTTTATAGATCTTCAAAAAATAATGTTAGTATTTTAATAGGGATGGCAATGAATCTTTATATACTTTGGGTAGTATAGACATTTTAACAATGTTGATTCTGCTGATCTAGGAACATGGTGTATTTTCTCATCTGTTTACATCCTCTGCCATTTCCTTCCTCAGTGTTTTGTAGTTCTCCCTGTAGAGGTCTTTCACCTCCTTAGTTAAGTATATTCCTAGGTATTTTATTATCTTTGCTGCTATTATGAAAGTTATTGCATCTTTTATCTGGTTCTCAGCTTGACTGTTGGTGTATATGAATGCTACTAATTTGTGCACATTGATTTTGTAACATGAGACTTTGCTGAATTTACTTATCAATTCCAGTAGTCTCTTGGCAGATCTTTGTGGTTTTCTAGATATAAGATCATATCATCAGCAAAGAGCAATAGTTTGACCTCTTCTGCCTGCATTTGAATACCCTTGATTTCTTTCTCTTGTCTGATTGCTCTGGCTAGAACTTCTAGCACTATGTTGAATAGAAGTGGTGGTAGAGGGCAACCTTGTCTGGTTCCAGTTCTAAGCAGGAATGCTTTCGATTTTACTCCATTCAGTATGATGCTGGTTGTAGATTTGTCATATATGGCTTTTATAATTTTAAGGTAAGTCAAGTCTATGTCTATTTTGTTAAGGAAAAATCAAAGTACACAAATCAGTTCCTAACTTAGACTAGGGTGGCGTGAACTGCAGGTTTTCTTTCAGTGTCTCCAGTTGAATGAATTTTGATCAGAAGGGAGAGAGCTGGGTAAGCCTGCCAGCCCTCTCCTTGCAAGCGCACAGCAGTGACTGTGGGGAGGAGAAGGGTCATAGTTCACAAGTAGCCTCATTTTAGCAATCTTGCTCCTCTACATATATGCAAATACCAAGAGGTGGGAAAGTCCTCTAGTTAGTCACTGGAAATGCCCATTTGCTTTCTTCAGTCTTTGCTGTTTGTGTGTGTATTTCTGTGTGTGCCCTAGATTTTTAAGGCTAGACCAGTTCCTTATAGCCCCTAGACCTGATGAGATGTTAATTACACTACTATACATTATAAATGTGAAAAATGTAGAATTCATAACCAATGGATATAGAAAAATAGCAGAGCTCTCCCTAGACCATGTTATCCCAGTTTAGTCATTTTGAATAACATCACTCAAGACAGTTACTGGTGGGTTGGGGAAAATGATGGAGAGAGCCCCCAGCCTGCACAGACAAAGATTCAAGAGAAATCTCATCTCCTAGCACCCTCTCCCCTGCCACCAAAGACACAACAGTGCTTGTTCCTTTCCATTCTGTTTACCCCACCCAACAACCCACCCCAGGCTGTTCTCTCCTCCCCTAGCAGTTCTACTGTGGCAAGTGGTATCAGTTAATTTTGGAGGTGAAGAAAAATGCATCCCAAAGCTCTAGAGTGCTGTGGCGTGTGGCTGGTGAAGTTTGCAGAAGTGGCAAAGCCCTCCATTCTGCTCTGTTAAGAGACGATGTCACTCTCTAGACATCAGATGCTGTGAATCTCGCATGAGCCCAAGGTCCTTTCTGTGTCCCATCCCGCCAGCAGCTTACTGTGTGACCTCTGGCAGAGCACATCATCTCTTGAGAGTTCAATGTCTTCAACCATAAACTGGGGGATTTGGATTAAGTCAGACTCCTTCCAGCCCAATGGACCGCTGAGCCTGGCACTTTACTTCTTTCCCTGATCCTCGACAAAATGATTGACTTTTGTTGGCCTCAGGAAAATAACTTAATTTTATATCTAAATCCACAAGCATCAGGGAAATGCCCACCTCTCTCCCCTCCTCTGGCTATCTCTTCTCTAACACAGGCTCTTTATTAGTCTTATTAACTTGGTGGGGCACAACACTACAAAATGTCTAATATTCAATCCCCAAATAGACCATCAGCTCCTCAAAGGCAATAGGGGAGTCATCCTTCTTTTGTATCCCCCTAGCACGGAACATAGTGAAGGGTTGTGTTTCCCAAACTCATCCCAATGGAAACACAAATGCCAGGGCCCTGCCCCAGACTGACTGACTCAGAATCTCAAGGAGCAGAAAACTGTATTTTTCAAAAGCTGCCCCCCGTGATTCTAATGGGAAACCACTGATCAAGCAGAGCGCACAGTAGGTACTCGATTTGTTTAATCCAAAGTGAATTCTAGCTGCCTGATAAACCCACCTAGAAAACTAAAGAGAAATGGAAGCACTCCGTGTGCTAAAGGCACAAAACTATCTGGCAGTCCAGACCTTGGGAACAAAGCCTCATCTCCCTGTCTTCCTCGTTGCCGGGTTAGTTTTTTCTAGAGTGACTATATTCACCCTTTATTTATGGAGTGACAGGTACACTAAATTGAGAACATGATAATGTCAAATTCCTCCACCAGAGAAGGGGGCTCAGCTATTAAGGGTATAAGACTGGCCTAGGGATAGGAAGATACAGCAATTTGTGCCCTTGGTTATTCAAGTTTTTTCTCATGTATATTTTCTAGATTCATTTCAGGTCCAGAACGCAGGGATGTGACAGGGGAGGGGAAGCTTAAAAGGTAGACGGGGGAAGAAGAAAGGACAGAGAGAATCCTTACGTGCTTTGTCTAATGCCTCGCTTTCCCTGAGCCATCCTTGGCACTTTGCCCTTGGCCTGTTAATATTGATAATAGTTCTCTTGATCCAGACAAGGCTTTCGGTTCATAACACAGGCAAGAGATGTGATATCACAGCCCCTTTGGCTCTTTTCTCTCTCCACGACAGGCATGTGATTACTGCACAAAAGAAAGGGAAACGCAGCCGTCAGCTGCAGAGGCAGGGAGGAGGCCGGGAGGAAAGGGTGAGCCTTTGGTTGTGATTAAGACGTTTTAAATCAGGAGAGTGAGATATAAATGTCAGAGCAGCTCGCCTCTTGCTGGCCTGAAAATCTGCAGCAGCAGACAAGAAATGGTTTGTGGGTGGAGGGAGGTCAGTGGGCCATAGCTGAATGGCCCAGCCTGGCTGGGTGGCCCTGGGCCATCATGACATGACCCTTCACCAAGGGAGGGGAGAAATACTGAACTTGGGCATAGAGGAGAGGGCCAACCGTGTTGACAGCCTCACTGAAGTCAATAGTTCTCCGACTTCAGGGTGCATGAGAATCACCAGGGGATATTGTCAAGAATTCAGATTCCTGAGTCCCACCACAGAGGTCTCTGCCCCATGACCAGTCTTGACCCAAAGCTCTGGAGTTCTCATGGGCGGGGAGAAGCTACATTTGCCCTTCTACCCCGCTTATATCATTAGAAAATGGCACAGGGTCCACTTTTTGGCCTCCACCAGGCTTGCTGGCCATGGCTGGCTTGGCCCTTACCTACAAGTGGTATGGTGCTTCTCCAGCAGGGCCGAGTCCCAGAAGCCTAGGTTATAGTTAAGCCTGTACCGGCAGGAACTGTGTTCTTGTTTGGAAAGGGTTGGCAGGCCTGGACTAGCCCACGGGGAAATTCAGCCCTGAGTATGTATCAGGAAGGCTGCTGAAACTTGAGAGCTCACTGAAAATGTGACCAGGATTAGATTACCCCCTTTGAGCTGGTCAGGTCAGATTTCCAGATGCAGGGGAGGCCATCTGGGGACAAGGCTTCAAATGGCCTACACCATCGAAGGCAGTGTTCTAGTTTGGAGGGTCACACTGCCCTGCAAAGAAAAAAGGAGTCTGTGTGTGTATCTCTGTGTGTGTGTGTGTGTGTGTGTGTGTGTGTGTGTGTGTGTGTGTGTGAGAATATAGCTCTAAGACACATATATACTGGGGCATACAGCAGCCATGGATGTACATACACAAGACTCTTTGGCAGTTACTGTTTATTCTTCCTTTTGTAGAAGATAAGACCTTACTTTATAAGCACTGATTGAGCAGCTCCTCTGTAGTAAGCACCATGGGAGATGCAAAGGCCCTTCTACTATCAGAACTTACAGCCTAGCTAGAGAATTTTGCAAGAATTTTGTATTTCACTCTATTTCTTCCTAATCTATTCCCAGTCTATTTTACTCCAATCCCAATCTATTTCTCTCCACTCAGATAGAGGCCAGGCCACTCCCTTTTAGCCAGTATTTATCAACCAGCTATTATGTGCTCAGTATTGTGCCAGGAGCTGGGCGTATACCAAAGAAGCATAATAAATAGTCAGAGAGCCAAGTTTATCATGTATAAAACCAATAGAAGAAGAATATGAAACAAATTTATGATGGCAATAGTATGTATATAACCCAAGGATCTTTCTTCCCAACCAGTTTTTCTCAAATTAGAGTAATGAGTAGTCCCTTCAAAGAAAAGATTTTTCAGAAACATTCCAGTTTGACTTAAAATTTTTTATTGTGTTACTTGAATATGTATCAACATGAAACTTGGTATAATTTTTTATATTTACAAATAAACACCAAAGCAAATTTGTAAATTACATATCCCCCCCAAAAAAACCTTCTGAAAAATCAATCTTCAAATTAACATCAATTTAATGATATTGTTTTGCTAAAACCAAATTGGCAGTGTTGGGTTTAATAATTGAAAGAGTCTCACATCTGCTTCTTTCTTTAATCAGCTTTGTAGTTTGGCTTTTATAAAACTAATTCAAAGAGGGCCTGTTTACATAAGAGAGCTGTTCAAAATTATATTAATGGTTTAAAGCAGGGGTCCTCAAACTTTTTAAACAGGGGCCAGTTCACTGTCCCTCAGACCGTTGGAGGGCCGTTGGAGAGCGCGGCGCACATTCCACACATGCGCACTGTGGACCCAGGATGAGTGGGATGCTAAGTAGGACAGGCAGTGGCGGCAAAAACACCTGGCAGGCCAGATAAATGTCCTCAGTGGGCCGCACGTGGCCTGCGGGCCATAGTTTGAGGACCCCTGATTTAAAGGCTTTGTCTCCTACTTCAGAATAATCAGACCTCATACTTAACCAAAACTTACCTGTATGCAATATTCCCAGATGTCTGTTTCAATGATTTATCATCTGATAACACCATAAAACTGTCTATTTCAGTTGAAGATAAGATTAACATCGTGACACTCTTGAGTCTACTTTAAATTTAATCCCATCATTGCCTGTATTAGAAGAAGAAAATTTCTTTGTTGTAAATTTACTACTATACTTATTTTTAATGAACTGCAAGTTGCAAAATATAGTTGAGCCACACAGCATATCTGCTTATATGTGAAACTGCACTGCATGGGTTCTTTGGTGTGCAGCATGCCTGCACCACCATAGGCCATGAGGTGACAAAGTTCTCCCACCTCGTCTCCTTACTTAAAGCTGCAAAGCTTCTTTCATGTAGCCACTGTGATTTCATTTGGCTTTCACTCGGGGCAAATGGGACTTGGACATAAAAGTGTAAATGCAAGCACAAAAATATTATGACAAATTTTGGTTAAAGAATGGCCAGTGAGAAGATCTTAGATTAACATTTTTAGATTTTCACTGAAGCCAAATCATAAAGTTAAAAATCTACTGTAAAGAAACCACAACCCCCAAAGAATGCTGAGATGCATTCGTAACTCTCCATTCTGACCTGCCATCTCCCCAGTGTCTCCACGCCAGGATATACAGGGCTATACTCACAAGAAATAGGTCAATCGAAAGGATGAGTCCAATATTCATATGAAGGGAAAGGATAAAGCTGAGAACTAAATATTAATAAATAGAAATTTTCTGAGCTCCCAAATGAGTTATCTAACAATTAATACCTCCACATACATGCCCTTCAAGTGTACACCTTAGTTACCCACCTGGCTCCCCTCACTCAGAATTCCCATCTCTCTCCTCAAAGTGTCTCCTTTCTTCAAAATACCCAAGTTGGAATCTCCACTTGCCTTTTGGGGAAACCAAACCCCTGTCCACCAAAAGTGACCTCAATGCCCACCACCATCTCCCTTCTCCTCACTAGTTCCTTTCCCAACTCTAAATTACTTAGTCTGAAAGGAGAGTCCTGGGAATTCTAGATAATCACTCATGGCCATTGCTATGAAGTGAATGTTTGTATTCCCCCCAAAACTCGTTGGCCATTGCTATGGGAATGTTTGTATTCCCTCCAAATCCATGTTGAAACTGAATCCCCAGTGCAACAGTATTAAAAAGTGGGGCCTTTAGAAGGTGATTAAGCCACAAGGGCTCTGCTTCATTAATGGATTAGAGCTTCATAAAGGGGCTTGAGGAGACGAGTTAGCCCCTTCTATCCTTTCCGCCATACAAGAACACAGCATTGCTCCTTCCAGAGGATGCTGCAACAAGACACCATCTAGGAAGCAGAGACCAGACCCCCATCATAGACTGAACCTGCCAACACCTTGATCTTGGACTTCCCAGCATCCAGAACTCTGAGAAATAAATTTCTGTCATTTATAAATCACCCAGTCTTGGACATTTTATTATAGCAGCACAAACAGACTAAGACAAGCATTAATACACCTAACACCACAGAGCAGTCCAGTGGGAACAGCTTTGGCTTCCTACCTTCCCAGTGGATCCAGAAGGGGTCTCCTAGGTCAGATTGCCTTTGTGATCTCTCACCTGAATGGGTTATGGGCACAACTGTCCTTAACTGTTTGTGGACCTGTTAGAATAGGCCCATTCAAATACACACACACACACACACACACGCACACACACATGCACATACACACACACACACACACACACACATGCACACACACATGCACCCATACATTAATTCTCAGAGACGGTAGCTTCTACTAGAAAAGAAATATTTCCAAACTTGCATAATTTCCAAGGTGCCATCTCCATCCATGAGGGTAAAAATCACATTATTATACAGAATAGTGTTTATTTCCTTTTGTTATTCCCTCCAAGCCTTCAGAATGAGAAAAACACCACACGTGCTTGAATAAGTCCTTCCTGAGGAACAAGAGAAGCTTTGAATTGCCCATTCTTCTGATGACTCATCAAAATACACCACCAGTGGCTTTCACCCACTGGAGAATGACCTTCGAGGAGAGGGGAGGCAGTGAGACTCACTTCCAGTTACAAGTATTATAAGTCCTCAAAACAGGCAAACATCAACATCTGGAGTTACCAAGGCTTCATAGCCAAGGTGAGGGCTGAGTTGAAACTTGAAGGGTGTGTAGGCTCTGCACAGGTGTGGTGCAGGTGTGGGGTGGGGCACGTGTGGAGGGACAGAGGGTGAGGGACCTGTATAGGGAAATGCACAGAGCCTGGCAGGGACCCAGGTGAACAAAAACACTAGAGCCATAGGAAAACAGATAACTAGGATGGGATAGATCACAAGGCTGCCAAAAATTCAGACTGAGTTTAGGCTCAGCCCAAAAGGCCAGGAGGAGGAACCACTATATATCCTTGAGTAGAGAAGAGAAAGTTTAGAAGTGAATTAGGATTTGGGGCAAATACATTTGGCAGTGTAGGCAGGACAAATTGGACTGGAAACAAGTTAAGGAATTCTATATTATCATATTCCTACAGTACTCCAAGTGACAAAGCCTTGATTATTAAACTGTAGTTCCAGCTGGGCAGGTGTTGTGTCACACATGATCAGTCCAAAGTCTACAAGTGTGTCTCTCATGCTCACTCCTTTAACTAAGTAAACTAGATAAAGTGTAGTTACCAGGAGGAGTCAATCCTAGAGCCCTGGTGAGGATTACAAACATCCTTCCTCATATCCAGACAGATCCCACTCCCACACACACAAGTGACTCAAAGAGCCGTGAACTTCTATACTCTTTTTTATAAAAAATGGGTCATCAGAATCTCTTAGCACTTCCCCAGTCCATTCCCACTAGCCTAGAGAGAGTTCAGGAAAGAGCTTAATCAGTCCCAGAATCTCAGAGGTGAGAATACCTTTAATGGTACTCACACTCTATGCCAGTATTAGTTATTTACTGCTGCAATGTTGTTTCATAACAAGCAACCACAAAATCTCAGTGGAGCACAACAATAAATGTTGGGTTTTGCTCACGAGTCAAAGTCTTGGTGGGGCCATCCTACTGATCTGAGCAGACTCACTCATGCATCTGGTAGATCAGCTAAGGACCTGCTGGTCTCAGATGACCTCAGCCAGGGCAGCTCAGCTCTACTCCATGTGGTCTCTCATGCTCCAGGAGGCTAGTCCAGGCTTGCTCTCATAAGGTGGCAGGAGCTGATGACAAAGAGAGAAGCAAGCAAGTCCTTTGGCAAGTTTGCATCCAGTTTTCTCCTGTCTCATTGATCACAGCAAGCCCCGTGTCCCACGGTCAGAGTGGGCAGGGACTGCAAAGTCACAGAGCAAAGGCCACCGATGCCATCGATTTGTCCCAAAGAGAAAAGGCTAGAGGATATTGACATTGCAAAAACAGATCAGAACCTGGGAATGAGGAAGGGAATCTCCATGGTAGAATTGGGAAGGGGATGAGAGAATTGGTCACTAGAGATGTGAGTCTTTGGTTGTAGAAAAACTGGTGAGTCACAGACTGACCTCACGGCTTATTCTCGCATTTTCCACACCTGTGAATGGTGAGAGCTTGGGCAACGGGTGGCTGAAAGCCTATTTTTCTCTCCACTGCAGGTGATCACTAATCCTTCTGTTCTCCCTAACAACTGATTTTTTTTTCCCTTCAGCATTCAACTATGATCTGCTAACCTTCAGTAAATTCTCACTTCACTTTCAATGCCTCTCCAGCTACTGAAAAAATTCTTAAAACGTAAGGAAGAGAAGGAATAGATGGGAAGCAAGAAATAGTGATGTTCTTCCCACGTTGTTACCTTCAAGCTAGCATAGGAAGACTTAGCCTGGGAGCTGGACTTGGTCACGGCCAGCTGGGGTGAGGAAAGGAAGGTCTGGACCCACCTGTGTCATTAGCAAAGTCTGCAAAGGCAAGAATATGAGGCTGTTGTGTCTCCTGTTACTCTTGACTCTGAGGTGTGGGATAATCCAACATGCACAGGATGTCTGTAGCACCCTCAAAACTTAAAAAAGAGATGGGAGGGCTATTTCATGAAATCCCCCAGAGTCCTCTTCCCAGAACAGTTCCTACTAAAAGGAGGATGCTGAGAGCAGAGTTGTGAAATTTCAGAAGAGCTCTTTGTTTTTCAGTGAAACAGAGAAACAACCGAGTCGAGTTGATCTGGAGCAAAGGGGGAGTAGAACAGCACAAGAAATGCCCAGAAGCCAGGGGCAATCGGCATAAGGGGAAGGTGGGAATGGCCTCCAGGGAGAACGCAGCAAGCAATACTGGAGATGATGGCGGGGGGACCACAAGCCAGGCCAGTGGGGCACGTGGCCCCCAGGAGCACCACTCCAGCCTGGGTCAGAGGGTGAGAGCTGGCATCTGTGGCCAAAATGGGTCACGATTTGGGCTGGGACATTGAGATACCGTGGACTGCCAAAGAGAATGGGAATTCCAAGGCCTGCCGGGGCCAGAAGATGACAGCACACCTAAAGTGGATTTGTCACTGCATAAATGTATGCCATGCTAGAATAGAGACAAGGAACCTTGTCTGTGATTTACCTCATCTTAGCAGCGTTTGTTCCTACAATCTGTGAAATTTGCAGTAGGATTGCATCGTGGATATGAATCAGTGACGTGTAGGAGAACGACCCATGGGGGGTTGGGGTGCAGACCATGAATTCAGAAGCAGGGTCTACAGAGGAATCTGGACACCCCCACTTTGCCTTCCATTTGGAGATGGAGGAGCCCTTTGGTCACTTCTCAGAGCAAGGGGATCCATTCCGAATTCCTGTCCTTCATCCATGAACAGAGACTCACCAGCAACAGAATTTGGTCTTTTCTACTCCCCATCCCTCCCCAGGCAGGTATACAATACATGCTGACTCATGTGCCCACAGATATACATTTATGTGGAAGCAGGCCTATTATTTTAACCTTAATATTGCCCCATTCAAACCAGGTGCCCTAATGCAATAGATTACAGCATGTAAAGACCCGTCCAAGCCTCCCTGCTGCTGCTGCAGCGGTTAGCGTTTTCCCAGCTGTCTTCTTCTCCTAAGAAGAGAGCTCCATCTTGTGGAGAAAAGCTGAGTTCTGACTATGCCACCTCATTTTTTTGTTTTGGTTCACCAGGTTTCCACTAAGCCAGTGTGCGTGCCCTTGTGTTGACTTTCTAGAGTTTACTGAGACTTTGCATTCTAAGAAACATTAAGATGTCCCCATGAGGGGTGGCTCGAGGTCAGGAGTTCAAGACCAGCCTGAGCAAGAGCGAGACCCTGTCTCTACTAAAAAAAATATATAAAGAAATTAGCTGGACAACTAAAAATATATAGAAAAAATTAGCCAGGCATGATGGTGCATGCCTGTAGTCCCATCTACTCGGGAGGCTGAGGCAGGAGGATCAATTGAGCCCAGCAACAGAATGAGACTCTGTCTCAAAAAAAAAAAAAAAAAGAAATGTCCTCAAGCATGCTAAGCTGTTTCCAGGCACAGGGTGTGACCCAAAAGATGTACCTGGTCCCCAGAGGATACCTTTCAGCATATTTTTTAAATTTTTTTTATTTAAGGAAATTATGGGGGTACAAACATTTTGGTTACATGTTATGACTTTGCCACATCCCAGCCGTGATTTGAGACATGCCCTTTCCGCCTCTACAATGCTCACCGCATCCATTAGTTGTGAGGTTACCCACCTCCACCCCCTCTACCCTCAAAGAATATTACCACTGCGTGAGCCCTTAGTGTTGATCAGTCAGTGCCAATTTGATGGCGAGCGTATGTGGTGCCTATTCTTCATTCTTGTGATACCTCACAAGCGGATGGTATCACAGGATAGGCTCAAGCTCTATCCAGGAGAATATAAGAGGTGCTAGATCACCTTCATTTCTTATAATTGAGTAGTATTCCACTGTATACATACACCATATTTTATTAATCCACCCATGGATCGACGGACACTTGAGTTGTTTCCACATCTTTGCAATTGTGAATTGTGCTGTTTTACTTCCACTTCCTTAATTTGGGGCTTAATAGAAGCAGAAAATCTGCCTGCCTGTTTCCTCCATTTAAAGCATGTCCATGAAATAGAGGTTTTCTACCAGCTCTTCCATCCGGGTCTGAGACGTCCTGTTGAGCTTTTCTTCACATGTGTGGGCCAGTCACAGGGTTGCTCCCAGGGCGAGAGTGGTCCTGGCTTGGAGCACCTGCTGATTTCCCTGATGCAAATACCCCGCCTTGGCTGATCTGAAGGGCCAGCTTGGCATCCTCGCTGCAGGGCTGGGGAGAGATGCGCACCATCCGCTCTCAGCAGCAGGCACCAGCTGGCGCCGGCGCACCGTGCCAGCCCCACAGGTTGGGTGCACCTGTGGAAAATATCGCCCATTCATCGCTTAAAGGTGAGCAACTGGCCAACAGCGACAGAAGGCTGATGGAAACAGGCCAGATTTGGTGGGCACAGGGGCTTCCAGAGAGAGGGAAGCCAGGGCTTCCAGCAGGTGCCGTGGGGGCGAGTGGACGGTGGGGAGGAAGAGGAAGTCAGCAAGGTGACAAGAAACCGCGTGGAGAGGCCAAAGGCCCCTCTCTGCAAGGAAACAGATTCAACCCACTGGTGTGGCCGCGGCGAATGGGGCTTTCCGGCAGCTAAAGGAGCAGCTGTGGTCACATCTAGGCGGCCGTGGTGTGGGACAGAGACCACATCCAAGGACTTTGGGGGCCTGGAGGCTACAGTGACCCTGACTACCTCAGCCCCTCTCTGCCCCTGGAGTTTGAAGAAACTGGAGGCTCGAGCCAAGTTCAGCTGCTTAGTGTGACCTTGGAAGGTCCCTGCCGCTATCTGGCTTACATAAATTCAGAGGATGGAAAGAGAGAACATGAATTCCAGCACAGGAGGGTTCAGAGAAAGCGTCACAGAGCAAGTCACATGGACGTAGCATCTGCACCTAGCCAGGGCTGTACTGCAGGGCCAGGCCCCCCCCCCATTCACCAATGAGTCACCCCGCCCTCCTGCAGGGAGGGCTGGGGAGGGAAAGGCAGGTTTCTCTCCCATTCTTCTGGACATGTGGAGAGCCGAGGGGGAAATGTGGGGAGAGGAAAAGAGAAAGATTTCCTTCCCTAAAACACAGACTGGCTGGGTATGTTTGCCTTCAGTCAAATGACCTCTACATTTTGCAGAGTGCCAGAGGACTATTTCGTTTGCCACTTACAAATGATCAGAAAAAAAAACAAAAAAACCTTTATTTAAATTTTAGAAGCTCAGGGACCCAGAATTTACTCTTACACTTTGGAAATGATGTGACTATTTTGGCAATGTCTAAATGTAAGTACTTGAAGACCCCCTTCTGCCTAAGGCTGACAAAATGGTTGCATAACTAACACTGGATCCATTAACCCAGAAACGCAATACCAAGGAGTTGCCTGATGGCAAGGATAGGGCGTGGTTGGCACACACCAATTGTTTGTGGATGCTGGGAGGGAGCCCCAGCAGCTGTGATGGACGGTGATCGTGAACTTCGGAAGTGTTAGAGGAAAGCGGAGGGTTTTGAAGGCAGGGACACTGTCCTGTAGGAGACTGAGGATGGAGCTTGCCCTTGAGCCCCCTCCGGCTGCTGAAACTGGCATGCAGGGCTTGGATCCAAGCATTGCAGAGGCAACCAAGAGCGTCCCAGTCCCTACCATGGTTTCTCTGGGTTGCATGTTTGCTTTCCTTTGATTATGCTGTTCAAAGGGAACAGGGTGTGTTGATGTTTTAGATAAGCAATGTGCTTTCTGGGTGATCTAGTTTATCTAGCAGTGGAATGAAAAGGAAAAGAATGGGCAGAAGGAAGCAAAGCACATGAAATATCTCAATAAAGGAAAACACGAGTTTTTATATAATGTTATAAGAACATAGATATGTCATTCTGCAGTGGTGTCTTCCATCTTTTACCATCTTTTACCTCCTATGCTTGTAGACAACAAAAACGTAGCTGGTGTGAAGAAGGAATGTTGCCCAGGGCAGGGATGGCGGGGTGGGCAGGAGGAGAATGAATATGCTTGACACAGAAAGAACTAACTATACACCTTACCTCGTTTACTTATTACAATCACCAAAAGGGTAACTAGTATATAAGCAAATACAAGCAAAACAAAACAAAAACAGGCCCAGGGAGAAAAGTTGCAGAACTGGGAAGACGTATGATTTGAATCCAGGCCAGTCTAATACCAGAATCCTTTCTCTTTCCATTGTCTCTCCAAGGTAACAAAGACTCTGAAAATGACAAAACAGACCTGCCTTGTATATCCACGTCAGGCCAAATGTTCTTACTCCTGGAAATTATCAGCTTCACAGAGGTCTCATATTTTTAGAAAAGATGTAACATGGATGAAATATTTTTAGCTAGCCTGCTTATAGCAAAATTATCGGGCCTACTCTTTCCAATATAGTAACAGACAAGGTGTGTAACGGGATTCTAATCTTAAGAAGGTTAAATTTCCACATCTAAGTAGCTGTGGTATGTCTGGATAAGGCAGTTGCTTTGTTTTCTAAACCAGGCCAAAGGCAAGAAAACAGATTACTGAAGCTATGCAAGTTGACACATGCCTATGAGCCCAGAAGTTGGAAAAAGTAGGTAGAGAGCTGAGCCAGACAGGCGGGTATTAGACTTTGCCAATTATTTTCACTTCATTTGACTTGGATTGGTCTTTAATCGGAGACTGCGTTGATATGAGAAATGCTGATTCCCTGTCTACACCAGTCTGAAACAGCTTATAGACCAGTCAGCCATTCAACTCTTCTCTCTACAAATGCCAGTCTTCCCTGTATTTGCTGAGTTTTCATTCTCCATCCAAATGTTTGGATGTCTGCATATGTAATGCACACAGATGCCGGGGTTCTTGTGGAGCCAAATATTTGGATGGAAAAACACTGAGCACATCCACATAGTTGACTTTTCATTCAGATATTTGGCATTGTGTAAAGACAGTTGAGTTTTAATAATAAAGTCTAAGAATGGATAGAGCTGACTATTGGCAGGAAGGAATGGTGCTGCATCTAAATCAGTGTGTATTTTTAAAGCCAGTGAACATATTTTTTGAGCTGAAGTTCCACTCGGTCTGAGATCCCCATCACAGAGGGTGAAAGTAGGTCCAGACATGTGGCCAGGATGAGATCACAGCTGCTGGGGCTGAGTTGAATTCAAATTTTACCTGATGCAGCCAAGAACAGGAAAACCAAAGAACAAGTAAAACTATACTCTAAGAAGCTTTTTGGACCACGATAGAGAAGTCAACTTCTCCTCTCAGAAACAAAGCCACAGGGGTGAGGAATCAAGTATGATCATTTAAAGATCAAAAGAATGGGGAAAGAGAGCCAAGACTGTGTCTATGAACAGGGCTGACGTGGCGAGGGTTGATTAGATCAGACTCGGGCTAGAGGTTGCTCTGAAGGTGCAGGTTTGGACCCTTAGGCAAGGCACGGATTTTCTGGGTCTGTTCAGAAAGAGCTTTCTCAGGGGACTTACCTGGTACTATGGTTTGAATATTTGTCTCCTCCAAAACTCATGTTGAAATTTAATCCGCAAGGGGCAGTATTGAGAGGTGGGGCCTTTAAGAGGTGATTGGGTCATGAGGGCTCTGCCCTCGTAAATGGATTAATCCATACATGGATTCGTGGATTAATGAGTTAATGGGTTAACGGGCTGGCGTGGGAGTGGGGATGGTGGCTTTACAAGAAGAGCAAGAGAGACCTGAGCTATTAATAGCACACTCAGCCCCTTTGCCATGTGATGCCCTGCACACCCTCTGCAGACTCCCCACCAGCAAGAAGACTCCCACCAGATGCGGCCCCTCAACCTTGACTTCTCAGCCTCCATAGCTGTAAGAAATACGTTCCTTTTTTATATATATAAATTACCCAATTTGGGGTATTCTAAGTAACAAAAATGGACTAAGACACCAAGTCACAGAACACTACAACTGGCAAGACCCCTTTGGGCCAGTTTCAGCCTGACAAGGACAAATGGTTTCCTTTGGTGGCATCCAGGCCAGTGCACCAAACCTATGGCCTAGTAGATGAAGAGGGTGTGAAAAACTGAGTTGATACCAAAGAGCATAACCTCCATTAAGCTGCAGATAGACCTTGGAGGCAGTAGGGAAGGAAATATAGTCTAGTCTGGAAATAGTATGGCTAATAGTTAAAATCATGGACCTCAGATTCAGACAGACCAAATTCAAATTCCAGATGTGCAACTTAGTTGGTGTTTGGAGACAGGAAATTAATCTCTCTGAAACCTCAGGTGCCCCACCTGTAAAACAAGCATAGTAATGGCACCTGATTTACCGAGATGTTACGAGGCTTGAAGGTCATGACAATAGCTAATGTTTACTGAGTCCTCACAGGGGTGCTGTGCTCTTACAGGTAGCATCACATGCTTGGAAAATGGTAAGAACTCAAATGTCAGCTGTAATGCCTGTCTACATTCTAAATGTTCACAAAGGAAATGCAATGCAAAGACTTTTAACCAAGCAACACAAAAGTATAGTTGTTAAACTCAAGTTACCACTCATGAGATGTTAGCAAAGCATTTCCATACTGGACATTATTGAGGATGCAAAGTTAAACTAGACATGCTCTCTGATTTTGAGGAGCTTCTAGTCTAGGAAGGAAGATAAGGTAAGTACAAAAATAACTGGTTGCTACCATATACAAGAGTATATATGTGCTGAAATCAAGATACAAAGAGTATATTAGGGGCAAGAAGGAGAAAGTGTCCTCGAATCTGGATGAGAGATGGAGCTTCATGCAAGGGGGGAAGGGAGGCCATGGCAGACACGATGGTGGGTTCACCCAATAGCCATTCCCACCTCTCTTCCCTCTTATTCATTTCCCAACTGAATACTCACTTTCCCAGCTGCCCTTTCAACTAGAAGGCAACCATGTGATACAACACTGCACATGACACTTAACAGGAAAGTGGTTCCACTATTTGATAAAAAGTAAATTCATCAGTGGTGACTCCCTTGCCCTTATCTCTACCTTGAACGTGGACATCAAATGCCTGGAGCTATAGCAGACACTTTGCAACCATGTTGCTACGAGCCAACCTGCCAAGACGACAGAGAAGGACCGATAGGGTCTGGTTCTTTGGTGCCATGGCTGAGCCCTGCAGCAGCCCAGAAGAGCCCACCTTTAGACTTCTTGTTGTGGGAATGAGTGAATGTTTTTCTTGTTCCAGTCACCGCTGGCTCAGTTCCATGTTACCTGCAGCTGAATGCATTCCTAACCAATGCAGAGGAGTTGAAAGCGAAAAAGCCCAGAGGTGGGAAAACACATGATACTTTCAAGGAAAAGCAAACATGCCCTGATTTTGCTGGAGATTAAGAAGCCAAGAGGGAACATAGAATACAAGGCTGGAAATGCAGGCTGAGGCCTTGTGCAGCATGGTAAGGGGTGTAGATTTGGTGATGGGGGAAGCTAATAAAGTTTTTTTATGTAGGAGAATGGTGTGATAAGAACTGTACTTCCGGAAAATTAGTCTGGGTAGTTTGGTTTGGAAGGCAGGAGTGCTGGGCGCTGGGAGAGGCATTGGTTAGCATGCTCTTGAAGGCATTCGGGGAAAAGGTGGGGAAGTCTGGCCGCGGGTGGTGGTGGCAGGAAAGGAGGTGAGGAATGTGCAGACTAAGGTCCCTTTTAACTTTCCCTCAATCACAGAGAAGTTCAACGCTTGAAGCAGAGCTTAAAAGGACCCTTTTTTTGGATTACCTATGTTCCACACCGAAAAGTGCTCATACGACTTACTGTTTCTCTTAATATACAAAAGTGCTTTGAACTTGGCTAACAACTGTACCCCAGGGTGCACAGAGTGACTTGTTAAGGCCACTGTCTCACTAATGCATTCTCCATGTGGGAAGGATCTGCAGAGTGACAAGGAAGTTGACTGGTAGCCAGAGGCATCCCTGAACTCTCTAACCCACAAAACGTATTTGCTGAAGAAAATGAGACGTAGAAGGTACCAGAGACGTGAAGAAACAAAAATAAAAGTTGTTAGCACCTACTTGGTGCCACACACAGTTCTAGAAATGTTCACACAGACTACCTCATGTTCGTTGATTTTCACGGTTGGTTTTACTCACTCCCTTTCACAGCTGAGACAAACCAAAGGTCAGAAAGGTCATGTCCCTCGGCCACATCCATGTATCTACTGACTGGCAGGGCCGAAGGTAGGTTTCCAACTCAAAATGCTGTGACAAGCCTCACAGCATCTGCTAGGGGCTGAATTGTGTCCCCCCCCCAAAAAAAATTTATATGTTGAAGTCACAACCCCCAGTGTCTTAGAGTGTGACTGTGTGTTTGGAGATGGAGTCTTTAAAGAGGGAATTAAAGCACAATGAGGCCAGGCGCGGTGGCTCACGCCTGTAATCCTAGCTCTCTGGGAGGCCGAGGCGGGTGGATCGCTCAAGGTCAGCAGTTCGAAACCAAGCCTGAGCGAGACCCCGCCTCTACTAAAAATAGAAAGAAACTAATTGACCAACTAAAAATATATATACAAAAAATTAGCCGGGTATGGTGGCACATGCCTGTAGTCCCAGCTGCTTGGGAGGCTGAGGCAGGAGGATCTCTTGAGCCCAGGAGATTGAGGTTGCTGTGAGCTAGGCTGACGCCACGGCACTCACTCTAACCTGAGCAACAAAGTGAGACTCTGTCTAAAAAAAAAAAAAAAAAAAAAAAAAAAAACAAGGCACAATGAGGTCTCATGGGAGGGCCCTAATCCAGAATGACTAGTGTCCTGGTCAGAAGAGATGATTAGAACACAGGCAGGCGCAGAGGGGGAAGCGTGTGAAGACCGAGGGGGGAGGGAGGCCCCTGCAAGCCCAGGAGAGGGGCCTCGGAAGACGCCAACCCTGCCCGCACCTTGCTATTAACTTTCCAGACTCCAGACTGTGAGAAATCAACGTCTGTTGTTGAAGCCACCCAGTCTGCGGTATTTGTGACGGCAGCCCTAGCAGAGCAGTACAGCGTCTCAGCTTTTGTCTCCAGTCTAGTCACTTTCCCTCCAAGCCCCGAGGGCTCTTGGTGAGAAGGGAGGCGCAGCTCAGCCTCCTGTACCACCGGAATGTTCTGGTCTTCTTGGAGTAGGCAAGAATCTGTGCCACTCACAAGTGCTGGGAGGTTCCTGGAAAAGTGAAGCATAGAATTGTCACTTCACTCAGCAATTCCACTCCTGGGTGGACAAAGTAACGGAAAACAAGTATGCAAACAAATTCTTGTCCACAAACATTCATAGCAGCACTATTTATACCATAATGGCCAGAAGGTGGAATTATCCCAAGTGCTCACCAGCAGACAGATGGATAGACAAAATGTGGCAAATCCATATGATGGACTATTATTCGGCCATAAGAAGGAATGAATTATTGATACCTGCTACAATATGGATGGACCTTGAAAACATGACGCTAACTGAAAGAAGGCAGACCCAAAAGGCCACACACTGCGTGATCCTATTTACGTGAAATGTCCAGAGTGGGCAAATCCACAAGGACAGAAAGCGGATTGGTGGTTGCCAGGGACTGGGGGAGGAAGAAACGGAGAGCGAGTGCCAGTGGGTACAGGGTTTCCTTGTGGGGTGATGAAAAAGTTCTGGAACTAAAGGTGACGATTGTACGACATTGTAAATGTGCCAAATGCCACTAAACTGTGTATTTTAAAAATGGTAAATATTATATTATGTGAATTTTACCTCCAATTTTTTTTTCTTTTTTGAGACAGAGTCTCACTCTGTTGCCTGAGCTAGAGTGCCGTGGCATCAGCCTAGCTCACAGCAACCTCAAACTCCTGGGCTCAAGCGATCCTGCTGCCTCAGCCTCCCGAGTAGCTGGGACTACAGGCATGCGCCACCATGCCTGGCTAATTTTTTGTATATATATTTTTAGTTAGCCAATTAATTTCTTTCTATTTTTAGTAGAGATGGGTCTTGCTCTTGCTCAGGCTGGTTTCGAACTCCTGACCTCGAGCTATCCGCCCACCTCAGCCTCCCAGAGTGCTAGTATTACAGGCATGAGCCACCGCGCCCGGCCTACCTCCAGTTTTTATATAATGCTGGGGGCATGGAATGGAGAACAGAAAATAAAGGGGCCTTCTGCAAAGACATGGGAGGAAACAGCCTCGTATGGCGAGAGACCAAGACCGAGGAGAGGCCGACTCTGTCACAACCCGCTGTGTGACTGCAGGGGACTCACCCACCCTCTCGGGGCCCCGTTTTCTCATCTGTGAAACTGAAAGGGCTTAGAGCATCCAGCTCCGAGGAAACGCTATATAGATGTTGGCTATTGCCATGAATTTATTGTCATTAAGTTTAAGAATATATATGTTCTTCCCTAATGACCTTCTCCCAGATGCATCCTGGTTTTAAATCACCGGTTCAATCGCTGCCAACTTCCAAGACAAAAGTCAATGTCAGAGAGGCCAGAGAGCCTGCCGCTCTAATAAATCCTCTCTTTCCAATGCGGGGTGGGGGAGGCACCGCAGAGCCGGCAGTGAGTGAGTTGAGCGAGCGCATGCCATTGGTGCTTCCGGCCAAGGATGTTCGAGAAGTATGGTTTTCACTTCACCACCCTGCAAAGCTAATAAATAACCCGCTGGGTGCGATTCAGTGTGACGGTGGACGTGAATCTGCGCTGTCAGCTCTGCGGCTGTCTATGCCAAGGTAAGAAATGATTTGTAGCCCTTGGATCACGGAAGAGGCAAGAACTGGCTGAGCATGTCGTCTCTGCCGAAGACAGCTCCTCCCGCCGGGAGCGCCCGAGGTGAAGGCGGTGACGTCAGGAGGCTGCAAGGCTGCAGCCCAGCCGGGCCACATCCACAAGGCTGTGATCTCCAGGACATCACCGGGCTGCCGTGTGACACTCCACTTCACCTTCCAGAGAGCAAAGCGCAAGACGCCCCTCCTGCTTCTCTAGCCCTTGCTGCAGGGCAGGGCTCCAGCAGCCCCAGGGCCGCGGGAAGCAGCCCCGCAGGGCAGGGATGGCGGGGCGGGGGATCTCCACGTGGGTTCCGCTCCACGATGCTTCTCTCTCTTGCCTGCCAACAGCGTGCTGGCCTTAGGACTCCTGTGCACCAGGAAGAGAAATGCACAGATTCATCTAGGTGGGTTTACTAGACTCCATGCATTCTGATGCAGCCTACACAGACTTTGCCTGGACCACAAAACACACTAGGGGGGAAAAAAAAAAACAGGCACTGTCACCTGGGGTCCACTCTGCTTAATTAATCTGCCACCTTCTATACTGGCAAAAATGTGCATGTCTATTCCAAACTCAAGCACTTATTACTGTGTTACCCGTACCTCTGCTTGGCACAGTGAGAGGTTCATAATAAACAGAAGGCACGTTCTGTGCCCATAAGGACTTCATTTTGTTCATTTATTTACTCATTCCGTTTTTGAGCCATCTACAATGTGCCAGGCACTGACGCAAACAACTTGAAGTTAACGGAGGAAGAAAAAGTGCTCCTACCTATTGCGGCTGCAGAATAGTTGCAAACAGACATGGCATGTAGGCGGGTCACAGTTGCTGACACCCTGTGCAAGTTTAGCAACTTGAGCTCATCATTCGTCATACGTGAGTTCAGGCACGTTAGAGCTGGAACGAACCCAGGTCACCGCTGAGTCACGTGGGCCCTATCTGGTGACCGGCTGCATCAGGATCTCCTGGGGAGCTCCCCGAAAATACAGGTTCCTGGGCCTGAGAATCCGTATTTCTAAAGCTCCCCGGGAATTGCTGACTTGCAGCCAGGTTTAGAAGCCTCCAGTACAAGTTTTTATTTAAGAGATGAGGCAACTCCAGTCCTGGGATGTGACGTGACTTGCCGAATGTCCCCCAGCTCCCTAGAGACTGGGTTGGGGCCAGTCTGGATCAGTGGTGTCTAACCCTGGCCGCAGCCCAGCCTCCCTAAATCAGCATTTCTAGAAGAGGCCTGAACAACTGGGATTTGTAAACACTTCATGAGCTCCTAAATTCTGATGTGTAGCTGTAATCAAAGACTCGTCTTGACCAACTCTTCTGGTTGTTTTCATTCTTACACGCAGGACGCCAGATTCTGGCTGCGAAAGGGGGTGTCACGTGTCCGCCGTTTGAGAGGGCTGTGGCCAGCGGAGCTTCTGGTCAAGTCCGGCTGTTTCCCAAGCATGCCTCTCCCTCTCTTGAGAAATAGAGTCTTTGAAAAATCAGAAGTCCTCACCACCATATATTTTGGGGTCTAGTACGTTTCTCGATGCAACTGAGAACACAGCGCCTAGAAAGACACACATTGAAGAAAGGGCAAGATGTAACCACTATGTTCACTTCACAGTCTAGGATGCAAAAGATGTCTCTAAGCCGAGAGCTGCCCAAGTTAGTACAAAGTCAAGGCCTACTTCCAGAAATCCCTTCCAAAAAATATTCCAAAAACCATCATGGTTTCCTATGCAGACCAAAGGGTAGCTCTGGCTACTGTCCCCACATGGCCACAGCCAGGCACACGAGCTTTCCTGCTTAGTGCAGGCCAGACTCCGAAGGGCCACCAATCCAAAGTTAGCAGGCCATCTCTGGGTTCACTGCCATGAATAGGATTGTGATTCAACCACGTGAAGCTTTAACAACACTTGTGGATAAGTGTCCTTTGGGGCAGTCTTCTGGAGACTAGGACTGTGTCACCTACACTGAAAACCTGCTTAGGCAGATAACCCGCTTCCTGGACGGTTGCTGCGAGTGTCTTAGGAAAATCCTTAGCGGCTACATCTCCAGGGTGTTGTATCTGCTCTCGCCCCCTCAAACTTGCTCTTTAATGCTGAGAAGATCTGAACAGGCCTTGAACCTGGGCCATCTATGACTTGTGATGGTCCAGCGACACTTTCACCACACTTAGACTTTAAGATCCTGAGCAAACTCCCAGTCTCTCCGGGAGACACCTGTGCTCATTCTGCAAATGTGTCCAAACTCTCTCCATTACTGTGAACTTCCCTGGTATGTGTATTACTAAAGAGCCATTCCATTAACTTGCCTAGAACAAAACAAAGTAGTTAGAGATACAAAAATTAGGAAGAAAGAAGTCAAACATCACTATTCTAAAATTCTGTAATGATACACCAGAAAACTCAAGAACACTGACAGAAAAAAACTGCCTCAAACAATAGGAATATTTAGTAAAGTAGCAGGCCACAGAATTAATAAATAAACAATAACCAGTCAAAAGATATAATGAGGGGAAAAGGCCCCATTGATAATAGGAATCAGAGAGAAAAAAAAGACGAAATAAACTTAACCCAAAAAGTTCAAGGTCTGTAGGAAGAAAACGTAAACACAATTCTGAAGAGCCAGAAGAAGATGTGAACAAACAGAAAGACAAACTGTATTGTGAGATATCAATACTCTCTAGATGAATCTGCAAACTTAACATTATATCAATATAAATACTGATTATTTTTTTTATTTTCTGGAGCTAAATGGATTATGATTGGATAAGATGATTCTAAAGTCTTCTGAGGAAAATGAAGTAGAAAAATTCTGAACAGCAAGGGCAATGAGTGGTATCAGCATGCATGATGAACTCTCAAAATTTTAAATTGTTTGGTACTAGTGTATAAATCATCAGACAGGCTATTGGAATAAAATAGAAAGTCCAAAAACAGTCTCAAATACACACAAGAATTTGACAGAAGTTTGGGAGCTCGGTGGGAAACAGATGGACTTTTCAATAAATGGTGTCAGCACAACTAGGTAGGCCATCTGGAAAACATCTGGAAGCCACACTTCATGCCATACACCAGGATAATTTTCAAATGGAACAAAAATTTAATTGTAATGCCAAAAAAGCCTATCAGAAAACATGGGACAATTCTTTTATAAGTTCAAAATGGGTTAAGACCCTTCTAAAAAGATTCAAAATTCAGATGTCATGAAAGAAAAGATTGAAAAAATTGTAAACCATAAAAATTAAAACATCTGCAAGGATAAAACCAAACAGCCAAATGAAATATTATAAGCAAAGAGAAATGACAAATAGAAAAATATTTTAAACTCACACCCCATATATACGGAAGGCTCTTACATTGACAAGAAAAAGACTATGGGCCCAAATAGGCAAACAATAGCCCACTGAGAGGAGATAGAAATGTCCTACCTGTCTCATAATAAAAGATGCAAATGAAAGCCAGAGATAACCATTTTCCTACTTAACAAATTGGAAAGAATCCAAAATCTAATAAGGCAGAAGCCTGTAACTTTTGGCTAGTGGGAGTATAAATTGATACAATCTGTTTGGAAGCAATTTGGCAAAATCTATTAACTCACAAAGGCATATTCCCTTTGGCCTGATAATTCTATTTTCAGGAATTTATCCTACAGTTATTTTTTTATTAATACATGTCCAAAATAACCTATCTATAAAGTTATTCATTGAAGTATTGTGTGCAGTTTATACCTGCTTTAAAAATACCTTTTGAAGGATACCCCCAAGAAATTAAATGATATTAGATACCTGCCAGAGGAATAGAAACTGAGAAAATTGGGAACAGGTTTGTGAAGAAGCCATTTTACCATATCCATTTACAGTTTTCACTTTTTAATTATGCAGTATATTACCTATTTGTAAAAGTAAATGGTGGCTGGGCAGGATGGCTCATGCCTGTAATCCCAGCACTTTGGGAGGCCAAGGTGGAAGGATCACTTGAGTCCAGGAGTTTGAGACCACCCTGAGCAACATAGTGAGACGTTGTCTCTACAAAAAATTTAAAAATTAGCTGGGTATGGTGGCACATTCTTGCAGTTTTAGCTACTCAGGAGGCTGAGGCAGGAGGATCGCTTGAGCCCAGGTTTTTGAGGCTTCAGGAGCTATGATGATGCCACTGCACTCCAGCCTGAGTAACAGAGTGAGACCTTGTCTCCACAAACAAAAACAGCAAATGATAACTTTTTTTAAAAGAGTAAGTTGAACAAGGGAGATGAAATGTCATTTCCTTTGCTTAACACAAGTTATTAAGGCCACTCTTGCAAAATATCCGGCCACAAACATAAATTAGGCTACTCTCTCGGCATGTTGCATAGGGGTCACTAGCATTTCACTCCCCAACCCATAAGGCCCCTGCTCCAGGACAGGGACAAGGAACTGTCAGCTCACATTTTCTGCTTAGCAGCCCTGCCCCAACCATCCTTGGATTGGTTAATAGATCCAAAAATAGACAGCCAGGCCCAAGAAAGTCTTTCTTTGGGTAACTAAAGCTGATTTCTCAAACCACATGGTAAACTTTTAATGAATTTATGCAAACTGAATATTTATTATAAAGATACAACTAAAGAATTTGCAACTATATTTTAAGATAAAAATTTATTTGGGAGCAAGAGCACAAATGTGCACAAACTCTTTCACTGAGCTCTCCATAATTTGTACTTTTTTTCTGAGACAGCGTTTTGCTCTATTGCCCAGGCTAGAGTGCAGTGGCACAATCCTAGCTTGCTGTAACCTCAAACTCCTAGACTCAAACAGATCCTGCTGTCTCAGCCTCCCAAGTAGCTGGGACTACAGGTGTGCCACTACACTCACCTAATTTTTTTTCATTGTTTTTTTCAGAGACAGGATCTCACTATGTTGCCCAGGCTCATCTCAAACTCCTGGGCCCAATTGAACCTCCCATCTCGGCCTCCCAAAATGCTGGAATTACAAGCATGAGCCACGGTGCACAGCTGTCATAAATTGGACTTTTAAACTGTGATTCTGGTGTTCTATTGAAACAGTTCTCCCAGAAGCAACATTTTATCTTTATGAGTGCGTCCCTACTTGCTAGCTTACTATCAGTTACATTATGGTTAGTTCTTATATCTCAGATGCCATAGACAGAGGCAAATTTATGAATTACTTTCCATGACAACTGTGGCTATTTAAGCCACTGGAGCTGCAAAACCTCTTGACTTGGGATGTCACTGAGTCAAAATGGGGAAGGAGAGGCATCTGTCTAGTCCTCTGGCTGTTCGCTGTTGATCTATCCTGCTCCCTAGACTTGTGTGCTAAGCAAGAGTGTGCTTGGGAAGGAGAGTTTTCCTCGCTCTTTCTTCCTCTCTCTCGCTCTCTCTCTCTCTTTCTTTTTCAGGTGTAGGGAGGGGCATGAAGGAAGCAATCCTCCCCCCATCTCCCTACCCACTCCATTGCACACTTTTGCTCTTGCCTGCCTAAGCATTAACTTTCATTCTTAAAACTGAAGAAAGTTGTCATCCCCTCAAGAAGCCTTCTCCTAGACTCCTCACTACTGCATTGAGTGCCCGTCATTATTTCTTTATTAGTTTCCTTGCTTATCTTTTATCAAAGCACTAATCGCGCCGTATTATAATTGCCTCCCGCAGGTCTGTGACGTAAGTTGTAATCTCATGGAGGCCAGGGGTGTGCCTCATTCATCTGAATCCTCAAAGACCAAGAATGTACCACCTGGCACACAGTAGGTGCTCAGCAAAGATCTGATAAATGAATGACAAGGTGGGAGAGAGGAAAGCTGACCAAGCAGTAGTTAGGAGACCACAGAATTCAAGCCTTTCCTTCTGCCATCAGTTTGCCAGCACAGGAGGATTATTCGGGAAGCCTAGGAAATGCCCAGCGAACACGGGCTGTCCATGAGATTCGATCCCTGCTAGCGAATCTTTAAGTGGATCATTTTAACTTTCCATAGACCATCAGGCATGGCCAGTAGGAGAACAATCACACCGCCACGTTTCCCCACAAACTACCTGAGACTCAGAGCTGAAACCACAGGTGCTGAAGGAGCTCAGAGGTGAGTGTAAGAGGTGTGACTCCTGGAGAAGGCCCTCTGGAAAGCTGAGTCTCAAGGAAAAGAAGTCCAAGACCTGCTTTGTTGGAGAAGGCAGCGGAAGTGGGGATGGAGGTTAATAGCATGGTGGCTGGGACCAGCCCAGCGCAGGGGTGGCAAGGAGCCCCTCTCTTTCCCTGCTACCTTTCTTCTCCTTTCTTCTACCACTCCCCTGACATTACAGGGCGATGAGCTAGGAAACATAAGGTTGAGTAGTAAAGCCCAAATTGTGAGAACATCTCCAGAAAGAAAGAGGAAGAGCCCGGGAGGGAGGGATGGCGTGAGCTAAAATGGAGGATCCAGATCCTTCTGACTAGTGAGAAAGTGCACGGTGCCTGAGCAGGCGACAGGAAGGTTGGATGGGCAGAGAGAGCCGTCCGAGGAAAAACACGGAGAGGTGGTCATCGGGAGCTGTGGTGGGCTCCTGCGTAAGCATATGACAAGAGCAACATTTTGATAAGACCAATTGGACGCCGACATGCAGTGTCACCAATTAGAAGGCTGCTGGACTCACCGAGGGGTCTCCACAGAGGCTGTGAGGATGGTGGGAGTTAGCGAGTTAAAGCAAATTCTTCATTTCTAAGGAAGAAAATAATTGCCACCTGAGGACAGATCAGACATAAGCTGTGGAATGCTGGGAAGAGTCACGGTAGAAGATTCCAAGGTTTCTATAACCTTGACTGACAGACTGGAAGTCCCCCTGGTGGGAACTGGGTAGTTGAGGGGAAGCTGGGATTCCAGGTGGGAAGCCGATTAACAAGGCTTGTTCATGAGATTCGTGAGGTTATGGGGGCGGGGGTCGAGGCAAAGGCAGAATATCTGTACAAAGTTCCCTCGTGTGGCTCTTCGCGGGGAGGAGGGAACCTCGGGTGACTGTCCTCATGAATGGGCCACCACATGGGACAACCCTGCAGCGTGAGGACAGTATATTTTCATATTTTAACTCAATGATGACTCTTACACTACGTGATTTTTAATTCCATTGTATACAAACTCAGAAGAGGTCCAAAGGTTTACTGCTCCTTTTGTGCCCACTCTTTTCAGACTCACAGTGTCACTCAGTGTTATTAATGTCACTGATTCACAAATGAATGAGTTGCTCTCGGCCCGCTCCTGCCAGTGGTTTGCAGATGGGCCCATTCTGACCTCTAATTATGTGTGTATTTGTACATCTCACTCCTTCCACTGCTAGGACGTTGGGCTTTGATCGAATTCAATTTTGAATCAGCTGCTCAAACTTCATAGCTATCACATCTTTTCTCAGTGAATGTTTCATTGAAGACCAGTGTTTTCAAGTTGCTTACTTGGAAGGAAAAGGCGGCTCAGGCTGGAAATAGTCTTCTGGAAATACACTCCCTGTCCCGAACAGAGTCATGGAGAGGGAGTCCCTGGAAAGCCCTGGGCCCAGGAGGGGTGGGGCAACGGTGGAGGCTATTTTTAGGCTGTGATGTGGTCTTTGGAGGGCCGCTGGCGTCAGGGGGTGAAGCAGGGCCGCCCCCCTGGACAGAGTCCTCGGCCCACGTTCCAGGAGCTGCTGGCTGACGAACAGCTAGTGTCTGCAAGGAAAAATGCTCTGTGCAGATGAATGGTGGGTCTGTCTGGGGACTTGCTGGAAAAGGTCTTGGTGTATTTCAGGCGAAATCCTGACTCAGAGACTAGAGAGCTTCATTGGCAGGTGTACCGGGTCTCCTCCCCTCCCCATCCCTCATGCCCTCCTTTCCTGTCCCCTGTGCCTTCCTTCGTCTTGTTGCCTTCCCTTCGGCCCTTCTGTTTCCCACCAGAACCGTGGCCTGGCCAAGGAGGGAAGGGGGCAATGTAGGTGTGGGCTCCACGTGACCCCTCTCAATGGGTAGCAGGAGCTGCTGCAGCCCACAGGACACAGGATCCCTGCCTGGACAATCTTTCTGTGGCTAAGGAACAGGCAGGACCCAGTTTCCTGACGCTCATTCCTGTTGTACCCTGGGGTACTTCCCACATGACATCCTAGTTTTTTCAAATGAAACATAGTATCATGGCCCGGTGGGGTGGCTCATACCTGTAATCCTAGCACTCTGGGAGGCTGAGGTGGGCAGGTTGCTCGAGGTCAGGAGTTCGAAACCAGCCTGAGCAAGAGCAAGACCCCTGTCTCTACTATAAATAGAAATAAATTAATTGGCCAACTAATATATGTGGAAAAATTTAGCCTGGCATGGTGGCACATGCCTGTAGTTCCAGCTACTTGGGAGGCTGAGGCAGCAGGATCACTTGAGCCCAGGAGTTTGAGGTTGCTGTGAGCTAGGCCGATGCCATGGCACTCACTCTAGCCTGGGCAACAAAGCAAGACTCTGTCTCAAAAAAAAAAAAAAAAAAAAATAGTATCATGCCAGTATAATATATGTGTAAGACAAAAGAACCCTGGAACTAGGGTGATTGGTTTAAAAAGACTAAATTCATGTCAAGCCACCAAACTTGGAATTCAGAAGCCTATGCATTTCCCTGCCTAAAATATGGCCTGACTCAATCTGGGAGCCCAGCAGTGGGCTGAAAGTGACAATAGAGACTATTAACTGGTCCATCTGTTAGGATGGAAGAATTCACATAGCAAGGCTCGTATTGGTGGAGTTATTTTTGATAACTCCCCAGGTATAGCAAAAAACATGAGGAAGCCTGAGGTTGTCTGAGGTCCTGACCCAGGGTAGTCATCTCTTAAAGAAGCAGCCAAGGGTCCTTTTGGCAGAAGTGGAAGGCAGCCAGTAGCCTAGCCTGGAGAGTGTGCCTGTTATGAGACTTACCTCAAAAATATCTCAGCATTTATGCATGTGTCCCTCAATGAAACCTTGTTTGGTTTTGCATGTTTGCAAACTTTATTATTAATATATAAGTAGAGTCATTAGGTTTATGTCATTGGTGAATTGCTTGTTTCACCCAACATTATTGCTGAGATATTGTCTTCCAGGTTAATGCACAGCTGTAATTCATTCATTTTTCACTGTATATAGCACCATCTATTTATTCATTTTCTCCTAGGTGGACATTTGTGTTGTGTCCAGGTTTTCCTTTGTTTGTCTTTTTTGTAATTATCAACAATTCTGCTATGAAATTCTCATGCATCACTCCTGATGCTTGTTTGAGAGTGTTTGTCTAGGGTGTAACAGTGGAATTTCTAGGCCATGTGGTATCTTGCAGATTTAGCTTTTCTAGATAATGCCAATTTCCCCCCAAAGCGATTGCACTAATTTACACTTCCACTAGTAGTATTTTGCTCCACACCCTGGTATTGTCTGAATTATTAATTTTTACCAGTTGGGGGATGTAAAATAGCATCTCCTCTTTGTTTTCATTTGTATTCCCCCAATGAACAATGAAGTTGAGCCTTTTTTCCTATGTTATTATCCATTTGTGTTTCCTGTTCTGTAATGTTCCTGTTCATATTTTTCTTCTTTATTTGTGTATTATATTCTCTATCTGTTGCTTAGTGATTTTGGGAAGTTATTTATGTATTCTGGGTCATAATCTCTTTTGTTTATATGTGTTACAAATATCTTCTTCCTGCTTAGAGCTTTTATTTTCACTCTTTTCATAGGGTCGTATGGTTCTTAATTAAGTTCATAGAATTTATCAGTCTTTTCTTTGATGTCTTGCACTTTTGTGTCACGTTTAAGAAATCCTTCCTTACCCTGAAATATTAAAGATGTTCTATGTTTTATCCAAAAGACTTAAAGTTTTGCCTTTTACTTTTGAGCTCTTAATTGGTGTAGAATTGATTTTTGTACATGGCGTGATATAGGGCTCCAATTTCATTTATTTCTCATGTGGATAATTATTGAAAAGTCTAGCACTTTCCCACTTTATTTAATGCCATTTTGTCATCTATCAAGTCTCCAAATGTGCTTTGTCTGGGCTCTCTATTTTGTTCCAGTGGTCTTTTTGTCTATCTCTGCATTAATATCCCATCATCTTAATTATTATTGCTTTGTAATGAGACTTAATAGCTATTAAGCAAATCCCTCCAGTGTGTCTTTTTTTTCTTCTAGACTGTGTTGGCTATTCTTGGACCTTTGCCCTTCCACATTAATATTAGAACAAGCATGCCAACTTCCATGAAAAACTATGTTGGTAATTTTATTAGAAATGCTTTAAGTCTAGCACTTAAATTTAGAAAAATGGGCATCATTTCCAAGACTGTGTATTCTCCATTTATTTATGTCCTCTTTTAGACCTTTCAATAAAGTTAGACAAGTTTATCTATATAGATTTTATACATTTTTATTAGATTTATTCCTAAGTACCTTCGATTTTTATTGCTATTATAAATGACAGCTTTATCTAATTAAATTTTTCAAATGTTACTGGTGTATAAAATGCAATTGACTTGTTTATATTAGATTTATAATTGACAATTTTGCTAAACTCTCTCATTAATTCTAACAAATTATCTATGATTCTATGCAAACAGTCATCATCTATGAATAATGACAGTTTTGTATCTGCCTTTCTAATCTTTGTGTCTTATAAACCTTTTCTTTATTGTTCTGGCTAGGAAGTGGTGAAAGCAGGAACACATCTTGTTTGTGCTTTTCCTATTTCATCATTAAGTGTAGTGTTTGCTGTAAGTTATTTTTTGTATATTGATATCCTGTATGAGGTTCAGAAAGTTCCTTCTATTCCTGGTTTGCTGAGAGTCTTTATCATAAATTGATGATGTATTTTACTGAATAGTTTTCTGTTTTTATTGAGAGAACACCATGTGGATTTTCTCATTTAACTCGTGAATGTGGTAAATTATATCAGTAGATTTCAAGTGTTGAATCAGTCTTCCATTTCTGGGATAAGCCTTGCTCCAATTTAGTCATGATTGGCTGTCTTTTTAAATATATATTGTTTACTAGGTTTGCTAACATTTTGTTTAGGATGCTTGCATCCATGTTATTGAGTGATAACAGCATATAATTTTCTTTTCTCATATTTCTCCCATCTGCTTTTGTTATGAAGATTTTTTACTGGCTTCCTAAACTGTATTGGGAGGCATTCCCTCTTATTCTATTTTCTGTGTTTGTGTACTTTAGTAAACTATTTCTTGAAGTCTGATGAAAACTACTTACAAAACCATCTAGGCTAGTAATTTCTTAATGGGAAGGTTATTTACTACTAATTCAATTTATTTAACTATTATGGAACTATTAAAATTTTCTTTTCATTTTAAATTGGTTTTATAAGTTATATTTTCCATTTGTCTATTTTATCTGTTTCTGTTTTATTGGCATAAATTTGTTCATAGTAGTCTCTCATATCATTGTAATCTCTGCTGTATTGCTTTTTTTATTCCTATTATTGACTATTTCTGTCTTTTCTTTTTGTGTCTTTATCAATATTTCCAGAAGTTTGTTGTTTTATTAGTCATCTCAAATAGCAAATTCTTTGTATTAGTCACTATTTTCATTTTATATTTTAGTCTATATTTATTTATTATCTTATTAATTTCTTCTCAAACCTTTATTGTTTTCTTAATTGTAGGTTATTTTAATGTTATTTTATTAACTTCTTAAATAAGACGCTCAGTTCCTTAATTTTTAGCCATTCTTATAAGCATTTAGGGCTATAAGTTCCCCTCCAAATACCACTTTAGCGGCATGTCACAAATTTAGATATGTAATATTTTAATCTTACAAATAAAAATACTTTATTTACAAAACAATATACAGTCCATAATTTATTATAAAATGAACCCTCAAGTAACTACCAACTAGGTCAAGAAATAGAATATTGCTTGAGAGAGGCAAATGCATTTCATGTAACCCAAATGTTTATACTGCCATAGAATAATATCCCCAAGGGCCTAAGAGAAAGTCAACTTAGAACATCAGTTTAGAATGTAGATCCAATGAAAGCTTCTTTCAGGAACAAAGATGAAATATATATACTTCAGGCCAACAAAAACAGAAAATTTACTAATAGCAGACCCTCCCTAAACCAAAAGACCAGGTGATTGGTAAAATGTTGAAGGCATCAAAAAACAGGAAACTCACAGGAACTAAAAGAGAAGATATAGAGGATACTAAAGGTGTCAACTCAATCCTCCTTTCCTCTTTCTGAGGATTATCAAAATATAATTTTCAAAAAGTTAAAAACGTGACTCTCATACAAACACAAAATAAACATATTGTCCAGATTTGTTCAACTCATGTATGAGGAAGTTAGCAGGACAGAGGGGCTGGTTCAAAAAAGTATAGGTCAAAGGGTTATATAGTCATTAAGGAAAGAAAATGTCAAAATAAGATTATTAGATTAGATACAAAACTGGTTAATGTGCTGCTGGAAATAAAACCATAAACTTTGGGGGTCCTTCCTACCATACAGAAATCGTTTGCATCTCTACAGCAAAAATCTACAAGTTAGCATATAATTTCACAGATTCTGGCCCTTTAACAAATAGTAGACAGTAAGTCAAAAAAAAAGATATATTCCTTTAGAAAATTAAAAAACCCTTAGGAGGTTAAAATGCTCCAGTATGACATGGAAAAGACACACACCCCTCCTTTTGCCTTATTTCCAAATTTGAGATAACTTTTCTTAGCAGAACAGATCCCCATCTACTACAATCAACCATGGCAGCAGTGGTACCACATGACTCTGTCCCTGGCCACAGCCGAGGTCACAACTGACCCAACCTGGGCTTCTCAACTTCTCCACCGGCCACTGGGTATCGGGACATCCTCGAGGCTCCTCCATGAACAAGGGAGCAAAGTCTGCCATTTTGTGGCAGCCATGTTTGTCCATATTTATGCCTAAGAGGTAAAAGCTGGTCTACAGAGAAAAAGAAGCATGGATCAAACATGAAGTAAGAAGCAAAGAGTCCAGGTAACCCCAAGTGACAGAGAGAAAAGTGAGGATAAAATAACCAACTAGGTTCTTGAAGGCTTTCTACCCACTCCCTGGTTCCAGGCTTTCATGAAGCTCAAGGTGTACTTCTTGGCCTTGGGTTCTATGAGAAACTCTACTATTCTTCCAATAAATTCCAGCTCGTGCTTTAAAGAAGTTAAGTGAGTTTTTAAAAACAAACAAACAAGAATAAGTCATGACTTAAAAACCCTGAGAATCAAGAAACGGAACAATGAGAGGCCTTGTCCAATCAACAAAGTTCCATAGATCCAGGTGCAAGACCCACTTTCCATGTCTGGAAACGTCAGTCCCTATGTGTTTCTTGTTGACCCAGGGTGAGGCTACTCTGCTATGAAGGGACATGCCACAGTAGACAGTTAGGACTTATGATGAGCCCAGAGCTGCACTGGGCGAAGCTCAGGAACTCATTTACACAGCACGTGTGGGAGATCCAGGACACAGTCACAGCTCTTCATTCAGACGGGGCACAGGGATGTCTACCAGCCTGTTGCCTATGTGGGTATATAGCAAGACACCACAAAACCTCCACAGCTTTAATTTCATTTATCATGTCAATGCAGAGGGGTGCAATTATGAAATTAAAATACATTTGAGTATACAAAATTGGGTACTTTCACTATTATATTTTTTAAAATGTCCAAGCTTCCAAGCCAATACTAAACACTAGGACATGTCTAGAAAGACCCACAGAAAAGGGAAAGAGACCTGCAGGGAGGAGGTGGTGACAGAATAGGAGGTGGCAGGTAGGGGTGGGGCCCTCGCCAGAGAGATGAGATGAGGCCACATTATATTGAACCTGGTTATCTGCGGCAAACTAGGTATAGCCTACTAGGTATCACCAATTGTTTGCCCTGTACACATCTCTTTCAAATTATCCTGGTACATGTGACAGCAAATAAGAAACAAGAAAGAGGCTTTTATGAGAAAGCTTTTCAGAATGTGTGAAATAACAAAAGGTCTAGTTTTCCATCTCAGCTCTTTTGTGCAATCACATCAAATAGAAACCCAGCAGGCCGGAGGGCCACTGCTGCTTCTAATTAAGGCCCCAAGGTAAGGCAGCACATTAGGGGGCCTCCTCCCAGCAAAACATAAATTCTACCTCTGTCTTTAGCAGCGGAAGGCTGATTTGGGCTCAGTATGCTCTGTTTGTTCTCAGCTTGCATTAAAAGTGGCAGGCCGCACCTGCCTTACAGACACCCTACAAGCAAGTTTATTCTGACACTGACTCTCTTGTTCAAACAACTCAAAGCGTGGCCAACAGATGTTAGAGGAGGAAAGAGAAGCAAGTCCACTTCGTGTGTGCTTTTGTGTGCGTGTGCATGTGCGTGTGTGTGCATGGGTTAGAGGTGTTGTATATAAAAGCAGTTACTATTTCTTTCTTTTTCAAAAATGAGGCCCCCCCACCCCAATCCATCACACAACTGTCAGCTCCGAAACTGTGAGTGCTGGTGGAGAGCCTTAGGACTGCCACGTGTCTCCGGGAGAGTGGTTCTCCACCCCGCACCATGTTAGAATCACCTGGCCAGCTTGTTACAGTGCAGATTTACCCGCCAGGTCCCCAGAGTCTCTGATTCCGGAGGGCTGGGGCGGAGTCTGAGAATTTGCATTTCTGACAACTGACCAGGTGATGCTGATGCAGCTAGTTCAGGGACACAGCTCTAGGACAGTAAGGAGATAGACAAAAGGCAAGGAAACGCCAGCTGGGCCTCTGACCCAGTCTTTTTGATTTGTGGAGACACAGCTGGTAGACAAAAAAGAGACAGCTGTGTTTGGATAGGAGCCGGTATGTGCAAGGGCAGGCCGGGAGCAGGCAGGGGAGAGTTCTAAAAGCGATCGAAAAGTATGGAACGGTGTGTCATGAGGAGTGGGATTCCCATTTCCCTGCCGGGCTTCCTAAGCCTCTATCCAGACTCTGGGTGGGGCCGTAGCTCTTCAAGCTGTGGGTGCCTGACACCCTCGCGCCTCACCGCTCCCCCTCCCCCATATGTTCCCCACGCAGGAAAATCAGGCTGGTGCAGAAGGAGGGCCGAGAGGCAGCACATTCTGAATTTTGTTGTTTTAGGCCTGAGCTGCAGGGCGCTGTCTGCATCCATCCCCGTTCCCAGCCAAGCATCCCTCAGGCCCAGTCAATCCTGCCTGGGTCATTTTGTTAATTATGGGAGATGAGGGGGTCTTTCAAACAGAGGGAAACCTGAATACAGTGTTCAGTTTTTGCGTGTGTTTTCCTCCTCGCTGACACCACCTCTCCACCTGGTCCCCAGTGAGATCGTGCAGGCTGCGCTAATGAACTAGCCATGGCTGCTGGTCTCACCATGCTAGTATGAGTCACTGGCAGGACCAACTGCATAGCTGAGAAGGCCCAGTGCACAATGACAAAGCAGGACTCCTTGTTCAAGAAGTATTAAGCTCTTTCTCTTCTGGTCTCAGGCACTTTGGGAACCAAAGTTATGGCACAGACATGGCCAAGTCTGAGAATCACACCACACACAACCAGTTCCAAACGTGGCACAGAAATAGCATCAAGAAGCCCCAATTGCAAAGCTATGAATCTGTTAAAGAGGTGGACTCCGAGTTCCTGGCGAACACGTACTTTGGCAAGAAGCACAACAAAAAGGGCCTGAGAAAATGCAGGCCAACGATGCCAAGGCCACGACCACACATGCTGAGACCATCAAGGCCCTTGCAAATAAAGCCGAAGGCAGTTAAGCCCAGGATCCCAAAGGGGGTCAGCCACAAGCTCAGTCGACTTGCCTACATTGCCACCGCAGGCTGGGGAAGCATGTTAGTGCCCACACTGCCAAGGGTTTCAGGCTCTGCCACCCAAAGCCCAGGGCCAAGGCTCAAACCAAGGCCCAGCCTTGGCGGCAGCTCCGACTTCAGTTCCGGCTCCAGCTCAGGCTCCCAGAGGTGCCCAGGCCCTGACAAAGGCTCCGGAGTAGAGGCCTCTGTCTGCCAACGTGAGAACAAAAGGACTGGAGTGACCCTCAGCTGCTGTCTGCTTGGGGCTGGTGCGCTCCTGTGCTATTTGCACCAACAAACCTGGGGCAGGATCAAAAATAAAAAGTGTTAAGAACTTCAAGATGGCAGCAGCAGAGCATTAAATGGAACACTGGGTTCTTCTGTGCAGGGGGCCCTGTGTGATTTCACTGGCCACATGCTTGTGGGACCACCCATGGGACCCTTAGCATGCAGGAGGGAAGCTCTGGGGCTGGGCTCAGCCGGGCTGCTGCCCTCCCTGGAGACTCCTACTGTTGAGAGTTAGCATCAGTCTTTCTTTGCTTGGATCTTCACTGGCCTATTTCTTGACTAGTAAAATGCAGTGGAAGTGACATGCTGGGATTGTCAGAAGCCTCTCTGACAATCCCATCACTGCCCCTCGAGGGGAGTGGGAAGGGGACTGAAGCCAGACAGACAGGAAATGCAGTCCCTGACACCAGAGAGCTCTCCCCGTCCCTGGGCAGGCTGATGGACACCAATTGCTGAAAACAGATCCTCGTGACAACGGCACATGGACGAGATGACGCGGCTGGCCGTCTGTACATCTAACCCTGCTGCGGGCACTTTTCCAGGGAGGTCATCCAGGAAATGTAAACACAGGAGACCCTTCACCAACAAGGGCAGGGACGGGGACACTGACATAGGGAGGCTCAGGAAACTTCTGTACGTTCGCTGCACTTTGTGGTCAGTTTCTGGAAGCCTCTGACAGTATCCAGAATTCTTGTGTGCAGATCAGGGACCTCTAGGTCTCTCTCAGCTCCATGAACATGTGTGCAGTCTTCTTCATGACAAAGTCCCAGGTATCTATTGCACAACGAACTATCCTAAGCCTCGGTGGCTTAAAAAAACCACCATATTACTATATCTCACAATTTTGTGGGTTAGGAATTCAAACAGGGCTGGGCCATCCAATTTTTCTGCTCCACATGGTACCAATGAAAGTCATTTGATGGTGGGAGGGCTGATCCAGAGGGCCCAAGGTGGCCTCATGCACACGTCATGCCCCTCGATGGGGATGGCCGGGAGGCTGAGTTCTGCCGGCACTGTCTTCTGGAGCACCTTACGTGTGGCCTTTCGAACAGGAGGAAACTCAAAGTAGTGAACTTATCACGTGGCAGCTCAGGAGTCCCAGCAAGGATTCCATGGAACCCATCAAGAGTTTCAAACCCAGCCGTGGAAATCCCAGAATGTCACTTCCACTGCATTTTACTAGTCAAGAAAATGGCCAGCAAAGATCCAAGCAAAGAAAGACTGATGCTACCTCTCGATGGTAGGAGTAGCAAAAGATGTGTGGGCACTATCGATTCATTAAGATTTGGTTTAGACCCTGGCATGGTGGTTCACACCTGTAATCCTAGCACTCTGGGAGGCCGAGGTGGGAGGATTGCTTGAGCTCAGGTGTTCGAGACCAGCCTGAGCAAGAGCAAGACCCCGTCTCTACTAAAAATAGAAAAATTAGCCGGGTGTGGTGACAGGCACCTGTAGTCCCAGCTAATTGGGAGGCTGAGGCAGGAGAATCTCTTGAGCCCAGGAGTTTGAGGTTGCTGTGTGCTAAGGCTAACGCCATGGCACTCTAGCCCAGGCAACAGAGCAAGACACTGTCTCACACACAAAAAAAAGAATTTAGTGTATAGAAGAAATAAGATAAGGAAGGCAATCAGCATACCTAAGGTCAAAGAAAAAGCCTAGATTCAATATAAAAACATTAGAAAATAAATGTGTATTTTCTTTTTTAAATTAAAATAAAATATTTAAGATATATGTCCCATTTTTATATAGACTCCTCTACTTTTTTCCCCCTTATTTTGACCTATTACTTGGCTTGATTACATGGAATAAGACTCTCTCTGTTGTAAGCTCTTTTTTAACTCAAGAATTTAGATACATAACAATTCCTTATTTATCCTTAAGGGTTCAAAGCACAGAATGTATTTGCTAATTCGGTACAAAAATATAAATAAAAAGTGGTGCCTACTCTTTACTGTGCTAGAGCTTCCTGCAACAGTCCTTGTGATTTTTATGTTGAAGCTACAATCCCTGGTGCTAAATTGCCTTTGTCATAGGCCATCATCACCTCTCTGCTCCACTGTCACCTTAGCCTGCTGATACCTCAACCCCATTCTTCTCCAACACAGACGCTCTTTCTCTGCCTGCTTCTAAGGTAAGCTGGGTGATGCTCCTCACTCCATAATGTCAAGGAAAACTAGGTTTTCCTTACTGAGATGTTGAAATGCCCGCCATCTGCCAACCCCTCTCATGAAGCCATCATCGCTCAGGGTCCTGAGTTTCCCTAACAGTCCAACCCCAGATGCCATCACACCTTCATCTCCTACAGACTCTATCAAGGGCCCATCAGACCCTGCGCCTCAGGGGTCCTGGCATCCTTTGTTGCCATGGGAACCACCTCTGGGCTTCCACACATCCTTCCTCATGCCCAGGGTGCCTTCTCCAATAGTCTCTGGCAAAACAGAACCTGGGCTTTTGGCGATCCTTCCCCACTAAGCTCTCTCCAGTTAGCCTCACCCACAGCTGTCCTTTGCTCACTAATAATCCCAGCACTGCTTCTACCTGCTCTCCATGCTGTCTCTGTCCCGAATCCCTTGGGTCACATTAGGACCACCTCTGGCTTGCCACACCTGTGTGTCCTGCCATTCCCCCTACAGTGCAGGCCCTCTGAGAGCAGAGACCATGGTCAGTGTTGTTTTTTTTTCTCCTACAGCATAGAAAACAGGACTGGGTTTCACAATGTATGCTGCAAAGATACACATTGCAATTAAATGTCTTTTTAAAAAGTACATATGGCTCACGCCTGTAATCCTAGCACTCTGGGAGGCCGAGGCGAGCGGATTGCTCAAGGTCAGGAGTTCGAAACCAGCCTGAGCAAGAGTGAGACCTCGTCTCTACTATAAATAAAAAAGAAATTAATTGGCCAACTAATATACATAGAAAAAATTAGCCGGGCATGGTGGTGCATGCCTGTAGTCCCAGCTACTTGGGAGGCTGAGGCAGCAGGATTGCTTGAGCCCAGGAGTTTGAGGTTCCTGTGAGCTAAGCTGACACCACGGCATTCACTCTAGCCTGGGCAACAAAGCGAGACTCTGTCTCAAAAAAATAAAAAAATAAAAATAAAAATTACATAAATTGTGCCAGGTGCTGAACTAGGCACTTTATAATATGTTAACTCATTTCATTCTCACCCTGTGCCACGATTACCGCCTCTCAGGACTAATTTTAACAAAATTCCACCAAAAGGAAAGAATGTGGATGTCCCTCATAGCTCATTATAACGAGATTTTGCATCTGGTGCAGGCACAGCTTAGAGTGCCGCAGAGAGAGGCAGGCGTGGCGTCAGGTGGGGTCTGTCGCAAGGATTTGCCGGCAGGTGAGCTCGAGTTTCCTCATCTCGGACTCCAGGCACAGCGAGGGGACCAAGCCAGCCTCTCCCCGGAGCCAGCCATCTGGGAGCGAGGGGCAAGGAGCGGGAGCCCTGCTCTCGAGAAGACGAACCCTGTAGGAGTTGTGAGGAATGAAGCCACGGGAGGGAGGCGTGGATCCCAAATCCCACACCCTCAAGCAAGTCAGACTTCAATTGTTTTGTGATATATTTCACAAAAATTGGAACCAGTGAAGAAAAGAACAAGCCACAGAAATTTGTTCTTGGCTCCTGCCAGACAACTGAGCCCCAAACCGTGATCTTAAAATCTGTTTGCTATTGAACAGGCCATTGGAAGACCAAAAGGCGCAGACACGTCTAGGGGCATGCTGGCTCAGCGGCCAAGCTGGGGGGCCGGGAGCATTTGCCAGCAGCCTGCGCGGGTACACTCTGTCCCTGCCCAAATCTACTGCAGTAATTAGCTTTGCTCATTAGTTTCAAGTAAATAATCCTCTTGTTGCAGCCGGGATCCTTTATCAGAGCGGCGGACATCGGGGTTAGCAGCAGGCAACATGATTTTTTCCCCCGGAATTCCCTGGAACACTAAGTCATGACCCAGAGACCTGAATGAGGCAAGGAAACTTCCAGCGATATCTAAAAATTCTAAAAGGTGGAAGAGTCAGGCATTAGAAACAAAAGGGCAAAAAACAACTACCACCACCCACGTTTGGAATGGATATTGATGTTTTCTTCAACTCAATTTAGCTGTTTGGGTAGTCAAAATGCACGAAGCTGTCTGTTCAGTATAGACACTGAGGTGGTCCTGCCCTGAAAGAGCACTCAGTCTAAGGAGGGAAGAATGACGAGTAAGCTGGTAATAAACACACTGACGGCATCCGTGTGCTAAGAATGCACTCTAATAGCAGAACGCACAAAGGGAGGCTGCTTTCCCAGCCTGGGGCTTCGGGGAAGATGAGGAGCAGCAGCCAGAAGCACTTCTGCAAGAAGGTTTGCAGTGAGAAAGTGTGGGGTGGACCCTGAGGCTTTTAAAACAATTGGCAAAATACACATCCTCATCCTTTTGTCTATTGGTATTGCATCATTATGCCCATTTCAAAGAAGGAGAAGGTGAGGAGAGAGACTTGGCTCTGCCCCTGGATGATCTGTGGGGTTGGGACTGAGGGGACAGTGCTGGCATGGAGGAGCAGGACCCCTGCCCTCTTCGGGAAGTGCCCCATAATGGCAGACATCCCCTCCCTGACCCTTTAAGCTCTGCCCTACCCACCCCACCTCCCAAGGACTGCAGGGGCATCTGCAGTGCCCTTAGTCATTGCCAAGAGGGTGCCCGAGCCTGCCTGGGCCAGAGCTCAACACTAAATGCCATTCTCCATTCAAGCAGAGCCTCGCTATGGGGTATAACATAGAGCTGCCCATGAAAGGGCAGAAGAAACCAGACGTGGGGTGGTTCAAGGGCAAAAGGGATGTGTTTTCTAGTCGATTGATTGGCAGTTATAAGATGGGGCAAAAATAAGACATAAAGGTAAATAATTGCATGGTGGCTAAGAGCACAGGCTTTGGAATCAAACAATTCTGGGTCTCGGTCCAAGTCCTGCTACTTCCTGTCTGCATGGCAACATTCCTTGGCCACCCTGAATCTCAGTTTCCTCATCTGTAAAGTGGGTGTAATAATAATAATAGCACTTACCACAGGGGATCGTTATGAGAATTAAATGCAGTAATATGTAGGAACATGCATGCGGTGTCTCATACACAGTCACTTTCAATAAATATTAGCCATTGGTTTTTTCCTATCCATTTACCTCCCCCATATGGGTGCATAAAATACCCAAATCCACCAAGATTTTTACCTGAACAATGTGTATAATTGTCTTCATTTGATCATTTGGAGATAGCCAATGAGTTTTTACCCTAGTAGTTGTTTTGTTGTTGTTGTTGTTGTTAACCAGAAAATGAAAATATACAAAGAAGGATTACTAGGGAGGACAGATCAGAGCTACAGTCAAACAGTGGTGTCCAGCAGGAAGTGAGTTCTCATGTCCTTTTGGGCAGAAGGGGCTTATTTAATGGAACATGGGCTTATGGGTACCTAGCCCGTGCTCACGGGCACAGTTAGTGATGTGTGTTGTCCCAGAATGGATAACCTCTTTGGACAGCTGGCTGCACTACAGCATCCCAAGTCCTGGGGGTGAGCTGACGTAGAGATGAGAACGTTGCCTTTTGTTCATTTGGATGAATTCATGTCACTTGTAATTTTATTAGCAGCTCCTACTTTCAAGGCACTGTTTAGAGACCACTGTCCTAGCCAGAGACAATAGAGGCAGAGTCACTGAGTGGGATGCCCTTTGGTTATGAAATTGACACTCTCCATCCACAGTTGTGACCACAATCAGCAAACTACACTTATCACAGCAGGGTGTGATAAGCTCAGCCTTTGAAGGGTGCATTCATCTCCGGACCCCCCTGAGAGAGACAATAGGGGATCTTTATCCCCATCCTGCTGAGAAGGAAACCCTGTGCTCAGACAACACCCTTCAACTAGACAAGGGAAGACACCAGGGCTTGTCTCCTGGCCTGCTGATTCCCAAGTTCTTATTGTCACTAAATCAGGCACTTTTGTCCCATGGAGGAGAAAAGCTGCACATTCTTTACCCTTCGAAACCTGCAGGACACATTTCTAGGACACTTGGCTGGAGTTGGGGTACAGACTATGGCCTCAGAACCCCTAACCTTTGTCAATGCCAGGATCAGAGAGTTTTGCAGCTGGTTTCGTCGCACACCAAATTCTGCTGTTATCTGAATTAGAAACATTCAGCCAGCCAGCCAAGACTGAGCAGAAGAAACACTCTGGGGTTTACAGACCTTCTAGGAGGAGGGAGAAGGCACGATTCATTCTCAATGGAAAATTGCATGTTTGCTCCAGCTAATCGTCCCACTTCTCCCTTTCTCTTAAATTGCCCAGGCCCTTTTATTTCTGGGCTTTCTTCATATTTTATGTGGTCAGCCTCTCTGCCACTCAGTATCTATAAGAATTACCTGGTCTAGGATCCAATAACCCTGACACTCTGCTCTTGGCCAAATGTGGGGTTAGAAAAATTCTAAATAACAATTTCATTCTAAGGGTATAACAATATATGTTGTATTTCTCAGGCAGATTTGCATTTTTTTTTTAGGGAGCAGGTCATTAACCCTAAGACTTAATGGCAGAACTTCAGGCAGTATGTCAGGTGGTGGGGAAAGGGCTCTGTCACCATACGGGGGACCCTGTCGTGCTAAACCTCCTCTCTCCCTCTGTCCAATATGGCCAGCCCCAGGTCACTTTTCTTCCTCTGAAACTAAAATCTTCTCATCCAGCTGCCAGGAAGACAGAACAAAGCTGCCAAATGATTATTATTCAAGAACAAAGCAGGCCATTTATTTTAGCAGGTTCAGAGCCATTCTGTCCCCAGGACACAAGCTACAGTGTGTGCTGGCTTTATCTCCCCGAGTTTCCTTCTGTCCTCAAATCCTTAAAGAGAGTGCTGTTCCTCGCAGGAGCGGGACAAAAGGGAACTGGAGAAAGAAATTTGCTGTAGCAATGACCTGTGAAGGCTTCTTTGGGCTTCTCAAAGGTATTAGGACTTCCTGTCTCTTCTAGAAACCCCAGGCGGACAAGAGGGCAGAGTGGGAAGCCCTCTCCCATTGGAAACAGCACAAAACGCCCTCAACGTCACTCCCATCATCGAGGGCTCCGGCTTCTTTGCTGCTGAGAGTCTCAAGGAGAAATTGCCAGGTAAAACTCAGGACACCCAGTTAAATGTGAATTTCAGATGAACAGTGAATAACTTTTTAGTATACAAGTACATCCCATGCAACATTGGGGGTATACTTATACTAAACAATCAAGCATTTGAAATTCTAATTTAACTGTGTGTCTTGTATTTTTAGGTGCTAAACCTGGCAACCCTACCCCATCAATCCCTGCCCCATCTCCATCCCTCACCCACACCCACTGCTGGCTCTGGCCACCACACTGTCCTGGGCTGGTCACCTGAAGTGCAGCAGAATTCCTTTGCTGCAGATAAGGATTTGGAGGGGAACATGCCAGAAAGCCACAGAAATGAGGCAGACGTGGGGTCAGAGAGTCGCCTCTCCGAGCTTCAGAACAGCTTGCCTAAGGTCATGTGGAACACCCAAAAACCAATAAACGTGTCCTGTGCTCTCAGAGTAAACAGGGACCATTCTCTCCCCAGCAGGTCATGACATTTATGAGCAAGGTCTGCTACACGCATACAGGGCGTTTATGGAAAAACATCAATCTCTCTGGGTCTCAACTGAATATTGTGCGTTTAGACTAGATTCCTAAAGCTCCCTTCTCTGAACTTTGTGAGTCTGTGCGCCGGGCTCACTGGGAAGTCCAGTCCCCTCCCAGAGGTGCTGCTAAGCCAGGCCTGCTCAGCCCCAGGCCACCCAGGTGCTCCACTCCTGCCCCAGCTCCTTCACTCACTGGGGTCCGCATAGCAAACTGCTTCCCAACTCTTCCAGAAACATCGACACTTCTCCGCCTTCCTAAACCTCCCCCTCCCCTGCAGAAGACAGGCCCTGCTTGGAGATCCTCATTTGAGCTGTGTCCTGGTTCATCTCCTGCTTTCCCAGGAGCAGCCAGTCAATAACGAGAAATTGAGTGGAAGAAAAAAACATGTAAGCTATTGGCTAGATAGATCTTACAGGGGAATTAATTTAAAAAAAGATGGACTGACTTTTCATGGACTTTCCTGGTCAATTAATTTAAGGGGACAAATTGATTTGAAAGAGAACGCAGTTAAAAAAAAAAAACAGCAATAAGGACAAAAGGGGAATAAAGACTTGGCAAAGAGAGGGAAGAACAATTATGTTAGAAGAATGATTCAGTGGTATTGGGTTCATGTCACCTTCAATGTGAATTTTACCAAGCACATCAAGGACTCCAGCACAAAACCCTCATGTTGACCTTCATTGCATTAGAACTCCAGTGATAGCATTTCAGCCTAACCCCAGATGACTGCTTATCAGGAATAATGACTTAGCACAAATAATAAGTGTACCTCTGCTTGAAGTAAACCCACCCTTTCAACATTCCCTGGAACTTATGTTTTGTAACCTAGCATAGAAGCTTCTTCTCTAATGGCATTCTTTTTTAAAACAAAACAGAACTCTACCCTCTGGAGCATTTTATCATTTGGAAAACAGACACAGAATTGTTAAGTCACTTCCCCAAAGTCAACGTTGATGAAAATTTCTGGGATTAAGAAAAAGAATAGGATTTTGTGGTAGAGATGTTTCCCTTCATGTGTTACTTGTGACTTTTCCCAATGCCAAAATTGCATGACAAAGATATTCTCCCATGGCTCTAGTGGCTGCTAATGTCTCTATTTGGGGGCTTTTTTCTTCTAACTGTGAGAATCTCAAGGTTTAACATTCCAAAATGCTGGCTGTATTCCCAGTGAGAAAAATCTCTTCCGTGTAGTATCTCTTTCTACTGTTTTTTGAGAATGGAAAGAAGCCGCATAATTAAGCCTGGAGCCTGAGGCAAGGAGTGCAAGGAGAGCCTTCTGTGGCGAGCTGATAGCGGGTGACAAAGCAGATGACCAGGAGCCCCTGTTGTCCCCAGACAGAAGGTCGAGTGGCTCATCCTCCTGCCTCTCCTGCAGACTACACCAGGCTGGTGTTTTATATAGTACTAGATAATTAGTGGAGAAACGTTTATGCATTCCAGGGTCTCCCAGTGAGTCTCTTCGTTCATTCATTCAAACCCATTTATTGCATCTCTCATGTGCCAGGTTCTGTGCAAGACACAGGAAACAGGAAGGTCAATGAGACTCCATCTGTGATCTCATATCATAAGTGCAAATCATAAGTGCACCACGATGCATCTTTAGGTGTTGAACCAGAACTAGTTCTCTATCACGCCCACCAGGGCCAATCCCCCCACCCCTGCCCCCAGGACATGTGGCAATATCTGGAGACATTTTTGGCGGTCACAGCTAGGATGAGGGGTGCTACTAGCATCTAGTGGGTAGAGGCCAAGGATGCTGCGAAGCATCCCACAATGCATAGGACAGGCCCCACAACAAGGAGTTATCTGGCCCCGAATGTCAATAGTGCTGACTAGTCGAGTGGGACAAAATATGATGTGGTTAGTACTACCTGGTCGGCTCGGGAATTTGGGTTCACTCAATTCCTTCTGTTGTTTTCCTGATTCTCTCATTGATTGGCTTTTGTCCCTAAGCAAGTTACTTCATCTCTCTTGGCTTCATTTTCCTCATCTATAAAATAGAGTTGGAGTCTCTGATCTCTAAATCCATTCCGGTCTAAGAATGCATGGTTTTATTGGGCCAATATTTGTGCTTCCACTGAGCCCTACTCCGATAGGAGACAGGGCTTTGCCAAAGGCTGTTTACTCCACTCCGGGAGATAAAGTAGTTTCCTGTGTTGATCCTGAGTCTCAGTTAGGGAGGGTTAGTGTGACCTCTGCCCCAGGACCCCAAGTTAGGATGCTGCTATCTTCAGAGGTAAGTTTTCCCATCAGCTAACAAGAGCCACTCAACTGTCTTCCTCCCTGTCTCAGGAGGAAAGGCTTGAGCAAATGAAGCAAGATGGAAAATTACCCGGATGCTATTCCTGTGACTAGGTCCAAACCACAAATGCCATTTTTCTCCCTTTGGGGCTTCTGTGGCAATGACGGGTGGGAGAGATGCTGCTCAGGACCAGCCCTGGGCGTCGGGTGGACTGGGCTAGGCAGGGGATGTGTCTGTTTATATGTCTGTACAACTGCTTCAAGGAGGACCTTTGTCGTTTGTCTTTCTGAGGAGAAGTTAGACTTCAATTCCTAGCCACGTATTTTAAGCTCTGGTGCCTGGGTGTGAATCAGGTACCCTCGAGTTCTCTCTCTCTCTCTCTCTCTCTCTCTCTCTCTCTCTCTCTCTCTCTCTCTCCCACCCTTCCCCACTCCCTTCTGTGGCTTCAAACTCAGTCACCAAACAGAAAGAGCTTTCCAGAGCCCGCAGGCTGCAGGACAAGAGGGACTACAGAGCCAGGGGAAGCCAGGCCCCAAGAGGATGAGGAGCAGCATTCCTGTCTGGGCCTGAAGAGAGGCCTCTTCAGTGTCTCCGCGGTGCTGGTTGCAACCCGAAAGGCAGGAAAAGGAAAATGAGGACATGGCCGGCATTGGTAGTGACACTGGGTTCAGTGTTCTGGGCTCACTGTCCCAGCAGAAAAGCATCAAGTCTGCACGTGGCGTGTGTGCCCTCTCCACTGCCATTCCATTGCCACTGAGGGAGCAGATTCTGTGTGCAATGAACAAGTGAACCTTTTTATTTTGTCTTTTTTTTATGTAAGCATATTATGGGGGTACAAATGTTAAGATTATGTATATTGCCCATGCCCCCACTCCCACCTCGAGTCAGAGCTTCAAGCATGACCATCCCCCAGACATTGCACATCTCACTCATTATGTTTGTATATACCCATCCCCTCCTCCCCCCTCCCCAGTGAACCAACCTTTTCTAAAAAATAGGAAAAAACTAAAATCTTAGATACGTTAAGTAACATGCCTTTGTTACTTCAAGAGCTAGACGAGGGGGCCTCTATCAATGTGGCTTATTATGAAATTTGCTTCATTGAGCTCATCAACAATAAACATTCCCAAGTCAGTTAGCCACATATTTCCCATTCTGTGTGTTTTTGTTGTTTGGGGTTTTGTTGTGTTTTCATGGGGGAGGATGACAGGGAATTGGTATAATTTACATTCAGTGAAATGTGCAAATCTCAAGTGTACAGCTCAATGACTTTTGTATATGTATGCACCCAGGAAACACGATCAAGATAAAACAATTCTATTGTTCCAGAAAGTTTTCTCAAACCCTGTTTCAGTCGATAGCCACTTCAAGAAATAACCATTTTTTAAAAATTTCTATCACCATAGTTTAGTTTTGCCTGTTTTGCAACTTCATATCATCGACCTCATATTCTTTCATTCAATATAATATTATTCAATACAATATATTTTGGGTTCGTCCATGTTGTGTCAGTAATTTGCTGGTTTTGATTGCTGGGTAGCTTTCCATTGTATAAATATACCACATTTGGTTTATCCATTCTCCTATTGATGGAAATTTGGGTTGTTTTTAGTTTTATATTATTATGCCCGTTGATTCTAAAGAGATGAATTGGATGGGGATGATTTTTTGTTGTTGTTAATATGTCTGAAAATGTGTGCCTATTTTAAGTTTCCTTCAAACAAACTTGAATGAAAGTCATCCTCCAAAAGTCCCAGAAGATGAGATAGAAAGAAGTTATTAGGTGAACTCCTCTAAGTCTATCTCTTCTCTAAGAGCTGCCATTAAGCACCCACTTGCATGCAGTGTTTTAACAATGCTTTCTCTGAACTGCAGTACAGACAATGGTTGTTTCTAGAATAGAGATGTAACCAATCCCTGCATTTATGAGTTCACCAACAAAGACTAGAGATCTTATTCAAGCACAAGAAACACACCCATTTCTCTTCACCAGATGACATCTATTCCCGAATGAAAGATACTCTTCTGTCCTACCCGCTGGAAGCAACTTGGGAATGGCCAGCGGAAATGGTAGAAAGTAAACAAACATACTACTCCAATCCACCCTTCTGTCTGTCCTGGAAAACACCAGCAGTTTCTCCCATGAGATATGTGGGAAGGGATGAGACTCGCAATGGGGCTGTGAACCAGGCCTGCAAAGCATTTCTATCAGAGTTTACAGACCCTTCAGTGAATTCCTGCCTCTCATTCTGATTTTTATTTTGCCCAATCCTACTCTAATGGATCCATGATGTACCTGGTGAGTCTAACTGCAGTGCACAATCTCACTCCCTCACAAAGTCAGGCATCTATTTAACCAGAGAAAGGGTCTTTTATATTCCTCCTGGGCATGCAAAGAAAAGACTGGGAACAATTGTTTGAATCACATACATTTAAAAAAAAAAAAAGCATGCTGCCTTAAGATTTTTTTCAACAAATACTCATTGAGCCACAAGGGCTGAAGTCCCAAAGGCTGGAATTATTACTGTGGTGCCTAACATTTGCATGGGTACCAACCAAACACCTGCTGAAGTCCTCCCTTCCTCACACCTCAGCCTGCAACCAAAAATACAACAGGCAGAGCAGTGGGGCACAAAGATTCCCTCTGTCTTCTCACATCCCTCTTGCCTCGGCCCTCCGCCTCTCTTCTCCCCCACACCCCTCCTCACCGCTCCCTTTTCCAAATTAGTCCATCTCTCTACTGATCTCCACTCTTCCTGGGTCCACAAGGAAAGGGAAGAGGAAAAGATGTAGATGTGGCAACTAAATAGCTTCTGCTCAAGCCATTTGGATTTCTGTATCTTCCCAGGCACTGTTGGCCCCTCACATGACCCCAAATATACCCCAAAAAGACGTTACCTGCACCCCAGCTAACATAAGGCACCACTATTTTTCCCAGCACTTTCAAATCAACACCTACACCTTCCACATCCCACCCACGTGGCTTTACCAAGGTAGGGGGTGAAACTGTCCCCGGAAGGTCCCTGAGCTCTCCTCTCTCTCATCCTAATGACAGGCAGGGGTGGCGCTTGTCTGTCACTAGACTCCTTCTCCTTCCTTTCCCTAAGCTGCTCTCACCCTTCTCCTAAAACGACAACACCGTATAATCAGCTCCTGAAGGCCTCCTCCCACCCCAATCAGCCCTGCCCCAGCCCGGCTCTGAAGGCGCCATCCAAAACCCGGGGTATTTTTCTAACCTCTCCCCGCCCTCCACCCACTTCTTGTTCTTTCAAGAACAGCTTCTTTCCCCAGCATTTCTAAATTAAGAGGAAAAGAATAAGAGCGTCTTCCATTTTCATTGTGGATGAAAATAAACTGATTGGCAGTTATTTACCCAAAATCTGATTCAGAAACGAACCAGCCCTGGACTGGGTTTGAATTTTAAGGACAAACCTAAAAGAGCTTCTGAGCTAATTTCTTGAAAATTCCCCCAAAGTGGCCAGGAGGTGAATTGCTAAGTTGTGGCTGTTGGCATGAAGGATTGCCCAGGCAGGAAATTCCCTGCATACCTAGCCTGTCTTCCCGAACACAGCCTGCTGGGAGCAGGAGCAGAGCTTCCAACTCCTTCCCGACTGCTTCTCCTGGGTCCCCAGAGAAGCCTCCCACCGGCTCTGAGCACACGGCCATTTACTGCCAGTCACGTTCACATTTATTCATCAAATCTCTTGCAGGCGAGAGTTCCAGGGGGAAGACGGATTTAACCTGCAGAGACACCAACCACCTTTCTCCATAAAGGCCACGATGTCCTCTTCTCCTGTGTAATCAAGCTCAGGAGCAGTTAAGATGCCCACCCAAGGAACTTTCCATTCTGGAAAATTCATTCTGGAATCACCTCCCCTGCCCACCCCCACCACCTCACCAACTCTGCCTCTCTGGCTTCACTCCCACCACGCACGCACGCACACACACACACACACACACACACACAAACTGTATTAGTCAGGGTAGGCTAACTGCTGCGACAAACATTCCCAACATCTCAGTGAAGTAACACAGTGAAGGTCTATTTGTCTCTCACACTTAACATCTGCTGCACTAAGCAAATATTACTGTGATTGTGAGTTTTTTTCTAAATTATATTTCTAGCCTTCTAGGTCATAATTCTTTGAGGAACTGTAACTTATACATTTTTTATGTAGCTGAGATGGCCCTGTTTACAGTTTGTAGCGTAAATAGCATACCTCACTCAAGCAGGCCCCCAGAGTGCAATATTTGAGGGGGCCCCCAAAGTTAGTAGTAGCAGAAAATCCAGTCTATATTATCAAGGCTCCAATTTCTTGCCTTTTATATCTAAAGATACCTGCATTCTTACCAAAATATAGGTAGGGGATGGGAGGGGAAAATGCAAAGAAAAAGAGAAGTCTTAGAGATCAAATCTTATTCAGTCTTACCTAGCTGTGCCAACAACAGTGGCAGGCTGGGAGCTGAAGATAAGTTCCTTTTCCCTGGTTATGTAGTCAAGACAGGCAAAGTGTCCCCTGGAAGCCATAGCAGTGACCCTCCTGGGCTATACTCAGTCAAGAAAACTACACCAAAGATCTGGGCCCCTGCCCAAGGATTCTTCCAGCTACTTCCCAGGGTGAGCCAACCCCAGGAGCACTGGGTCAGGATGGGCTTCAGCAAACATCTCATGAGCCCAGAACTATTATTCCGTCCTCCCCTGCCTCACTCAGGTGGACCTATCAGATATCTCTCTATATATCCATCCATCCATCTATCTCAAACTTCCTAATTATGTCCTTTTGGGGGTCCCGTTGCCTGCCTCCAGCTGGCCATGGTTGGAGCCAGCCTTACACCCTCCCTAACAGATCTCCCTAATTCTGAATCTCAGGGGAGGGTGTCAATACACTTGGTGGATTGTATCCCTGTCCATCAGCTATTCCATTGCTCCATCCCTGTCCTGTTGAACTCAGGATTTGTCCTGGGACTTGCTTGAGCCATTTAAATGGGGAAAGAATTGAAATGTGGGACATGTGTCACTTCTGAGTAGAAATGGTAAGAGCCAGAGTGTGGTTTCCATGACTATTTCCCTTCTGTCATGATGACCAAGCAGTGCTTCATGCAGAAGCTGTTCTGCTCACCCAGGACCCAGAATGAAGACAACATGGAACAAAGCCACGGCCAGCTCACAGCGATTATGCCGCGTGAGTGAGAAATAAACTTCTATTTATTCTTATTGTTATAAGTCATTGAAACTTGGGGTTATTTGTTAAAGCAGTGGGACCTTGTCGATCCTGACTGATAGAGTGACTATCTAGCCCTTCCCTCCCAGAATGCCCTGGGACTCCCTGTGTAAATTAGAACACCTGTCCCCAGAGCTTTGCATACCCTTTTGTCTTTTTTTTCCAGGTCTCCTGCCAGCCATCTATCTCTTTAGTAAATGAGGGAGACTCACCGTCTGCCCTGGGGTGCCCTTCTCATTTGGCCTCTACAGAAACGTATTGGCAGGTCCTTTTGCTAAAGAAGGAAAAAGTAGTAACCTCTCAAAGGGCATTTTTACCACCTACTTTTGCCCCATAGTGACTTGTGCATGGTGGACACCAGTGAATGTCTGTTGTCAGTAGAGAACTGGGATCGTTCTAAGGAAGGGATTAGTAGCATCATTAGTAAAGTTAAAAAGCCTGAGATGTGGGTGGGACCATCTAGAATTTGTTCCCTCTAAATCTCTACCCACACTCTATCCCTGTTTTAGCAACCTCCCTCAAAAGAGGAAGAGAAAAGAAAACACCTAGAAGCAAAAAAAAAAAAAAGAGTGTGGTTATTTTTTAATCTGAAAAACAAACACAAAGATCTCAGGCTGGACAAGTCCAACAAAAATGCGGTTTTCGTCTCTCTGTCTTCCCCTAGACAAGGCACCTGCGTTGGGAATGGAGCTAACGCAGGCATTTGGTCTAGACAAAGCCCGGCAGCTGCACTGACTGCTTTAGGGACATGTAAACACAGCTTCTCAGGCTCCGCCAACGTGGTGGGTCTTGATGGTGTTTCCACCACAGGAAAGATCTGGCCCATTACTCCCCCGAATTCGTCCTTTGGCTAGGGGAGTCGGCGGCAACAGCTGCCATGTTCAGGCCTCAGGTGGACACAGGAGCTGAACTGCCTGAACGTTTATTTTACCTGGTGAACACTCTGGGCGCCGTGGACGTCCTGGCCTGGCCTGGCACACGTGTGCACATACTACCGAGTCGTTGACATTGGCAAGCCTGAGGGCCAGGTGATTTTCTGCGTCGGAGGCTGGCACTTCATAATTGCAGCCGTGCTTCTGTTGTCATACCAAATGACCTCACTCGCAGCCTTAAAATAGAAGCCAGACTGAAGGTGCTGGCTGAGCAGACAAAGACGGGGGCACTACACGACTCAGAACCTGGGCACCGAGCCAGACGGGAGGGCTCCAAGCTGGACACAAACGTCCTAACTGTTGAAAACCTGTGACTCCTTTCTTCTGTCCTCATGAGGGAAACACAGAACTGCCATAAAATTGTCTGTTTCCAAACTAGAAACAAGATTAATTTGGAGTTCGGTCTCCATGACGCTCCCATTCATCCATTCATTCAAGATTTTTCTGACTCACTGGATGGGATCACTCCCCGCTTGGCCACTCTGCTCCGTGCCTGGGAGGCTGACTTCTGTGGGCCACAACACCAGGTCACCCGCGCCCGCTGGCTGCCAGACGGGTTGGGCTCACGGGAGGCAGGAGGTGAAAGTCAAAAGGGAGAAAGGAGAAAATCGAAACTGAAAGGTCTAGGTATGTATCCCGCTGCTTGCTCCCTGCTGGGCCTGCAGTTTGCAGTAGTTGTGTTCTTCCGCCTGGGCCACGGCTCTGGTAGGTGTCCCCTCTGCTACAGTCCCTTGCAGACAGCTCACTTCCTCCCCTGCCCCTTCAGGTCGAGGAGCAGTGTATTCATGTCCTGGGCTGCGCTAGCAAAGTGCCACAAACTGCGTGGCTTAAGACAACAGAAATGTGTTGTCTCACACTTCTGGAAGTGGAACAGCCATAATCAAGGTGCCGGCAGAGCCAGGAGAGTCCGCAGGAATCCTTCTTTGCGTCTTCTAGCTTCTGGTGATCGCCAGCAACCATCGGCTTTCCTTGGTGTAGACGCATCACTCGGCCTCCTTCGTCATGTGGCCATCTCCTCCCTGTGTGTCTCCCTGTGAGTCTTCTCTTCTTGTAAGGATTAGGGCCCCCCCAATGACCTTCTCTTAACTCGATTACATCTGTAAAGACCGTATTTCCAAACAAGGTCCTATTCAGAGGCATTGGGGGTTATGACTTTAATGACATATGCTTTTGGGAAACACACTGTCATTCCTAACAAATGGTATCAGCATGCCACTGTGGCTAGTTCCTTTCACTCCTTTATAAATATTCCTTTCATTAGATTCTTTTCAATTCCTCTTTAGAAGGTGTCATTTATTTCCTACCAGGACTTCGACTGAGACCTCTGTTCCTAGCTACCTAATAATTGCCAGGGATACAATGGTGAGCAGAAAATAGCGTGATCCCTGCCTTCATGGGGTTTGTGGTCTATAGTCCAACAGGCTTGATCAAAATATCACTGAGAAAAATCTACAAAAGGGAGGTCACAGTGCCATGAACGTGCTTAGCTGGGGGGACCACCCTTGTCTCTCCCTGGGAGACGGATGCTCAAGAGCCAAAATGTGAAGGATTTACAAAATGTGAAAGATTGGCTGGTGCGGTGGCTCATGCCTGTAATCTTAGCACTCTGGGAGGCCGAGGCGGGTGGATTGTTTGAGCTCAGGAGTTCAAGACCAGCCTGAGCAAGAGTGAGAACCCGTCTCTACTAAAAATAGAAAGAAATTATCTGGACAACTAAAAATATATAGAGAAAAAACTAACCGGGCATAGTGGTGCATGCCTGTAGTCCCAGCTACTCAAGAGGCTGAGGCAGGAGGATCGCTTGAGCCCAGGAGTTTGAGGTTGCTGTGAGCTAGGCTGATGCCATGGCACTCTAGCCAAGGCAACAGAGTAAGACTCTGTCTCAAAAAAAAAAGGTGAAAGATTGCAGTTGTGTGTCTGTTGTCATACCAGATTGTCTCACTCACAGCCTTAAAACAGAAGCCAGCCTAAAGGTGCTGGCTGAGCAGACACCCAGAGAGGCTCACACGACCCAGAACCTGGGTACCGAGCCGGAGGGGAGGGCTCCAAGCTGGACACGAACCTCCTAACTGTTGAAAACCTGTGACTCTTTTCTTCTCTCCTCGCAAGGGAAACACAACAGTGCCATAGGATTGTCTGTTTCCAAACTAGAAGCAAGATTAACTTGGAGTTCTGTCTCCATCACGCCCCCATTCATTCATTTGTCCGTGAAGGAAGCCAACCAGAGAAGGGACCTTACGGCCCCTCTTAGCTAAGGGAGGAAACCCAGCAGAGATCTGTCACTGGGTGTCCATCTCCCTCCAAGGGGGATCTATGTTTCGTTCCTGTCCCAATTCACGAGTGACTCCTCTCCGGAAAGAATTTATACCGCCTCCCATCCGCACAGCGGCAAATCACAGCAGAGAACCTGTCGCAGAAGAGAGCACTCTCGCTAGACAGGCGCCATCCCCAGGGTGGTGGGCAAGACGGCAGCACATCTCTGAGGGCAAGCAGGGAGCAAACCTCCCGGGGAACCAAGTCAGAGCAACACTTCACTAAGCTCCGTCTCCCCGGATCCCTCTCCTGGGAGACATCCCTGTGTGTTGCCTACGTCGCCTCCTCGCTCTTTCTCAAATCCCTGCCCTGGTTCACGTCCGAATCGGTTCCCTCTAACTTTGCACCTTCTTGGCTCCCACCTGTCAAGTCCACCTGCAGAGCCAACCATAAAGCTGCTGGGGACCCTCCAGGACTCCCTGTCACTAGCAGGGGACAGCCCAAGATGTGGCTGGCGATGCTATCGCCAGGACGCTGTCCTACCCGCCTGCCTGCAGCTGCCACTCCTGCCTCCTGCGTGATCCCCCAACAAGGCTGAACCCGTGTGGTTCCGAGTCTCCACCGAGCCGTTTCTCCTCAAGGTGCTGTTTTCCAGGCTGTCCCCTCTGTCACCAGGACTCCTCTCGCAGTCTTGTTAAGTCCAACGCATCCTCCAAAACTTAATTCGGAGATCAGCTCCTCCAAGAAGCCTTCCCTGATACCCCTCTCTCTCACAATTTCTACCAAGAATCCTTAATCATTACAGGTAACACCAGGTATTCTAAATACCTGCAGAGGGGTCCGTTTCCCCATTACTGGGAAGATCTCAGGCAGCAGGGACCGTGTCTTACTTGGCGTGGTACACCTGCTACCTGGCACAGGGGAGATGTTCAAAAACTAGATGAATGAATGCATGAGCGAACAAGTGAAGGATAAACAAAGCGGTGCTGACGCTCCCTGTGCGTCCCATGTACAGAGGCCACTTTCTTGGTTTTCTCATTCTCATCCCAGCCCCTGCCAGGCAGTATGCGGAAGTGTTTACCATGTGGTCATTGTGTAACCCTAGTTATTTTATTTTATTTTATTTTATTTTATTTTATTTTATTTTATTTTATTTTCAGACAGAGTCTCACTCTGTTGCCCGGGCTAGAGTGCCGTGGTGTCAGCCTAGCTCACAGCAACCTCAAACTCCTGGCTCAAGCAATCCTTCTGCCTCAGCCTCCCGAGTAGCTGGGACTACAGGCACGTGCCACCATGCCCGGCTAATTTTTTCTATATATTTTTAGTCGGCCAGCTAATTTCTTTCTATTTTTAGTAGAAACGGGGTCTCGCTCTTACTCAGGCTGGTTTCAAACTCCTGACCTTGAGCAATCCACCTGCCTCGGCCTCCCAGAGTGCTAGGATTACAGGCGTGGGCCACCGCGCCCGGCCAACCCTAGTTATGTATTCTTTCTGAGCTTTAGGTTGCCACATGTAAAATGGACTCTTTTATTATCTATTGAACAGAATTACTGGGAAAATTGAATGAGATAAAACAAGGCTTGTAGTCTGAACTCAGTAAATGGCAGATGTAACTAAGCTGGAAAATTGATTGAGAGATACAGGGAGGTGATGTGGGAGTTCGAAGTGAAGATGTAGTTGACAACTACCGTCTTAAGTAGAACATCCCCCTAAAGTATTCTTTATAATCAATAATAGCTCTGGGAACGCCACTGTTGTGTTTTGCTGTGCTCTGTTACAAAAGGCAGTGTTATCTGTTTCCTTGCCAGTCTCAATCGGTGCACACAGAATTGCAGCAGGAACAAGAAAAATGTGGAAAGAGAAGAAAAATCAGGACTGTATCCCAGGCCAGGGTTTCCCAAGACTTCAATCAGGCTCCTTGAGCAACTGCAGACACGTGGCTCCCGGTGCCAAGGTGCCGTGGTGAGAGAAGGCCTGGCTCATCATCTCATGAGATGCAGCTAGTTGCACACACGTGCACTCCCAGCCCGAATCCAAAAGCTAATCCTCACCCTAGCTTAGTAATTAGTAGGTGACAGTTCAGAGATTTGAGCCTGCAGATGCAAAAAACTCCAGGACTGGAGGCCAAGGTCGTGATTTCTGGTCTGGACTCCTATGGCCTGTCATGTCCATCTTCCTTCCCCATCCCCTTCCTCTCTCAGAGAACAGGGAGGCCCTGCGTCCATCAGCAGCTGTTCCGTGGGCAGCCTCAGGTGCTCACCATCCTGCGCTATGTCCTTCGGGCGATGCTCGCAGATGTACAACGTACAAAAGGAAAACACCACACCACAAGCAGACAGAGTCAGAACAAGCAGAAGTAACCTCATGGCAAAGATGCCAGAGCCAGCTGGGACGGGCTTCCTGAGAGCTGACTGTTAACATTTCAGAAATTTTGCAAGTTGCTTGTTAAATGATCCATAACTTGAAAATCATTTAGGGGGGAGTATTTACACCAGGGAAATTGGCGACCGCAACAAATCGGGGCTCCTTCCTGCCCCTCCAGAACCGATTTACCGGCACTCCACGAAGGGCTTCCCAACGTGTAAGGCTTTGAGGTCGGCTGGGGGGGTAGCTTTACATGCAGGCTGTGGAATCACACAGTCCTAGGCTTAAATCCCAGCTCCACTAGCTGAGTGACCTTGAGCATGTAACCCCTCTGAGCCCATGTCTTCATGTGTGTATAGCTCACGTGTACTGAATGCTTACTATGTGCCAGATAGCATTTTCGGCATCTATACAAATCAATTTGTTCACTCCTCACAACCCTGTGAAGAAGAAACTGTTATTATCCCCATTCTATAGATGAGGAAAATCAAAGCCAAGAGAGATCAAGGAACTCCACAAAGCCAGTAAGAGGCAGAGCTGGGATTCAGAGCCAGGCATCTGGCCCCAGAGCCCGCCCTTCCACCTTCTAGCCCTGCATTGCCCGTGCAGCAGCCACTGGCCTCATGTGGTTTTTTTTTTTTTTTTTTTTTCTTATTAACAATCTTTCTTTTTTTTCTTTTTTCCCTTTTTTTTTTTACCTGCTCATTACAAGGTGTACGCATGTGGCTTTTGAGTACTTGAAATGTGGCTGGTCTGAATTGCAATATGCCATAAGTGTGACGACATACACATTTGAGATTTAATGTAAAACAAAGAATATAAAATACCCTGTTAATATTTATGACATGGCTTATATGTAGAAATCAGAATGCTTTGGATACATTGAGTTAAATAAAAGATATTATTACAATTAATTGCGCCTGTTTCTTTTTCTTCATTTCTTAACATGGGTACTAGAAAATTATAAATTACTTTTGCGACTCGCTTTGTATTTCTGTTGGAGAGTGCCATTCTGTACGTTCCCCGTAGCTTGGTGGGCATGTTAAATCAGTTCACGCAAGGAGAGCACCCAGCACGGTGTCTGAAACAAATGAAGCACCCAACAGCTATTACTAATATTAGCGAGATCAGTGGTTTTCAAATTGTAGAGTCCGGTATTTTTTTTTCCAAACAACTTCTTACAACAGATAAAAGAGGACCCCTGCCTGAGTGGCGGAGACCCTCGAGGAGCCCTCTCCAGCAGCCCGTTCCCCCCCCCCCCGGGATCCCCTCCACATGTTGGAAACCCACAGGATGACATAATCTTTCAATGTCCCCAAGCTCTAGCATTCCCCGTCTTTAATTTTAGAGAAGGTGAGGAAGTGGTATCGGACAAAATCAAGGTGTCTATGGCAGTATATTAAATTGATCATGGAGAAACACTACCATTTGCTTGGGAGATTCAAAGCAGGTTGGCACGGTCCAGAAACGGGGACATCACCAATGCGAGTGGGGCCACCTCTGGGCTCCAGGATCATTACCTACACAGACAACACCGAGGCACCATGTCATTTCCCCACTTCTGCTACCTCTCAACCTGCCCACACCTCACCCACCCAGAACCTGGGCAGATGCCAGGCGCCAGCCCTAGGCACCAACGGTCTGGGTCTAGCTGCAGGGAAGGGCGACAGTGACACTCAGCCCGGGCACTGCAGTGACTTCGCTGTCCTGAAGGCAACTCTGGGCTCGGCCAGCCCCGGTGTCTGCCAGGCGGGCTCCCGCCTCTCCCGCCAGCCCTCGCCCTGGCTCTGCTGTAGTATGTGTGGACGGGGAGGGCGGCCAACTCTCCGAGAGGCTCTCTAGCAAGTTCCTCGGGTCTGTTTGTTAAAGAAAAATTCCAGTGGGTGCATCCAACACATGGAACTCAAGTACAGAAATTATATTTATCCACCCCACTGCCAAGGAGATCACATGCCCCGTGAGTCACTCCAGATGTGCTCAAAAACAGAGTCTCTCTGTGGAAACCCGGTCCCCCAATCCCGGAGAGAGTTGGATCAAGAGAGGTGCCGACTCCTGTCCCACCCAGGACGCAGCCTCCGGCCTCCACCCTTCTGGGGCAGGGGGGGCATCTCTGCTCTGCTGCAAAGGAAAGACCCAGAAGCACGCTGCTGTCTCCCTGGGAGGACCGTCGCAGGCATACCTGTGACTGCTGTTGTCCCATTGGGTTTGAGGGTCAATCTTTCATCCTTCCTGAAGACAAGATGCGTTGGAAGACGTTGCTGCTTCTGCTGTTGTATTACAACGCCCAGGCAACCGTGTCCCACGGTTGGAGCAGGGGTGAGTTGCTTTTTATTCATGTGTTTATTGGATGCTCATTATTCCTAGATACATTTAGGGGTTTGGAGGGTCATAAGCGGAGGGAAAGACATTAGAAGCCCCACCACCCTCCTTTTCTCTCCTTTCTGCCAATTGCTCTGTGCTTGTTGACACGTTCTTGCTAGAGGGTGATGGGGAAGCCACACGGGGGAAAAAAATCAGAGCTGCTAAAGGGAACTTGGTCGAGGTGGGGAACCCAGAGGGCATCCCTCTCTGGCATGCCAGAGAGAGCTGCTTCTGCTGCACAGAAGGTGGACAGACGCCCTCAGGCTCCCCCACCAGCTGCTGCAGCTGGGGCAGAACCTCTGGAGAGCAGGTGCAAGGTCTGCTGCTAAAATCACGGTGCCACAGGGGCTGGGATGCTCAAGGCCTGCTCCCTGGGAAACCAGGGCAGACGTTCTTGGCCTGGGCTGCCGGGATGAAGGTCTCCATGCTGCCTCCCGGGCAGGAGGGCACTGGGTCTCTGCAGACAGGTAGAGCTGGCCCGGTGGCAGGTTGGGACAGAGAGACCCTTCTGCACCCTGTGTGTCCCTGCTGCCCCCAACGGGAAGGAAGGGGCCCCAGCAAAGTCTCTTCTCTCACCACGACTTCCTTTCCCTGGGATGTGGCTCAGGGAAAGAAGCTGGGGGGCATCTTTTCTCTATGACCCTGATACTGGCTCTGCCTGGGTGGCCCTGGCAGCCCCTGAGCTCATTAGACTTTGTCACAGTTAGGAAACGAGGACCCAGGAGTGCTGCCCACCCCTCGCCAGTCTGCACTGAAATCTTTCCACTGTCTGAAGTCAACCGATTTCACTCGCCCAGAAAGGACTGGAAAAAGAACCGGGGCTCCTTCCAGTCGGGCCCGTAGGTGTTTCTAGAGATCCAAAGCGGGGTGGAGAGTAGCTTGGTGGCCTGGGACGAGCCTCCTGCTTCCCCAGGACAGTGTCAGGGAAGAAGGGACAACTAGGGTGGGAAGAACAGGGCAGCTCAGGGAAGAAAGATCTGGAATGGGGTGCAGGGGCAAAAGCCACTGTACTTATTTTGGGTTTTATTTCCTCATGCTTCATCCTGATATTAGGGACTTACCAGTCCTCCGAGCTGGGCCGTGAAGTGCTTATTGCCCAGAAGCAAATAATGTAGCCTTCTCCTTTGTTTCTGGGAACAACATTACATGCATGTGTACACACAAGCACACACACCCGCTTTCCTGCTCATGACATGCACAAACTTTGGGGGCAGCACTTGGAAGTAGAGAGCAAAGAGACCTTGGAGTTGGGAATCTAACACTTACCCCTTTGTCACACTGAGGAAACTACTTAATTTACCTATTCAAAAAGAATAATACTATCTCCTTTTCCTAAAGCACAGTCTGTTAGAATGCCAAAAGAGATCATTTGAATTATAATATATCTTATAAACACTATAGCCACGCCATGAGCTACTCTGCAAGGACTCAAAAATTTCATCTCTGCCTCTAATGGGCTGTGTGATCTCAGGCAAGTCTCTTAACCTCTCTGAGCTTAGTTCACTGACAGGTAGCATACTAACAATAATAAAACTTACCTGCCCAGTGTTGTTGTAAGGGTCATATTCAAAAATGTAGGTGAAAATGATGAAACACTTATGTAAATTTTAACTATTACCTGCCGGTTTTTTAAACAATGTAAATTTTTCATGAAAGAAGGTCGGAGGCTTTCAACGGGGGCTTCCATAGCAAATCCTGGGAGCAACTACTCTGGCCCATCCCCCTCCTCGCTGGGGAAGGTCTGTGTCCAGTAAGTTCTCAGCCCACTTATAGACTCAAAGCCAGCACACGTGATGTGGAAGCCATTCTATGAGGCTGTGGATGTGAAGTGCTGGATTAGGGGTTCGAGTCAGTATTCTGAGTCAAAAAATGATACAAAGTCCCTCCAACCGTCATCAAAAGTCTTCCACGTAGTTGGCTTTTTATTTTCATTTTTAACATTTTTTTCTAATTATGAAAGAAATAACACATTTCGTGCCATCGTTTTTTTTAAGACAGAATAGGAGTCACACCCAGATGAATAACAGTTTTTCCAAATGTATTTCATCTTCATCCTTGCCCCCACCCCCACCGCAGCCCTCATTTAGAAGAATCCCCTTTGGAAACAGTCTCAGGGTGACCTCTCCCTCCAAGATCCTCTTCTCCCACCGCCCACCCTCCACCCACCCACCCACCACCACCCCACCTCTGCCTTCCCACCCTCCTGCTCCGACACGCAGAAATGTAGACATAAACCCAAAGGCAACACACTCTGCTGTCAGGACATCCTTTCTCTACCATCCTCCCAGGCTCTCCGCAGGAAGCGCTCTCTAGGATTCCAGCCCAGGAGGTAGCTTTCCAGCCAGGGCCCGGGACCGCCCGTCCTAGCCCCACCAGCTCGATGAAGACCAAATGATTCACCTGTGGTTAGCGTGGCCAGCCGGGCAAGCTGGGTCACACCCACATCCACACGAGCAGGTGGCCCGAGTCTTGGCACGCCCCGGTGCCTGCCGGAGTACCACTTGACAGGAGAGGACTAGCCAGACTGAGAAAGAAATACGTATATATTCATTAATATGAATGTCTATGTTTTTGTTGAATACATATACATTATTTCTTTTAAAGGTAGTTTAATAGGAAGAGCAGCCCTTGGAATTTAGGTCATTTTCGGGTGTCCACCTAGGGTTGGGTGTGTCCTTAGTCGTGAACGTTCCATGAGGGATGGGCGTGTGGTTGGTGCTGAGTAAGCACAGGCCGGGCGCGGTGGCTCACGCCTGTAATCCTAGCACTCTGGGAGGCCAAGGTGGGCGGATTGCTAGAGGTCAGGAGTTCAAAACCAACCTGAGCAAGAGTGAGACCCCGTCTCTACTATAGATAGAAAGAAATTAATTGGCTAATTAATATATATAGAAAAAATTAGCCGGGCATGGTGGCGCATGCCTGTAGTCCCAGCTACTCGGGAGGCTGAGGCAGGAGGATTGCTTGAGCCCAGGAGATTGAGGTTGCTGTGAGCTAGGCTGATGCTACGGCACTCACTCTAGCCTGGACAACAGAGTGAGACTCTGTCTCAAAAAAAAAAAAAAAAATTAACACTGACAGCTGAGTCACTGCTGCGTGTACTACGCGGGGCCACCTCCTTTGCGTCAGTCACTCCACGAGGCAGGTGCTATTCTGACGCTTTACAGGAAAGGAAAGTAACTGGCGGGTGGGCAAGAAGGGAAGTGCCCAGACCCCCGGCTGGAAGACGAGAGTTGGATTCAACCCCCAAGGTCCGTCTGACGTCTGTGTCCCCGTCTTCATCCACCCTCTCTCCGCATCTATCTCTCCATCATCCCTCCCCTGCTCTCGGCAGCGCCGAGCTCCCCCTGTGTGGTGGGGCTTCCAGCCAAGAGTTGCTGGCTGTCAGCAGCCCTCTCGGAAGCTCCCCCAGGGGACCCCCACACACGGGCTGAGACCCTGGCTCGCCCAGAACAGCAGCCCTGAGTATCCAAAGGGCTGGCCCAGGAGCCAAAAAGTGACATCAGCAGGCTCTGGCAAAAGATCTTTCATAAATGAGAGCTCTTCCTCTCCACACCCACTGTCCTTTTCCATAGGGTTGCTTCAACCGATTCATTAAAAGCATGACTGTGGTTTGGCTTGAGACCGTCTGCAGTTTGAAACCCTTTCAGCAAGCTCTCCGGCACAAATGCGCACAGTGAACGTGGGAACCGCAGTCAGCCTCAATACCGTTCTGTTCCAGGGAACATACCGAGGGCCTGGGAGGAAAGAAGGAGTTTCAGGTGAGGCAGCAAAGCCAAGGCAGGCCAGGATGTTTCTCTAGGCAAGAAAGCTTCGAAGGGCCCCGGGGTGGAGGAGATAGAGGACAACTTTACTGAGATCAATTAAAAGTTTCTTCCAGGCCAGGACAGGGACTCCCCAGAGATAAAGGGGGGTGTGGCGGAGACAGAAGTCTACATCTACTTTCTGATAATTAGCCAGGACCTGAAACTACAGATAAACACTAGAATTGCCCTGTTAAAAAGATAAGGATTTTGCAAAGCACTTTGTTTGAAAAGGATACAGTTTAGTGACAAAGGTAGGTGACATTTTTCATTTGGGATCATTTATTCATTCAACAACAGTGGTTGTGCACTGGGCTATGCAGTGAACAAAACAGACAAAATCCCATACCCTTGTGGAGCTGATATTCTAGTGAGGGAGACAGATAATAAACACATTAATTTTAAAACTGTGTAATTTGTTGGATGACAATAAGGTAGGAACAGAGGTTAGAGAGTACAGAGAGTTATAATTTTAAATATGGCAGTCACAGAGGGCCTGATTGAGAAGGTGACTAAAGATCTGAGGAGTGAGCGAGCCGCGGAGTGAGCGAGCCATGGAGTGAGCCAGGCAGTTTCCTGGGGAAGATTATTCAGGCAGAAGGAATAGACGTGCAAAGGTCCTGTGGCAGAATAAGCATGGCTGGTGTGCTCACAAACAGTAAAGAGGCTTGTGGCAAGAGTGGCATGAGCCGGGGTAGGACAGTCGATGAATTCAGAGAGATAGTAAGAAGTCTACACCATGGAACATTCAATCCATGGTATAGAATGAGGTATTGACTGAATTTACAAAAAAAAAAAAAAAAAAAAAGTCAAGTCATGCAGCAGGAAATAGTAGCCATTTGCAGATTGTACTCTGAGAGAGATGGAAAGCCGTGAGTGTTCTGGGCAGAGCAGGGACATCACCAGACCGGTGTTTCTAGAGAATCCCTTCAGTTGCTGTGTTAAAAGAGTAGAGCGAGGGCAGAGGCCACGGCTGGAAGCAGAGACACCACTAGGCTGGGACCAGGAAGCCAGCAGGGATGTGGTAAGCAGCAGCCGGGTTCCAGATAAATGTTGAGGGTACAGCCACCGACATTTGCTAACCAGTTGCATATGGGGTGTGGAAGAAAGAGAAAGTCAAGGACGATGCCTGAGCAGCTGAGAGAGCTAGGGAAGACTGGAGATGGTGCAGGACACACGTGTGCGTGTGCGTGTATGTGTGCGTGTGGTTGAGATGGGGTAGAAGGAAACAGCTATTACAAATCCAAAAGGAGATTCCAGTAGGCAATTGGACGTATGGAAGTCTGGCCCGAAACTCTAAAGTTGGAAGTCAGCAAGGAAGTGAGTGTGGTTAGAAGAGGGGCGAGAGCCCGAGACTGTGGCCAGACGCCCGGGCCAGGAAGGGGGAGGTGACAAGGAAGAGCAGCCAGTGAGGAGGGATTTATTATTATTATTATTAAGATGGAAGAGGAAGCAACATGTTTTCATGCTGCCATGAAGGCTATAGTAGAGAAGGAAAAAGTAATGCTGTGGGAAAGAAAACGTTTAACAGCTGCCATGACATGCTTATAGGGGACTTCATGCACTCACGGGAAAGGCCACTCTAGATAGGAGCGTGGACACCATAACAGAAGAGAAGTCAGCGTGCCACTGGTTTAAGGAGAGAGCAGGAGGTGTGAAACAGTCACCTGAGAAGGCGGAGTGTCAGCAGAATGAGGACACGTGGACTGCTGGGCAGCACTCAAGGGCCAATGTGAGGCTAGTGACCATGAACTGACAGCGAGACCACCCCACACGGTGGGGTTTTCCTCCAGCCGCATTCAGGTGCGCAGGTGCAGGTATGGAGCAGGTAGAGTCCGGCTGTGCTTTTGCCAAGTGATTGCAAAGGAACAAGAAAGGAGCAAAGGAGCTGAGGATCTGTGCGTGGGAGTGATCCTGAGGGTTGTGTAATTTGACCTTGCATGCCACATCATTATAAATCAAAGCTAGACATTTTAAAGACTAGGATTCATTTAAGAATATGGCTTATATTAAATGCATTCATTTAATTAATAAGTAACTACATTGATCCTTCCTGTAGTTATTCCAAACTGAAGAATGCCCCATCTTTGGGCAGATGTACCTACAAGAAGATAGCATTGTTCACCCTATCAGGGAGATTGGGGTTTGGAGCCTGGGAGATCTGGATTTTAATCCCATTGGTACCTCGAACAAATTGGGTGGCCCAGGGCAATTTCCTTAACTTCCAGGTTTCTTCCTCTGTAAAATGGGAAGTTAATACTTAACTCACAAGTGCACATGGAAAGCACAAAGCACAGTGAGTGCTCATGAGCTATTATTCTCTCTGAGCTCCGCATTTTAACAGCTTTGGTCTAAGGACCAAAGGTGTCTCTCAACGGAACACAGACAGAACATGATACAACACGTGAATCACGAGCCCTGGATCCAGTTCCTGGACTAACTTAGTCCGTGTGGCATGACACAAGTGAGTCACTTGTTCTATGCTGGTTTCACTTGTTCTATGCTGGTTGATCCAATATATCATAAACACTCACTTGTCCAGGGAGTCGGGGAAGAAGGGATGGGTGCTTGATTTCTTCACCCAAGGCCAGCCTGTGCTGCAGACTGCCATTCTGGGGAGTCTCAGGGGTCCCCAGGACGGACACATTCACACGCACAGGTAGGACCTAGATAGTGGGCTGGGCATGGAGCATCACGTGCAAAAGAGAGAAAACAAATTGGCCGGATTTTACACCAAGCTAAAAGTACACAAAGTCAGTGACAAAAATATCAGAGGCTCAGTGTTCTGGTGGCCCCTGGGAGGGAGGGCATCCTCCTGCAGGTCTGCGGTCCCCCTGCCTGCTCTCAGGAAAGGCTCTGTTGTCAGGGCGGGCAGCAGGGCGCACGCAGGCCACCCTCCCAGCAGCCCCGGGACTCGTGCTGCGCAAAGCAGTTGGCTGATGGCTCACAGCGAGCTGAACTTAAACCAACCCCCATAAATCGGAGGGATGGGACGGAAGGGAAAGGAAGAAAACCCAGCAAAGCCTGAAGAGTCTCCAGGGCTGTTAGTTTGTTTTGTTTGTTTGTTTTTACTGCCTAGTTTATTTTTTTTAATCATGCCAAAATATATATTGAGACTGCACTTGGAGCCCTGCGTTAGGACGACACCGAGGTCAATCCACGGAAATGTAACCCCGTTCTCTTCCCCCGACTCCAGGGCGGGCTGTCCTGATGAAACCTCACAGGATGACACACAGCAAGAGGGGAAACGTGCGGAGTGGAGGCAGAGCATCGGGAGAGAGAGGGGACAGCGTGGGGCTCCCAGGAAAGGCTTCCTGGGGCTGTGACGCTAACGGCGTAGGAGCGAGTCTCGTTTCAGGCTTTGCACGTGCCCTTCTCGGAGTTGGCCAGCCCTCGTTTCAGCCGTTGGCGTTTCTGGCAGGGTCCAGCCTTTGTCATTATAGACAGGACCATCTTGGGGTGACGGTGCGTTTTGACGTTGAGGAGACAATGCTGTTTCTCGCCCACCACCTCCAGCATCACCAGGAGTTTCTCCTCTCTGGGTCTCACCTCCGACAGGGCGCCAGACCTGGGCAGCTGCTGGGCCACCGAGGTGTCCGCCCTAGAGCTGGTGGCACTCTAGTGCCTAAAGGGACATAAATCCCCCCTCCCCACCGCCCTGCTCAATGCACAAGCTCAAAGCAGCTGCACAAATGTGAGGGCCAGGTGGACCGACTGGGGGGGAAGGGGAAGAGAGGGAGGAGCCACCTTAGGTTCCTGTGCTCCCACACATACTTCCTAAAGCAATAACTGTTCCCCTCGTCTAGAGGCTGAAGTTATTTCTGACAATCTCCACCAAATGGTGTTATTATTCTCTATGAGAACAAGGGCTATTGCAAATGACAAAATTTCCATTATCAGGCTCAGCTTTGAATCAGGAAGTGTTTTCTTCTCAGCTCTTTGAGAACCAGGGGTCCACAGGGGCGAGCCTGTTGAAGGAGTGCTGCTGTTCACAGGGAAACAATCGTGTGAGGAAAGCCCGGGTCTAAGATCCTGAATAACTTCCAGGATGTGGCCACAGGAAGCCTGAGATTACAGGGAGCAGAATGGGCCCCACGCCCCTGCCATTCCTCCCCGGGCCCTCCTTCTGCTGGGGGAGGGGGAGAGGTGGGTTTTTGTTTTGTTTTTGTTTTTTTAAGGGAACAATATCTTTAATTTTGCAGTAAGAGAGAAATTTCAGTAGCAGAATTAAAGAAGTAAAGTCACTCTCAGATCTTATCCAGAGAAAGGGATTTCGTCCATCCTTTCATGGTGGGAAGGAAAGAGCACGTGGAAAAAACGGGTCACACTTTGATCTAGGACCAGGTGTGTTCCTGGTTTCATCTCCTACCAAGGAGAAAGCAAAGGCAAAGTAACCGCCTTGCGTGTGCTTCCACTCCATGCCTCCGAGAACATGATGCCCTTGGTCTCTTCAGATGCCCTTGGAAGGCTCCATCCAATAGGAATGAGCTTTGAATCGTTTTATGGTAGAAGGCCTCGGAACTGGATGACACAGCGGTTATCAACCCTGGCTGCCCAGTGTGATCGACCAGGGCTGCAAAACGTCCCAGAGGCCTACACTTCACCCCCAGAGATGTCCACAGATTGGCCTGAGGTGTGGCCTTGGGCACTTGGGTTTCTGAAAGCTCCCAGGAGGTTGTAATCTATAGTCAAAGCTGGGAACCATTGGTCTAACCTGAGAGTGGCCACACACCAGGGGCAGTGGGTTCTCCACAACCTCAGGTCACGCTCAGGAAGGACAGTGCTTCTCAGCCTTGGCTGTCATCAGCCTAGCTCACAGCAACCTCAAACTCCTGGACTCAAGCGATCCTCCTGCCTCAGCCTCCCGAGTAGCTGGGACTACAGGCACGCCCCACCATGCTCGGCTAATTTTTTCTATGTATGTTAGTTGGCCAATTAATTTCTTTCTATTTATAGTAGAGCCGTTCTCTCCTGGGCTCCACCTGCAACCACAGGCACCTGAAACCACAGTTCAACCACGGGTTGAACACAGCGAAGGCTTCCTCAAGCCCGAAAATCTATGACTCCCTGGGAAACTGGCTCTTTTCTGGCAAAGAAAATAAATTCTGCTAAGATGCTGGGCTGGGAAACATTGCCCTGAAGTTCATCAGCTCCTTCCCCAGGAATGGTGTGAGGAAGCCGAGCTGCTCTTTCTGCCAGGCAGGGCCTCCTCCCGTGCGGGGACTAGGTCAGCAGCTGCGCCTGGTGTACACCCCGGACCCTGCCAGGCTCTGCTGCAGATACAGAAACCTAAAACCGATTTATCCCAGCCCCTGAGGAACTTGTGGTATAGACCATGCACGGGTGCCTGGCAGGGCAATATGACAGCAATGCCACATCCAACCAGCTTTTCTGGCAAGTGGGAGATTCCTACCAACAAGCTTTTCAGGGAAGTCGCTTTCGTTTTTTATCACTTCTGATGGAAATCCTTCCAAAGTGCTTTACATCATCCCTGCCTTCTTTAACAGAGTACACCGAACATAATTTGACCTCTTCTCCCTGGCTCAAGGGCACCATTATCAGCCGACAGAGCTGTCACTTATGATAATGCAAAGTGTGCTTGCACAGCTTCCTCGAGCCACTCACCTCCTAGTCTCAGAGTTTTACAGTTATTTCCCCAGTTTTTTCAGAAGATCACAATCAGGCCGGGCGCGGTGGCTCACGCCTGTAATCCTAGCACTCTGGGAGGCCGAGGCGGGCGGATTGCTCGAGGTCAGGAGTTCAAAACCAGCCTGAGCAAGAGCAAGACCCCGTCTCTACTATAAATAGAAAGAAATTAATTGGCCAATTAATATATATAGAAAAAATTAGCCGGTCATGGTGGCGCGTGCCTGTAGTCCCAGCTACTCAGGAGGCTGAGGCAGGAGGATCGCTTGAGCCCAGGAGTTTGAGGTTGCTGTGAGCTAGGCTGACGTCACGGCACTCACTCTAGCCTGGGCAACAAAGCGAGACTCTGTCTCAAAAAAAAAGAAGATCACAATCAAATGTCTTGAAGAAGCTGCACCTTCCTCCGTCAGCGGCAGAGTGCTGTGGAGGGGGTCGGGGCTATCTGCCCCTAGCCTGGCACTGCAATTTATAGTGATCATTCCTATGCTCTCTCATGTTTTGGTTTTTCCCTCACTTGTCCTCAGCCGGTGCAAAATTCTTGCTATCCTGTGTGCCTCTAGTAACCCGTCCGTCTCCCCGCAGCTACCACTTCTGCATGCAACCACTGGGAAACGACATTGTCTATCGACTTACTTTATACTTAATGCGTTTCTAAATCTGCCAGCCCTGAGCTTGGCCGCATGGTTCCCTAGATCCAAGGGTCAGCATCTTGGGCAGTGCTCTTCCTTTATTTTGTCACCTGCGTTCAGGTTCTTGGCAGGTATGTTTCAGATGGCTGGGGTAGCCAGAAGTCTGATGCTCTGATTAAAAGGGTTGTGAATAAAATCAACCAGCACTTCGTCCTGACAAAATAAAGTGCTAAGATGTGCAGTACTATTAGGGAACTGTCGTTTCAGGGAATTGGGGGCTTTTTCTTTGCTCGCTCACTTGTTTTGTTTTATTTTGCTTTGCTTTAATATAAATTCCCAGGTGGGGGCGGGTATATACATACATAATGAGTGAGATGTGCACCATCTGGGGGATGGTCACGCTGGAAACTCAGACTTGTGGGGGGAGGGGGAGAAGGGCATTTATTGAAACCTTAAAATTTGTACCCCCATAATATGCCAAAATAAAAAAAGAAAAAAGAATTCCCATTAACAAAGAGAAAAAAAATAAGAAAAAAAGGAGGAAGGAAGGAAGGAACTCCATTCAAAAAGTCTTAAATTCCTCAAAAGTAAAATAAAGCCAATTGAAACTGTCTGGATATTATTGGGGCCTTTCACCTTCTAGACTAATTGGCAATGCATCAAGAGTATCACAAGTTTCTAACAGAATTCATTAATGCCAAAGTTCATTCATTCGCATGTGGTGCAAAAATGGTGATGTACTGGGGCAAAATAAATCTTCATTTAAAAAATAAAAAAAATAAATTAAATAAAATAAATTCCCAGGCATATACATTTTTTCAAAACTTTCTCACATGGTTCTGATAAGCAGCAGTTGTTTTTTTTTTTTTAATTTTATACTATTTATAGTAGAGCTGGGGTCTCACTCTTGCTCAGGCTGGTCTCGAACTCCTGAGCTCAAGCAATCCTCCCACCTCGGCCTCCCAGAATGCTAGGATTACAGGCGTGAGCCACCGCGCCCCGCCAAGCAGCAGCTTTGAAACCACTGATCTAACATGCCTGAGAGTTTTCTGGGACACACCAGGGAGTCTGTCGCCTCTCCCACCCTATGTCCGCCAGCACTTCAAGTCAGTCATTCTCAAGACCCGCTGGCTACCCTCAAGGCTCCCCTGGGGGACAGACCGGCCACACGCAGCGCCCGGGAGCTCACGCTTGTGTTTCTTGCAGCCGTGCTCTTCCCTGCTGCCCATCGGCCGAAGAGGTCCTCCTCCGTGCCCCTGAACCCGGTCCTGCAGACCTCCCTGGAGGAAGTGGAGCTGCTCTACGAGGTAGGCAGAGGGGAACGCGGTCCATTCAAGTCGCCCCGAAAGCACTGCGTCTTCTCTGTCTTTTTGGAGAAGGAGAAGTGACCCAAGCCCCCGAACATGAGGGGTCTCTTCTGTGGTAGGGAATGGCTTAGGCTAGTTGGAGGAGGTCAGAGAATCCTGCTCATTCCAAAGTGAGGTATTCCCTGTACCTCCTCTCCTCTCCCATGTGCTATAACAGGGAATGATGGCGTCAGGAGTTCGCTCCAGGCAAAATTAGAGATGAAATTTGGCCCACAGGCACCAGTCCCGGCCCCTGTAGGCACTGGAGTGTGGTAATATTCCCACGCAAAGGCTTTGAGGCAGGACTCGTCGGGCAATGCCGAGGCATTGTCTGGGTGCAGCCCTGTCGCCAAGACCCTGCAAGCTGCAACAGCCATGCCGTCTGGCTGCCCTGCTAACCCAGCTGGGCTTCTGGATGCCCAGGGCCACCCCACAGGCCCTCGCCCTCTGCCTCTCACCCTGCATCTCTGAGACCCTCCCCCAAACCACAAGGGGAAATTTCCTGAGGCTGCTGGGTTCAATTCAGTGATATGATCCCAGGCTCCAGATCTGAGCTTCAGTCCTGGCTCTGCCCCTCTCCCTCCGCCGTGCAACCTTGCCCAAGCCACCGCTTCTCTCTGGCCTGACTCTCCTCAACTGTTCAATGAGAATCAACTACAGTCTCCAAAATTCCCCTCCAGCTTTGACATCCCCCGACTCCGTGCACTAGGGCTGTCAGGTTAAGAAAGAAACAGCTGCTGCTGTAGCCACGCAGTTGAGCTGGGGGGAGATTTCAAATCCTGCCCAGGGAGAAGAACGGAAAATGCGTAGCCTTTGCCAAGTCTTGAACATGGGAGTCATATGACAGACTGGTGTTTTAGGAAAACCACAGACAGTACCACGGAGGGTGGGTTGGAGCGGGGGAAGAGGGAGGTGGAAAGAAGAGTTAGGATGTGGAGTCATTCCATCCCAGAGGTATTTATTATTTCCATCTGTGAGCCTGGCCCCGTGCAGGGATGCACATGACCGACCCAGCCCCTGCTCTCAGTGGGCAGGTGAGAGACGCGGACAATCTCTATGTCCCACTTAGTCCCTAGCACCATCCTCTGCACCCTTCAAACTCCCGGCTTCTGCTTTAAAACTATCTGAAATAGTCAGTTTATGCCTGAGAAGATCTTTAGTGGGTGAAAGGGAGAAAGGGAAGAAGGGATTGATCCAGGACACTAGAAATAATAATTGGTCGCTTAAATACTGGCTTTGTACCAGGCACTATATTAGATTTGTCCATGTTTGTATTATTTAACTCTCCTAACACCCCAGTGAAGTAGATGTTGTCACCAATCATTATTACAGAGAAGGAAAGTGAGGCTCAGAGAAGTTAAGTAAGTCGTCCAAGGTTACACAGTAAGAGGGAAGCCCGATGGAACCCAGGTTTCTTGGAGGTCCAGAGCTCTTTCCGCAGCTGCCTCCCTGAGTGAATGCATGAGATGATGCGTATAATTGTGTCCTCAGCAACGCCCAGGTTCATGTCTTTGCACATCCCATGTTTCTCACCAGTTCCTGCTGGCTGAACTCGAGATCGGCCCTGACCTGAGGATCTCCATCAAGGACGAGGAGCTCGCCTCTTTGCGGAAGGCCTCAGACTTCCGCACCGTCTGCAACGACGTCATCCCCAAGCGCATCCCAGACATCCGCAGGCTCAGCGCCAGCCTCTCCGGCCGCCCCGGCGTCCTCAAGAAGGAAGACTTTGAAAGGACAGTGCTGACCCTAGCCTACGCGGCCTACCGCACAGCCCTGTCCCAGGGCTATCAGAAGGACATCTGGGCCCAGTCCCTCGTTAGCCTCTTCCAGGCCCTGCGGCATGACTTGATGCGGTCCTCACGTCCCGCAGCGCCCCCCTGAGAGACTGGCCCACACCGGGACCTCGGAGCAGGGGCCAGCACGCACGGGGATCCAGAAAGTCTTCCTCCTCTACTCCATCTACAGAGACCAGCAGCAAAACATGCGCCACCGACACGGAGTGGCAGAGACACAATAAGAGTGGCCCCGACGCTCTTTTAGCCCTTGTGGCTTCCTGGCAGACACATCTGATTCATACTGTAAGGTGACCTGGGCTGGAGGAAAGTGGTGACCCAAGATGCCTCCAGAGGCAGAATGGTTCCCCTGGTGACATGCAAACGTCTAAGATAGGCGTCAGCACAGAGTGATTGCTACCTGCACCTCAAAGTGACAACAGAGCTAGAGGAGACATCACAGAGGTGTGGGCATGTCAGGAAGATGGGGACAGATTCCTCTGGTCCTAAGGGACCGGGGTACTGGGTTGAATGAATATTTTTCCAGAGGTTCTATAGTAAATATAAAGTAACTAGAACTATACCCAAATAAATATATTGTTAGCTATGGATATACTTCTTGACTTTTCCAAAACCCACCAAGAAGAATCGGTTAGAAAATCAGTAATTTTATGAAATATAACTCTTAACTCTTCTTTTATGAAAACTGGTCTAACACAGAAGAGAAACAGGAAGGGGACCCACTGAAATGCTACCAGTCCAGTCACGATCTCTTTGGAGAAATGCTAGGAGGCAGGAGGGAGGTATTCATCATTAGAGAAAAATGCAGTTTTGCATCCTGATAATTCTCAGTCCCAGAAAATCAACGACCCTCTGTCTCTCTTTCTCATTCCCTGATTATACTGTCTTTTACTCCCTCAAATGCACGTTCTGATCTATGCTTTTTTGTTCAATCTTTCTGTTTCTAACATCACATGTTCTCTCTGACATGGTCACTCTGCTTGTCTTTTTCTTTTCATGTCCATCTGCGTCTCTGCTGCTCTATGTTTGGGCCCAGGTCTGAATATCTTTGTGTCTGTTTCCTGATGCATCTCCAAGTCTCCTCTGGTTGCCTCCTGCTCTGTGTCTGCCTGCCATACTCTGCCTGTCACACTCTCACTGTCTTTCAGTCTCCTCTGGGTATCACTGTCGGAATAAAACAAAGGCCAACTGCAGAGTTGAGATCGCCCAGAGGCAGATCCACCTGTAGCCCACCTTCACTATTCGTGCTTTTCCTGGATGTGGAGTGGGGATGGCCTTTATCCCTAGACATAATGCAATACTCTGACAGAGTCTTGCACTCCACCCTGAGATTCCACCCCCCTGAGAATGGGTCCGAGAGCTTTCTTATACTCAGAATCATCAGGTAGAAAGACTGCCCACCATCTATACCACAATCAAATACTGCGTTCACCACCACCACCCAAAAAACCCCCTTTGCCTAATGAGTAGAAAAGACAAGCCAGACAGACTCTCCCGTTCGGTCTCATTAGTGCCACAATCTACACAGCCACAGTCACAACGGGGTCACATTTTGTCGTATTTACTCATACAATAATGTGGGAGTATGATGTTTTTAGTGGAAACTTGCGTATGACTTATGGAACCATGCTTGCCATCTTTATTCTGCTGAGAAATTTTAGGATCTAAAAACTCTGATAGTTACCTATGTAGTTGGCATCCTTGCGACTTACCTCCAGGGCCACTGAGGAGACATTGACAAACACCCAGGTGCTGAGATTTTCATTGCTCTGTCATCTCACCTTGAATCTAATGAATCAGTCAAAAGTGTTTCTGCAGGTGAACCGGTCTAAAATTAAATGCTTGATAAATGACTTTGCACAACACTCCCTACTTTCCTAATCCATTGTAGAGTACGGTCTTACATTTCTTTTTTCTATTATGGTAAAAAAAAAAAACAAAAAAAAAACATATAACCCCAACTTTACCCTCTGAACCATTTTTAGGCATACAGTACAGCAGTGTTAATTCTATGCACATTGTTGTTCACCAGACCTCTAGAATTTTCCCATCTTGTAAAACTGAAACTCTATACCCACTGAACAACTCCCCTTTGCTCCTTCCCCCAGCCCTTGGCAATATCACTCTACTTTCTGTTTTTCAAGAGTTTGACTGCTTTCGATACCTCATACAAGTGGAATCTGTCTTACATATGTTGAACATCATATTCTCGACAGTGTTTTCTTCATCTGAAAAATGGATAGAGTCCCAAGGAGAACTACTGGTCTTACTGTGTCATTCACCTTACCTAATTTTATTTAACAATATTCATCTATGGTGGAATTAAAATGTCATGACGGAATTACTAAACTCACTGGAGTCTTCGTTATCTCAGATTATCTCACCAAGGAATTTGAAGTGGTTCATGGGTTTAACAGTGGACGTTAACTTCAACAGCTGTTTATTATTACCCAGTTTCTTTAATGTTTGCAACCAAAACATCACACATGTGGTATTGTTCATTCTGAGTTTTAAAATCATTACAAAAATGAGGCTCGAATGTAGTAAACACAGTAGCCAGCCTTTAACATGCATTTAAAGAGATGAGTTATCCTAGGGCATCCAAGATAATTTCAAAGGAGGCCTGGGCTATCCACAGTTGCACCTGCCTTAGAAGTCAAGAAGAACTGGTTTTCTGGGTCACTTTACCCTTACTTAGCCTGGGGTATTTCCAAGTGGCAGAGCTGCAGACCGTGGAACCCATTCCTTGCATTCTGAGAATTCAAGAAAACATGGGTTTTACACCCCCTTGACTCTGCTCAGCATTTCCCAAAGTAATGTTTCCACTTAAAGAATGTTTGCGCTTTTCTCTTTCTTTTCTTTTTTGCCCCCAAATCCACATGTTTTTCTATGAGAAAAGAGCTTTTCCCGATCTCTAAGGAGGAGAAATTCCCAAATCCAACTGTTGCTAAGACCTTGTCCCTGAACTTGTCAACTTCTTCCTTGCTCCCCACCTTCCCTTATGTACCAACCAAAGGAAGCCTTCTGTCTTCCTTTTTGATAAATAGCCTCAGAGAGGAGCATTTACTCCAGCCAGAAAGACCTCTGACATCTGGGCTTTAAGGGCTTCTGAAACGAGACTGACATATAGACTTTGCCAGAGAGGCGGCTACCCTTCTCATTCTTCCTAAAAGGTCTGGGGTCTTTCTTCCAGCCTCATACCGGCTGCTGGCTTAGACCCTGTGTAGCCCCACACGCGCCGAAGCACACGAGCTTCCTCAGCAGGGAAACCTGAAAGGCTCGCTTTTGTACACTCTGGGCCAAATTTCTCCCGAATTAATATTGCATTTTCTCCCTGACACTAGATGCGTCATCTCCCTGTGGACTAGGCCAGCGAGTGGCCCTCTCGGCGAAAGCTGTGTCCCACGCTCTAAAACAACAGAGCAGTGCTTGTGGAATTAGACTGTGTTTACCACGATGGCCACCGCTCCAGCCCCTAGGATGTTTGAGAAACTGAAAAAATAAGCTTTGCAAGCTGCCTAGGTTCTGCAAAATCAGCAGGCACCTGCTGTGACCAATCCAGGCCTGCCTTTGGAAGAGATATTGGCTCAATCTTTTCAACTTGCTGATTGGCTTTGAGGAGTGGCCGGAGCTCCCAGCTCCCCATTGGTGGATGAAAGTTAAAGGTGGGCCTCCTGCAAGTTGTTGTCCTGTGACAAAAAGGAATGTCTTGGGTATTTTTTTTTTTTTCCTGCTTTGGAGGCCCAGGCTCAAGGCAAATTATAAGTAGGAAACCAATTTGAAGGAAAGAAATTTGAACCGAGCTAAGGTATCAGGCCCCGAGAGAGACGAACAGCCCATCTGAAGTCTGCGGGCACCTCTGACAAACTCAGAGGCTTGTTTTAAGGGAAGGGCTACTAGATTTTTACCAACAGCAAGCACAGGTAGGAGATGAAACCGGTACTCCCCAAAACAGCCCATCCGAGGGAGGAAAAATGATGGAGAGCACCATAGGCTCTCAGTATTTTTTAATTTTTTAAAGCTTTTAAATGATTTCTTCAAGGCCGAACAGCAGCAGCAAAGGTGTCATTTTAATTGGTTAGGAGGGCTTTTTTGCTGACACCTGGAATGAAGTTACTCTATTACTGATCGAGCAGAGAGGGGACCCACTATGCCCCCGTTTATAATCCTTTCCCAGTTCCTTTTTGCTGGTCATAAAACTATGCTCATCAATCCCACCTAACTCGGGAGGCCAGGAGCCCAGCCTTTGGTGGAGACCGGGGGGTGTAACTGCCCTCCCATTCTGCCCCAAGACGAAAGAGGGCTCTTGGAAGCCAAGAGAGGTTTAAGAAGTCTTTCTGGACAGAGCGGAGCGTGGCGAGGGCCGAGGGCGCGCTGGAGAGCAGGCAGGGCCGCCATGGGGCTGCTGCACGGCCTGTTCCGCGCCCGGAAGCTGCTGCTGGTCGTCTGCGTCCCGCTCCTGCTGCTGCCTCTGCCCGTCCTGCACCCCAGCAGCGTGAGTACCCACCTGTCCCCCACGCGCACCTGCGGGCCAGGGACCAGGCGGGAGGGCAAGACGGGGAGGGCACGGGAGGCTCCTACCGTCCCTAAAGCTGGCTTTTTTGTGGGTTGGAACACATGGAAGTGTTTTTCTGGAGGAAACGGACATACCTTCTTCCTAAAAGCTGCCATTTTCACCCCTCCACCACAGCCCCAGTTCCCCAACCCCACGGCCCCCAGGGAAGGGGCTGTGGCTGCCGGGACTGCTGGCCACCGCACGGGGCAGGGGCCAGCGGAAGGGCCCATGGGGACAGGCTGGTGCGCCTGTATTTGTCAGGAGCCAACATGTGACCGTCTTTATCTGAGAGCCACATGGAGACGCAGGAAGAGCCCCCAGGAATGACGCGGAGGGCCAGGCTGGGGCAGACAGGGAACGTGGAGCCTGCGGTGGGTCTTGGAGGAGTCTGGTGACCACTTTTAGTCCCTTAAGTGCCCTGTGAACTTTAGGGAAGGAACCTGTAAGTTGAAAGCAGAGTCCGTCATGTTCCCATGTGTGTGGCCTTGAATTCCTTGTGTCCTCTGTGTTTTCTTCTCTGCGCTCCTGAGGGACAGACGTAAAATGACACTACAGAAAAGAAGTCAGAGACCCATACTCTAGACTGGGCCCTAATTCCTGACCCGGCTTGTGTGAGCTTTGGCTCCAAACTGGGCTCCCCTCTCTTCCTTTACCTTCTCTGTTCTGCCCTGTCTGTGGCTTCACTCCTTCCCCCAGCTGGCACTGACCTTGAGATTTTAGGAAAAATAAGCTAAGACAAGTTAATCGTGTTTGTGGGAGGGGAAGGGCGTCTTCCACTTGGCCGCCTGAGTAACTTGGTAACCAAGATTGAGTTAAAAAGTTAAATAGGGGGGATTAGGATGGTTCTTCTTGAAAACAAACTGGCTTAAATCTTTTATAAAATAAATACCCCAGCGTGCCAGGGAGACGCTGATTAAAACTGGGCTGGGATTAGCAGACAGTGATTGCTGCTGACGTTTTTCCTGAGCCGAACGCTTTTCTGCTTTGTCCAAATGGGCCTGATTTTTTTTTTCTTTTCTTTTCATGGCTTTTGTTTTGTGTTTTGTTTGTTTTTTTTTTTTTTTTTTAACAACTCAATGTCAAGTCGATTTAAGGGAGTGCTACCAAGAGACGCCTTGCCCTCCTCTCCATAGCAGTCTCAGGAACCTCATGTCCCCTCCTTAGGGCAGCCCTATCCTTGGGGGACCTTGGCCAGTGTCCACAAAGAGCACAAACTAGATGCCCAGCACATACTGTGTCTCTCACCCCTTGCATCAAACTTTAGATTCTGATATTTAATCCTTAAAATTCCAAGATGGATTCTCTTGCTCTGGGCTGGAGTTGAGACAAGTGGCCGAGTACCTGGGGAAGAGCTCTTGGCCTACAGCTTTGATGGTTCTTCAAAGTGACAACCGCAGCTACATTGTAGGGGTCAGAATGACCTTCCCCTTTTTCTTGCCCAGCTCTCTAAAACCAGAGGTCCAGACTCTGTCTACCATATTACAAAAGAAAAGGGGACAATATGGAGTGTCTCTAACTCAGCCCTCAGTGTCCCCAGGGAGATAGAAGTTGCACTCAAACCTTCCAAGCTAAATTTTTTAAAAGGCCTCCCGGTCATTTATGATAGCACATGAACAGACTTCAAGCCCCTTCCACTGAAGCTGGAGTCACTGGGCTATCAATGGGGTGGTCGAACTGCACTGCATGGAAAAGGAGCAGTTCCAAGCCTAAGTTAGTCACAGAGTAGGAAGCGTCCTACCCAGGGAAGTGCCACTTTTGAACTCTTTCCTTTATTTGTAAACAGGAGCAAAAAAGAATTGACCACACTGTCCCTTGAAGGCTTTGCCTAAATACTCACCAAGCCCCATACACCTTCCGATAAGGGACCAGTGACATTGATAAAGGGCCTGGGGGTTCCAGAATATTCTCCCCACAAGATGAGAGAGACTTGATAGCCCGCAGAGGAGTCCAAATCAGTTCAGCTGACATTAATGGAGCCTCTTGCCAGCCACTGGCTAGATGCTTGCGACACCAGACTCCTGCAGTCAAACTTTGCAGAGTATTTTGGGTTGTCTGAATACAAGATTACCTACTGATTTTAAGAAGCTTGAGAAGGGGCAAAAGGCAGTTCACAGAGATTCCATGGATGAGCTAAGTGAGAAATACATGGGAATATATCTAAAGGTTTCTCTTGTCTGTTATTCTGCTCTAAGGAAAGTCCAGATAAAACTGGTGATGGTTTATCCTGTTTTTGATACTGCTGGAGGAAGGTAGCCTGGTGACTTCCTCCAGGAACCTATTCCAATTTTTACTGATGTTCACAATCAAAAAGTTTAGCTCAGCTTGCCCAAATTCTCTTAATTCAAATCAAACTTAAGCCTGGTAAAAGGAAAGTCTCCTTTGTATCTCTCCTTCTCCCCCTCCTCTCCTCCTTCCTCTCTCTCTTTCCCTCTCTCCCCATCTTCTCTTCCTGCCCCTGCCCCTAATTTTTAGCCCTGTAATGACCAGGACAAGGACCAAGGGTTCTCAAGAGGGGATGAGGGCTTCCCAGTGAGGGACAGACATTCTGTCCTCTCTCTCTTCAACTAGAACTAAGACCTGCCATTCTTTCTCTTTTCCAGAAAAGAGATAAGAATAGTGGGCTTTGAACTCTCTTAAGTAGTTGTGTTTTTTTTTCTTATTTCTACAGCAAAGAAGTCATTTCTCTAAACTGCATTCTTTTCCAAATGGAGCCATTTTTTTTTTCACTATTGATTCTGTTGTCTTATCAGCACTTCCAAAAGTTCTATCTGCTCTCTGATATTTGGCCCCAGAGGAAATCTCAGGGGGAGACAGTCAACAATCGCTGGGCCCAGTTCCCATTTCTCAACTCCCAACCCCATAATCCATGAGGATCAGGAGGGAGCAGGGTCCCTTCCTGCCAGGCCGGGTAATCACGCCTGCTGCCCCTCACTGATGCAGTGACCTTTTGTAACTTTTATGCAAGAGTTTGAGGACGCCTGTTCTGAACTCCAGGAGCGATAAACAGAACAAGATTTGTCGGGTTCCTTGGTCAGCAGCCAGCCTCAGGGCAGGTCAGACTCAGCCCTGATGGTTTAGAACTATGTAAAAATTGAGGAGCCCACAGCCAACTTGGATTTTCTATAAATGGCCCTCTGAGTCACAGGACTCAGTGATGTTTCCATTACAAAGGCCCTTGGACAGTAACCTCTCTCAAGAGTAAGCCTATGACCTGTCTCAGCACCATTAATCAGCGCCATTCGGAGCTCTCAGCATTACTAGAGGCCAAGGTTAAGGAGGATGGGCTTTTGATAAGAATGTTGGATTTATTTGCTCTGTGCACCCCTGGGTTGTGCAACCAGCAAAGCAAGTGTGCTGGGGAAAACACTGGAAATTTTCCAGGCCTTCCCTTCTAGATAGATGGCTCTCTTTGGTCCCTTCATAGAAGGATGTTTGTGTGGCATCAGGCGGGTGGAATGGAGCCCAAGGGCAATGAGAAGTGGACCCTGGTTAGGGTACTAGCTCTCAACCGGGGATAATCCTGCCCCCAAAGGACAGTTGGCAATGTCTAGAGACATTCTTTTTTTTTTTTTTTTTGAGACAGAGTCTTGCTTTGTTGCCCAGGCTAAAGTGCCATGGTACTCTCAATCTCCTGGGGTCAAGCGATCCTCCTGCCTCAGTCTCCCAAGGAGCTGAGACTACAGGCATGCACCACCATGCCCAGCTAATTTTTTGTATATATATTAGTTGGCCAATTAATTTCTTTCTATTTATAGTAGAGATGGGGTCTTGTTCTTACTCAGGCTGGTTTCTAACTCCTGACCTCGAGCAATCCGCCCGCCTCGGACTCCCAGAGTGCTAGGATTACAGGCGTGAGGCACTGCGCCCAGCCTAGAGACATTCTTGGTTGTCACAACTGAAGAGATGCTACTGGCATTTAGTGGGTAGATGCCAGGGACACTGCTAAATATTTCACAACATATAGGAAAGCCCCCTGCAGCAAGAAACTATCTGGTCCTAAATGTCAACTGTGCCAAGGTTGAGAAACTACTCAGTTAGGAGCTCCTGTTCCTTCCTCATCCAAAATGAGGGTCCCATTCTCAGGACGGCTGCCTACCTCTGCAATCCTCCCTTCCCTCGGCTGGGCTCCCTTACTAGCTCTTCAAAGAGGCACCCAGGGAAGCATTCAATCCCCAGATGCTACTACCACATAATGGAACCTCAGATTAAAAATCGAAGGGGAAAAATAGTCGACCAGTTCTTGCTTAACAAGTTAACTGATTAAAATTTCCTCCTGAATTGTTCCAGCAAATAGTCTAAAGCAGGGAGATTTAACTTCATTTATTCATTTTTAAAGCAATGTGGCCTTGTTTTTTTCCAAATAAAATCTTACCATATAATGCCAATATATGATCAAATGAAAGCAAAGCTCCTCTGGTTGGGGCTCTGCATTCCAGGCCTTGCCCAGATACACCCCAGGATCCCAGGGCTATGAGAGCGTAGGATGGAAGCCACCTTTTGGATTATTTGTAAATTTCACTTCTTACTGATCTGCCTCTCTTCAGTCGGGTACACACCAAATGCCCCCATGTCGTCATGTTTTATGCATGCGTGCTTAACTCAGGATGGCCGATCTCAGGGCTCACATGTGAACCAATCACACATACTGACCCTTACCTTCAGCCACCCAGGAACGTTTAGTATCGATCAGCTTGACGTCAATATATTATGTCCCAGTCCAAGTTAAAGCATCCAACTCCACCTGTATAGTTTATGGTCTTGGGTCTGAACACTGCAATTCATTGCAATCCCCACCCTCGGCAGGTTCAGGACCAGCAGAGCTGTGATGTGGCAACAGTCCACTGGTGGCCTTGCTGCACATCCGTGCAAACCACATGCCAGGCACTGGTCACCCCAAGGAGCAGCCATAATGTCACCCACAAAGGGATGGGCCTCACCGCGTCCCTACCACAGTCGCCTGCCAAGCCCAGCGTGGCACTTCCAGGGCTGTATCCTGGTGCCCGTCTCGGAGCCCAGTGCCTACTGCCTCGGCCCCTGGGTCTCACTTGCATGCTCAGTGGCAGTGACTGTCCCTGTGACTGACCGCCTCTCTCCTCCCCTTCCAGGAGGCCGCGTGTGCTTACGTGTTGATCGTGACTGCTGTCTACTGGGTGTCTGAGGCGGTGCCTCTTGGAGCTGCAGCCCTGGTGCCCGCCTTCCTCTACCCGTTCTTCGGAGTCCTCCGAGCCAGCGAGGTTAGACCGCTTGCAGCCCAGCCCCCCTGCAGGGCCAGTGAAAGAGGGCCCCGGGTGAAGGGAGATGCACACAGCATTGAGGAGGAGGGGGCTCTGTCACCCACTGGAACAGCCCCTGAGCACTAGGTCTTGGCACCTGCTGTTCCTCTCTTTCCACCCATGACCCTCGTCTCCTTCAAACTGGCTCAGAACTTGCTTCTTTCAGGAAGCCTTACTTGATTAAACACATCCTGTTGCTCCCTCAGTCTGAAACCTTCTAACAACTGTATGATTGACACCTAGAACTAGGCTGCAGTTGATCTTTTTCAGTCTTTTGTCTGTCCCTTTAGACCATAAGCACACAAAGCCATTGGGCCTACCAGTTCTCACGCACCTCATTATAAAACTGGGTCTCAATACAGCAGGTGCTCAATAAATGCTTGTCGAGACAGAGAGAGACTTGCCATGTTTCCCTGAGGCCTGACAGCGTTTTCATCTACCCCTCCAAAAACCATTTCTGTTCCTTCTTCCCTAAGTCAAGCTTCCCGAATATTCTTTCCTTGACTGTCCCTCCCTAGAGTCCTCTCTGTTTACTCTCAGTGGCTTTCTCAAAAGCTCAAACAGAAATTGTCAGTGGGAAATCTCAGGGCAAACGTTTAAGCCTACCACAAATAAAGAAAAAGGAAAAAACAGCCGTAACCCAGGAGCAAGACGATTGATGATCCTCATTCATTAACACCTGGCTTCATTTGGGCTGTCTCCTTATAGCACCTGGTCTCTGGTTAGATGAATAGCCTGAATGCTAGAGGTGGGGAGAGATTATGGGCAGAGGCACAGAAGGAACAGCAAAGGGAACTGGTGTTTGAATGCCCGCTAAGAACCAGGCGCTGTAGCAGAAGTGCTACATTTGTTATACAATAATCCAGAGAGCTCTGCAAGGTTCTCTACAAGGTGGGTGTTAATATTTCTATTCTACAGAGGAGGAAAGAAGCTTGGAGAGTTAAGAAACTTACCCAAAATCACAAAGTAGAAAGTAGCATAACTGGATTCAAACCTATACCTACTAGATTTCAAAATTTATACTCTTGCTCACCGTACCAAAAGAAGATACCCATAAAGTATTATGTGGCTTCATGGTGTTATAAACACAGGGGTTGTTACTAAGAACGGTGGGTCTCTCCACTTCTGTGATATGAGGAAGGAAAAATGAAGCTTGGGCTATGGATGCCTTAATAATGGATGAGAGAACTTATTTGAAAATCCAAAGATAGATTAGGTGATCCCCTAATGGTTGTACTTGGCTGCAAATGAACAACTTGTCTTTCTACTGAATGGAGTCAACCGACCAGGTTTTAGGTTTTGGTCTTACGTTTCTTTTGTTCTTTCTCTCTCTCTTTTTTAAATTTTTTATTTTTGGTGGTTGTTGTTGTTGCTTTGGAGTTGCCATAGCCTCAGGTAGAATCCCAAAACTCTCAGCGGTGTTTATTTCTAGATTTATCTCTGTAAAAGTTATCTCTGTAAATAGGTTATCTCTGTAAAAGTTAGCCTATAACCAGAATCACCAGGCAGTTGCTCCAATTCCGCCCCCACTTCTTTTATGAAAAAGGAAGAGGTCATATGGGGTTTTGTGCTTGCCTAAAAGAAAAATTAACCTTAAATATGACTTTTCTTAAGAGGAGTATACAAACTTGTTCTGCAGGTTTCTCTTTATAATTGTGAAGTGTGGTTCATGCTTATAATTCCAGCACTTTGGGAGACCACTGCAAGAGGATTACTTGAGGCCAGGAGTTCAAGACCAGCCTGGACAACATAGTGAGACCCCATTTCTACAAAAAATTTAAAAATTAACCTGGGTGGTGCAGGCATATAGTCCCAGCTACTCAGGAGGCTGAGGCAGGAGGATTGCTTGAGCCCAGGAGTTTGAGGTTGCTGTGAGCTATGACAATGCCATTGCATTCTAGCCCAAGTGACAGAGGAAGACCCTCTCTCAAAAAAGAAATAAATGGGCCCAGCGTGGTGGCTCACACCTGTAATCCTAGCACTCTGAGAGGCCAAGGATGGTGGCTCGCTCAAGGTCAGGAGTTCGAGACCAGTTCCAAGCTAGAACAAGACCCCATCTCTACTAAAAATAGAAACAAATTAATTGGCCAACTTAAAATATATAGAAAAAAAAATTAGCTGGGCATGGTGGCACATGCCTGTAGTCACAGCTACTCAGGAGGCTGAGGCAGGAAGATCGTTTGAGCCCAGGAGTCTGAGGTTGCTGTGAGCTGGGCTGACGCCACGGCACTCTAGCCCGGGCAACAATGTGAAACTCTGTCTCAAAAAAATAAATAAATAAATGAAAATGAAAATAAGATTGTGGAATGAAACACTGATGGGGACAAGGGTGAGAGTAGAGAGTAGAGAAAAAGAACAAACTTTAGAAAGAACTGAATCCTAAGTAAGATTTTAAAGTGAGATGACTATTATTCTAATTAAGAAGCTTAATCTTTGTATTTCACTACAGGCAGCCCAAAAGCCAACAGCAATCATTAGCCTTCAAGCTGACAATGTCTCTCATTCTCCAAGGGCTGCCTACAGCAGGAATCCCCTGCTTGGCCCGTCAGCCCATCCACACAGTAGAGATGTTGCTAGGCAACAGCTACCCAAGGGCCACCCTTTTACCCAGCCAGGAAAGCCACACCTATAAGTAGGCAGTAGTTTGCAAGGGTAACATGACTTTGTGAGAAGAAAGGGAAGACTGTCTAGGAAGGGATGCTGTGTTCCTATTGCTGTGGGCAGGAGGAGCCAGAGGGCATGTTTTATCATTAGAGGTGAAAAATCCTAATCCATCTGTCTGATGAAGTAGCTTTGGCTGGTGGTGATATTTAGCAGTTGGGCTACAGGGAGCAGCTTAGTCCAAAAATAGTCTGTTTAGCTGACCTTCTTAGCTCAGATTAGAGGGAAATGCCAATAAGGTAGAGGATATGGGTTAGCCCTTTATGACCTAGTCAACTTTGCAGAGAAATGACCTAATCCACAACCACCAGCTGCAGCCCTACACCAGCATGTGCCACAGGGACATGCTCATGGGGAAAGCAAGGCCAGTGCTCTTCGGGAGCCCCCAAATTATTTGCTTGTCACACCCAAGCCTGCCTTGTGCTTGCCATCCACTTACCACGACTCAGGTCATTCTTCCACCTTGGAAAGTTCTCTCCAATGCCTTCAACTTTTAAAATCCTACTGAATTACTCTCTTCAGCAAAGCCTTTCAAAGGCCTCAGTGGAAAGTGGTGAGCCCTTCCCTTTCAGCCTATTTGATGTCTTCATCTTTTCAGTGGTGCATCGGATACCCCAGACATAAACTCTTTGTAGACATGTGCTCTCTCCACCAAGAGTCACACACTCTGGGATTTAGAATGTCCCGTGCCCTGTCTACAGCCCAGCGCCATCCTTGCATCAGCCCTCAATTCATGGGTCTTGCTTGCAGTGGTTCCTTTTTTTTTTTTTTTTTTAGAAAGAGTCTCACTCTGTTGCCCTGGCTAGAGTGCCATGGCATTAGCCTAGCTCATAGCAACCTCAAACTCCTGGGCTCAAGCAATCCTGCTGCATCAGCCTCCCAAGTAGCTAGGACTACAGGCATGTGCCACCATGCCCAGCTAATTTTTTGTATATAAATTAGTTGGCCAATTAATTTCTTTCTATTTATAGTAGAGACGGGGGTCTCACTCTTGCTCAGGCTGGTTTTGAACTCTTGACCTTGAGCGATGAGCCTGCCTCAGCCTCCCAGAGTGCTAGGATTACAGGCGTGAGCCGCCGCTCCTGGCCTTGGAGTGTTTCTTGATGACGTGTCCATAGTGCCACCTCCACGTGAAGAAAGGATGTGTGTGTGTGTGTGTGTGTGTGTGTGTGTGTGTGTGTGTGTGTGTGTGTGAAGAGACAGAGATAGAGTTAGATTTACTATGAGGAATTGGCTCACTTGACTATGGAGGCTGAGACATGCCATGGGCTGGAGACCCAGGAGTGCTGGTGGTGTAATTCAGTGGGAGTACAAAGGACTGAGAACCAAGCGAGCTGATGGTGTCAATCCCAGTCCAAGGGCAGGAGAAGATGAGCTGAGATGTCCCAGCTCAAATAGTCAGGCTGGAAAAGGGGGCAGATTCCTGCTCCCTCCACCTTTTGTTCCATGCAGGCCCTCAGCAGCCTGGATGATGTCTGTCCACACCGGGGAGGCCATCTGCCTTACTGAGTCCCCCGGTGCAAATGCTCATCTCATCCGGAAACACCCTCACAGTCACACCCGGAAACAATGTTTAATCTGGACGCTCAAGTTAGCACATACAATTAACCGCCACAAGTACTTATAAATGGCTAATGTTTATAGTAATGATCCGTCAGCCTGCAGGAGTTAAGAGTTGCATGCCAAGCTCAGACCGCCTGCCGGGACCCAGGTGCTGAGAAGAGATCCGAAATGATAGAAAGGGCTCCTGACCTTGAACAGTTTCTGTTTTAGTAGAGAGAAAGTAGAAACCACATGGAAAAGTACAGAATACCCTCTGCAGTCCTGCCTCATTTTCCGGCATTGTGGAGGAGGTACACAACTCCCCATGAGGGGATGTTCTAGATTAATGAAATTTACACTGCCCGGTGCTCAAGCTTTATGTTGACCACTTTTCAGATTATGGTCTTTTTGAAAGGTTTTATAATTTCCCTGGGTTTCAAGCAGAAGTTACTGAATATAAATTAACTTTTTCCTTGGAGCCTTCAAAATTTCCAGGGAGAAAAATTTTTTCACTCAGAGGAGCCCGTGTGGGCTAGATGATGTCCCAACGTGGAATAACTTGAGCACTGGTTGAACAGCTGGACCTAAAGAATCTTGAGTAACATGTTGGCATCAGACTGGAGCAAGATCTCAGATGAAAATATAAAAGGCATGTTATTAGACTTGCAGGTGACCAAGCTAGATGAGCTAGCTCCTGTGTAGTGGCAGAACCCATGTGAACAGGATGAGACAGTGGACTGACGTTGACAAAATGAAGTTTAATAAGGATAAATGTGAGTAGTTCATGTGAAAAAGACCCTTGGCTTTTCGCTAAGTACAGGCTCAGTGTGAATCATCTGTCAGTCGAATGTGGCTGCCAAAATTCGTGGCGTTTACCATATGCCAGGCACTGGGGGAGGGGGGGTCATTTACACACACTATATCATTCACTCCTCTGTGAAGGAACTATTAGTTTTATCTTCATTTTACAGTGGAGGAAACTGAAGTTCAGAGAGGTTAAGTAACTACCTGAGGTTACAGAGCCACTAAGTAGAGCAGCCAGGACTTGAAGCCAAGATTGTGTGATTCTAGAACTTGAGCTCTTAACCCCTGGGCAATATGTACCACAATCTTCTGTTGAATTAATAAACAATGTGTCCGGAGCATCAGATTCTGGATAAAGAGCTCATCCAGACGTGAGTGGCCAGGATGTCCAAAATCTAGAAACTGAGTCATGTGAAGAGTAGAAAGAAGACTTAAGGGGGGACATGATTTCTGGCTTCTATGGCTCAGCACACCAGGCCCAAGGGGCCATAGCAGACCAGTGAGTCAAAGTGCCATAAGGAGCCCCCCACTCTGTGTAAGGGAAACTCTGAAATGGGGTGCCATGCGCGGCCCTGGTACTCCTGTCCCTGGAAGCTTGAATCATTTGGCCATACCAGGGACGCTAGAGGTGGACTTTGTGCCTTGGGAGATGGGTCGGACTGTAAGTTTCCTTTGATGTTAGGATTCTATGATCTTGTGAGCCTCCAGCTGCTACTTCCGTCTGCTGGTTCACAGAGCTTGGTCCTGTATTTTAGGTGTGTGTCTGTTTGGTTTTTTGTTTTGGTTCCATTGTGACACTTGCTATCGTCATTATATCTGCCTCTGAAGTCCCCTGAGCCCCTTCTGTTGCATTGCTCCCGACGTTTACAGCCTGGGCACGACGCCTGTGTGGATCCAGTTGGCTAAGATGTACCGCCTGTGGGAGCAGGGCCTAGAGGTGGGTGCCGGGGGCTCTCGGGGGCAGTAAAGAGCACGGTTTCGGTGCTGGGGCTTGGGAACGAGCGAGGGTGCTGCTAGGGGCAGGAGCTACCTCTGAAATTCCATTGCTGCCTTCTCTGCCCCGCCCTCTCACACACACGCGCACATACATGCACACACATGCATCCGCAGGCACGCGCACATACATGCACACACACACACTCACTCACTCACATGCATCTGCACGCACGCGCACATGCCCACTCCTCCTCGGCCCAGCCAGCTGTCTCAGTGGCCCACGCTGCAGGCCTCCAGGCCAAGCTCATTCAGGTTCTAGCTCCCGCCAGCGCCAGAGAGGGGAAAAGGCAGCTCCTACTGGGATGACAAACTGGCCTCTGCAGCTAAGTGACCTAAGTGACACTGGAGCCTGATGTCATGAATCTGCCTCCCTGCTGGATTCCTGCCCACAGCCTGACCCTGACTTCCTCTATTTCTTTACACCTGGGGGCATTTTCTATACGACTCTCTGCTCTGCCTTTCCAGCCCCGCTCCCCATGAAGGCTGCCCCTCCTCCTGCATGGATGATCCCAGGCTGCCTGTCACCCTCAGCCACGAAGACACAGCCCAGGCTGAGCGCCATAGCGGCCTTGGGTAGGAACCTACATGCCTGGCCCCCTTTTGAAACCAAGTTCGAGTCTCAGAGGAGAGCAGCTCCCTGTGAGCCGTTCCCTAGCCTGCAGCCGCCTTGCCCCCGGCCCAGAACCCAGCCCTCGCCTCCACTTCCCCCTCATCTGGGCACTTCATAGGGTCCCAAAGAAGAAACCAGGGTGAGGGGCTGGGCCAGCTTCTGAGCCTCATCAGCGCCCATCTGGGTCTCTCTGCTTTAGACTTCTCAGGGTAGGGTTTGCGAAGAAACTTTTTAAAGCAATACAACCTTTTCTTTAAACCAAATCTTAAAAGACTCAATATATAAAGCAGATGGAAGGGCAAGCCCCACTCAGATTAGGAATGGCGCCAGAGCCCTTCCCATGGTGGCCCCTGAAGTTTTCTAAGGCAGTAGGTGTGGCTTGAAAACCTCTGTCCTCAGGAATGCAAATCTGGTGATGAGAAGGGTGTCTGAGCCCAAGCAGGGGACTTACCCAGCAGAGACTGCATTCCTGCCCCCAGGACAAGGCGGGAGGCAGACACCACTGGCTTTGCTGCTCTGCTTCAACGCTAACTGGAATGGGGCAGTACGGGGCTTACTCAGTGCCAAGGGGGAGCCTGCCCAGGGGTCCACACCCAGGGTCTAGAGGATTTCACTGCAAAATTGTTCCATGGACCCAAAGACCCTCAAAATCTGTCCATTGCCAGAGACTACCACTAGTCTCCCAGGGGGGCTTCAACACTCCTGCTGTATGAAGAGGCCCACCCCCGGCTGGCTTGTAGAGAGCTGGCTTGTGCAGCCAGCAGCAGGGCACCAATTGGCTGCATCTCTGGTGGGACCAGCCACCCAGTGCCACCAAATGCCCCTGTCTGGAGAGAGCAGGTAGAGGGGTTTCCTGTGCCGCCACCACTCGTGTGTAGAGCAGCAATGCAGAAAGGGCCAAGTTTGTAGTAGGGTCCGAGTTTGGAGTAGAGGAAAAGCGAGTTTGAATCCAGCTTTGTCCCCAGTGTTGAAAGGAAAGCGAAGTAACAGGCCCTAGAACTTAGAGAAATCATGGTTAGATTTATCCTAAGCCAAGTTTGAGGACTTCAGCCCGGGAACACAGACTCTGTCTAGATGAGAAGGTGTCCACAGTAGGCTCCAGGAGGCACATCTTCTAACTGCGGGACCCACCGCACAGAAGGCGGGAGAAGCAGGGAGCGAAGCAGCAGTTCCATTTTGTGGTTCTGATGGGCGCTCGGTGACTCGCATCAGAGAACGTAAATATGCAGTTAAGTGGGGTAGAGGGAAGGGTAGGCGTCTTAGGGACTGGTGGCCGGTGACAGAGTCCATCCTTTCTTTGTTCTGCATCTGATAAACAGGTTTGTAACCAGTACCTGTCAGTGACACCGTCAACAGACTCCAGTTGCACAGGCGAGAGGTCAGCTTTAGTGGACAGGCCTGGCTTCTGTTAGCCCCATGCCCGGCTGCAGCCACCGTGGGCCACTGTTAACATTTTTCTTTTGAGTTTTCCTTTTTCTGACACTGTCTAGTCTTGAGCAGGTTATGTAACCTCTTTTAGCTGCCATTTACTCATCTGAAAAATAAGAATAACAGACAGACCTACCTCGTGGGGACTCATGAGGATCTTAGACTATTGTAAGTACGAAAGTGCCTGTCGCAGCACCCGGCTTATAGCACAAATGAATACATAGTGGTTCCGTCCCTTCTCCCCCTGTGGGATGCCCCAGGGAGGAAGATCAGATGTCCTTAGTGAGAACAACTGAGAGCTGATGTTAATGTCCAGATTTCCATCCTCCTTAAACTTCTAGGGAGAACCACCTCCCGCCTTTTAAAACCTTAATTAAAAAAAAATTAAAAGCATATCTAGAGAGCAATAAATAATTCTGTGTCCAAATAAATGTTCTTTAAAGCTCATCCCTGACTGATGCCACCTGTGTGCGGTTCACTAACCGTGGACTAATCCCTCCACCTGCAGCGTTTCTGTTCTTGCTGCCCAGGCAAGCCCGGCTCAAGAAGCTCTTTTGATAAAGTCACCCTTCGCTTACGAAAATTTGGAGGAATCTCTGTCTTTTAGGTCTGCCTTGTTCCTTCTTACATCAATTCTTCTCTCCAGCTCCCTTCATTTGGTCGCTCTGGCATAGCTGATTCCTGTCCCTTGGTCTCAGCCTGAAGCTTTGATCTCTGTTACCTCTTTAATGATCATAACATTTATTGAGCACATTGGACGCACCAAGCACTATCCTAAGAGCCCCTGCATTATCTTATCTAAGGCCCATGTCACAGTAGATCACCTGGGCCATGTGGCATCACTGTTGCCACTGAAAGAGTTGGAGTGACAGAGGGACAGAGGCTCATTAGCTTGTCCAGTAGCAGACAGCTCATCTGCAACAGACCCTGACTCAGAGCCCGGTCATCTGAACTCCAGAGCCCAGGCTTGTCGCTGCTGTCCAGGGTGACCTCCTTTTGAGCCCTTCTCCTCTAAGACGCAGTCCAGAAACACCTCCACTCTCCAAGTCTGGCGATTTGGCATACCAGGGACAACCACCGAGCTGAAAAGCAGAAAAGACAATCAGACCGCCAATGCAAATGTCACAAAATCCACGCACTTTACTCCTGGGAGATGTACCCGTTTAGAATCTAATTTCTCTTTACAGATAACTCAAACGAGCCTCGTTTATCTGGTTTCCATACTCACAGAATATTAGTCTGGGAAATTAGAAAGTAGGGAAAGGAATGTTAATGGCAAGCGCCTTCACAATGGGAAGCTGCAACAGCCCAAGAATGAGACAGAAAAACGATGAAATGCAGACCTGGGAGCAAAGAAGGGCCAGCAGCCTGGACAGGTAGCCAAGTGCATGATGGGGAGAGGAGGCACATGGCCGGCAAGAGGTGGGGAGAGTGTGTGGGCTCTGCTAATAAAGGCAGGACGCCCACAGCACGTTCTAGAAAGCGATTAAAATAATCCTCAAGAATCCTGGAACTCTGGAGTCCCCTAGGAGGTCCTGAATACCCAAGGTGTTGCTGTGAAAGAAAAATCAATGGGCTAGAAAACTAACGAACAGCACCATCAAATTGGATATTACTTTATAAAAATGGAAAGGCAGCCCTGCGGCTTTGCTGTGTGCCTGGGCCCACTCTGTGCGCTAATGGCCTCAGACCAGGCCAGCCTTTGTACGGAGCACTCAGCAACAGGAAGAGTCGCCAGGAGTCCTGCCTATCAAAGCGGCAGGCCACGCTAGCTGATTTGCAGGTGTCATTTAATCTTAGCAACAACCTTACAAGGTGCAGACTCACATAACCTTCATTTTCTTTTAGATGGGAAAATGAAGTCCAGAAAGGTTGAATTACTTGCCTAGGGTCACACAGCTGAGTCCTGGCAGACTCCAGAGCCCTCACTCTTCCCCACTTGACTGTGCTCCCTCTGTCATCACAGACTACATCCCGAGCCCCAGGCCGTGTCTCTCAAGCACACAACGTCACTTACAAGGAGGCAGGGAGGCGTGTGAGTAGACCTAAGCCCACCCAACGCCCAGCGAGAAAACAGCACAGAGACGCCCTCCCACTGAGGCTGGGCCTGGGGCCTTGGCACTTAGGGCCAGTGTCAGCACCATGAGCATGAATGAAACAAGGAATGTGTGCCAGCCCATGCCGTCTGGGAGACCAGGGAAACTGCCCTAGAGTAGAATCAGATGAGGGGTTTCCAGCTGGTTCGCCCTGTGTGGCCCATTGTCTAGGAGGCTCTGGTTTCAGAGGGACCTGGATTGACATCTTGACTCCGCCTCTTAGTGACTCGGGAACGTGCCTTAGCCTCTCTGCGTTTCCTCATCTGTAAAGTGAGATGCTAATAGGACCTGCCTCACTGGACTGTCGTGGACTCAAATGAGAAAGTGAATGCACAATGCAAGATGGCCCGCTCTCCACCTGTGGGTCGCTTTCCCCTCCCTTTGAGCAGAACCCAGAGAAAGTAGCTCACCTGTCGTCTAGGCACTGAGCCTCCTAAAAGGCCATCACAGACACACTGGTGTTCTAGAATGGCACGTGCCAAAGACACAGAAAACTGAAATGTCCTCAGAGAGTCCCCTGGGAAAGTGACTCTGTAGAGCTTCACAGAGGCCTGTGTGTCATGGGGCCAGTGGAGGGGCCATCACCTAGAACTACCGTGTCTCATGTCTTCTGTGGGTTTCCTCCTCAGTAGACAGAGGAAAATAAAGTCCCCGTTGCGTGCCAAAGCTGCCTCCTGGAAGCCTGGAAAGGTAATGGGCGTGAGAAAGGTTGGAGCCCCCAAGCTCAGCCGAGAACAAGGTTAACCAGAGCCAAGGGTTCCTCCTCCCAGGAGATGGTCACAGAGAGCAGATGTTCCTCCTCCTCTTGCACAAACCTCATCGACCAGATGCAATGACATTTCCACCGGGCAAAAGAGAGAAGGGCGAAATGGAGATGGCCTTTATTTTGGTTTCTATGTTATCCAAGTGTTATGTGCACAAAGTTTTACAATCCAATACCGAGAAGTCTACAATGAAAATCAGCATCTTCCTTCCCCACCCTCAGTCAGTAACTTTTAATTTTGTTAACTGCTTCTTCTGGCATTAAGTTCCATATTCCTATAGTTTTTTTATTTTGGTTTTGGGGGTGTTTTTTTTTGTTTTTGTTTTTGAGACAAACCCTCACTCTGTTACCTGGGCTAAAGTGCAGTGGTGTGCTCATAGCTCACAGCAACCTCAAACTCCTGGGCTCAAGCAATCCTGCTGCCTCAGCCTCCTGAGTAGCTGGGGCTATAGGCACATGCCACCACGCCCAGCTAATTTTTAAATTTTTTTGTAGAGATACGGTCTCACTCTTGCTCAGGCTAGTCTCGAACTCCTGATCTCAAGTAATCCTCTGGTCTCAGCCTCCCAGAGTGCTAGGATTACAGGCATGAGCCACCTTGCCCAGCCTCTATAGGATATTCTTATATAAGTTCTCACTTTTAGACGGCGGTATCATTTGAATTCCTGTTACAACAGATGAGGATTTTGTTCCTTTTCCACCCCCTACTTCCCTCCCTCTATCCTCTCAATATACTTAGATCTCAATTTTTGTTAATTCAATAATCAAAGTTTAACATTAGTATAATTATGTAAATATTGTTTACTTCAAATGCCACGTGTTTTACTATATTTAAATTCCCTTTCCTGTGTTCAATTTTTGTTTTTTCTGAAGTTAAAATGTTCTTGTTTTCTCACCTTAAAAGGATTTTCAATTAGAAATTAAACTTTTCTATATCTTTTCCTCTCCAACCTCTGTCGTGGTTCCTCCAGTTGGGAACAATTCTCATGTATGTGATGAATATTTATTGAGCATCTACTTTGTTTTTTGTTTTTTTTTTTGAGACAGAGTCTCACTTTGTTGCCCAGGCTAGAGTGAGTGCCGTGGTGTCAGCCTAGTTCACAGCAACCTCAAACTCCTGGGCTCAAGCAATCCTGCTGCCTCAGCCTCCCGAGTAGCTGGGACTACAGACATGCCCGGCTGATTTTTTCTATATATATTAGTTGGCCAATTAATTTCTTTCTATTTTTAGTAGAGACAGGGTCTCGCTCTTGCTCAGGCTGGTTTCGAACTCCTGACCTCGAGTGATGCGCCCGCCTCGGCCTCCCAGAGTGCTAGGATTACAGGCATGAGCCACCACGCCTGGCCTGAGCATCTACTTTTGTGTATTATTCTACTAGGTGTTAACAGGTATAGAAAGGAACCATTAACAGCCTAAAATTTAGTTGTGAGACAAGTACACATAAAAAAATTAAATGAGCAGAAGTACAAACAGGAAGCAACAATTCAGTCATTGCCTCCAGTGCTCTGTGGTGTGTGGAATTCCTGGCACCCACAGGGGGATGTTCTGGAGTCAGAGGCAGGAGCCACAAGGAAGGTTTCCCAGAGGGGACCAGGCCTGAACTGGGCTTTGAAATCTGATCGGAAAGTACAGGCAGAGATGGAAAAAGAGAACGTTCCAAGTGAGGGAATCACGTGAAGGTTTGGTCCATGGAACCCAAACATATGAAACATCTTTTTAACAAGCCTATGTCTCAACTTCCTCATCATTAAAAAGTGGAAAGAAGTTTATAACTGGTACTGTGGTTGTAGAAAGGAAAAGCTCTATTCTTCGAAAATATACACCGAAGTATTTAGGAGTAAAGAATCAAAATGTGTGTAACTTACGCTCAAATGGTTCATTCAGGAAAAATAAAATGCAGACAGATAGTGTATAGGTGTTCCTTGTACTACTTTCACTTTTGGAGTTCTTTGTAATTTTGGAATTATTGAGAATTATTTAAATTAAAAATTTTTTTAAATTTAAGTTATAAAAACATTTTCATCTATCATAAGGAAATAATCACATTTATATAAGGATCATGATTTATGCAGAAAATTATTCTTTGCTTTATTTGTAGTAGCAAAAAAATAAGGAATCAAACTAAATATTCAATAATAGAAAAGTGGCCAAATAAATTCTATGGTACATTATGTACATTAACATAAATTTGACACAGTTTGGTACATTATGCTGCCATTAAAATAAATTTTTCCAATAATTTAAGTCTCATAAGAAAATGATCCAGATATGATATGAAATGGAAAAAAGGCAAGATATATTAATAAAACTATACTTACTGTATAAAGCTATTTATCTATATCACATACAAACAAAAGCATTGAGGGAAATATGCCCAAGTATTAATAAGCAGTAGGATTAAGAGTAATTTCATCTCCAAATTTTTCTATATTTTGAAGTGTTCCATGCTGAGCATGTATTATATTTCTAAAAGAAATAAAAATAATTTTCTAAAATTTTCTAAAAAACATTAAAAACAAAGCCAGGCGTGGTGGCTCACTATAATCCTAGCACTCTGGGAGGCCGAGGCGGAAGGATTGCTTGAGCTCAGGAGTTTGAGACCAGCCTAAGCAAGAGACCTCATCTCTACTAAAAATAGAAAAAATTAGCTGGGTGTGGTGGCATGGGCCTGTAGTCCCAACTATTTGGGAGGCTGAGGCAGAAAGATAGCTTGAGCCCATGAGTTGGAGGTTGCAGTGAGCTATGATGATGCCACTGCACTCTAGCCCAGGTGATGGAGTGAGATTCTGTCTCAAAAAAATAAATAAATAAAAATAATATTTGGGGACAAACAAAAATGTAATAATTTTAAAGATCAATATAAAATGATAAATATGTGCTTATTTTTTCAAATCATATTCATATCAGATTTAAATATAATGATTTTATGTTTTAAAAAGTGGAGAAGAATACCTACCCTAAGGGGTTATTGCCCAGACTAAACGAAATAATCTTTGTGAAGTGCTTAGCTCAGTGCCTGCCTGCGGTAGGCACTAGTAGCTATTCTACAATGTTCGGCTAAATAGTAATCTTCACTCCCTGCTCGCCTTTGCCAGCCTCTTTCATTGAGGAGCAGTGCTTACTGGGCATAGCCCATTCTCTCAGCTGGAAAGGGTGGCTGACCTGAGCTGGCCTCCCCACAGGTGGCGGCCGAGTACTTCAAGAACACCACGTTGCTGCTGGTGGGCGTCATCTGCGTGGCGGCTGCCGTGGAGAAGTGGAACCTGCATAAGCGCATCGCTCTGCGCATGGTCTTGATGGCCGGGGCCAAGCCGGGCATGTAAGTCGCACTTGGGGTGCTGGGCTGTGGTGCATCCGTCCAGCGCCCAGAGCGCTGCGGGGACAGTGGTCCCGAGTCACAGCGGGATGTCCGCTCAGCCTGTTCTCTACTCACGTGGATGGGCTGACACAAGAGCCATGGGGCCCCCACCTCTCCCTCCAGGAACGCCTGTGACCATGGAATAGAGATTTGAATTTGTGCCTTTGGTGTCCTTATAATAATCATAATCTAAAGAATTTACGAGACAACCTAGACTGCAAGGGCAGCAGGTTACAACATGTAAGGGGCTTATTAGGTAAAACAAGATGGACCAACAGAAATTGTTTCCCAGCCTTTTCCCTGTGTCTTAGGGAGCCAGGTGGACAAGGAAGCAGGTGTCTTTTCCTTTGTCATTTAGGGAGACATGGATGTTGCCTCCCAGCCACCCTGAGTTTTGTCATCGGTTCAGACCACAGGCCAGTTAGACACGTTGCATCTGACCCTGCTCTCTGCTGCTTCCTCTTTCCACTCTGCTGTCAAGAAGGCCACAAGGGAGGGATTCCCACCCTTGGGGAATGTGTCACAAGGTCAGAGTCGACAGTGTAGTGTCAGCCTCACTGCTGCTCCATTGAATACCCCTACCCTGACCTTCCCTTTGGAATATCCTGGTCACCTCCTAGTTCACAACTTTCTTGCTACATTTTATGTGACCTGACTCCTTTACTCCTTTGGGAGTCAAAGAGAATATAAATGAATAATATAGTATTCATTTGCAACATTAGCATTTGGATCAGGGGTCCTCAAACTTTTTAAACAGGTGGCCAGTTCACTGTCCCTCAGACCGTTGGAGGGCCAGACTATAGTTAAAAAAAAACTATGAACAAATTCCTATGCACACTGCACATATCTTATTTTGAAGTAAAAAACACAAACGGGCAAAAACACCCGCATGTGGCCCGCGGGCTGTAGTTTGAGGACACCTGATTTGGATGAATACAGGTCACGCTTAAAAGCATGTTCCTGGTGCCCAGATTGTCAGGCGGGGCTGCTAACTACAGCTGAGTCCACTCCCCTCGCACAGTGATAATCTCGGGCCCACACTTAGTCTCCTAGGCACGCAGTGGCATCTCCTCACGTCCCGTGTGGGGTCTGTGGCTCTTTAGAACCTCTGTTCTCTCCGCAAGAGATTGTATCCACTTGCGCCTCCACTCCTCCCCATGCCCTCAGCACCCAGCAAGTTGCCACCTCCCATGGTACTGTTACTAGTGCATGTGCAGGACAGGCAAACTCATGTCACTGTCAGCCTTAACAAAGGTACCGTCAGGACTGGGGCCACCCGGACATAATCCACATGATGAATGTACTGTCCCCAAATTGTGCAAAGTCAGAGATTCTGCCTGAGATAATAAACACGGGTGGTCTTTCTGGTGGCTTATCTTATGGACACTAGAACCGTGTCTGTACAGGCACACATTGCATAATGCTTCCAAAGTCATAGGGGAATCGTTTTTGATGGTTATCTTTGTTAGAGTTTTCCTCCGAGCATTGACTGCTTAAGATGCCAACTGAAAAGGTGCACACAAACAGTGAGATGGGACATGTAATAAATCGTGGGCAGAACCATGAGCTCCAAACATTAATCTCTACTAGGTCACTAGTAACTACAGTGACTTGGCTGCAAAGCAGGGAATGCCATGGTACTCATAGAATCGCTAGCTGCGAAAGCAAACAAATCGTTCCCTTATACACACAGATATCGTCACTGAGCTCCAACTAATGTCCACAGAGAGAGGGGAGCAAGCAGTGAGGCCACACCCTTTGACCCTACTACCAAAGCTATTTTTTGATTGAGGGCTTTCTTCTGGCCCAGTGCACCTGCCCACAAAGTGTGATTCATTCATTCAACAAATAGTGATTTAATGCTTACTCTGTGCCAAGCACTGGAGCACAAAGCTGCAAGGCACCCTATGGGATGTAAAGACCCGATTTCTGGACAAATGCCAGCAGTGGTTGTCTAGGCCAACCCCACCAGGATGGTAGGTGGGTAGGTAGGTAGGTTGGTAGGTAGGTTGGTAGGAGGTTGGTAGGTAGGTAGGTTGGTAGGTGGGTAGGTAGGTAGGTTGGTAGGTAGGGTAGGTAGGTAGGTTGGTAGGTGGGTAGGTAGGAGGTTGGTAGGTAGGTAGGTTGGTAGGTGGGTAGGTAGGTAGGTTGGTAGGTAGGGTAGGTAGGTAGGTTGGTAGGTGGGTAGGTAGGTAGGTTGGTAGGTGGGTAGGTAGGTAGGTTGGTAGGTAGGGTAGGTAGGTAGGTTGGTAGGTGGGTAGGTTGGTAGGTGGGCAGGTGGGTAGGTAGGTAGGTTGGTAGGTGGGCAGGTAGGTAGGTGGGTAGGTAGGAAGGTTGGCAGGTGGGTAGGTAGGTAGGTTGGTAGGTAGGTAGGTAGGAAGGTTGGTAGGTGGGTAGGTAGGTGGGTAGGTAGGTAGGTTGGTAGGTGGGTAGGTAGATAGGTTGGTAGGTGGGTAGGTAGGTAGACTGGTAGGTGGGTAGGTAGGTAGATTGGTAGGTGGGTAGGTAGGTTGGTAGGTGGGTAGGTAGGTTGGTAGGTAGGTAGGTTGGTAGGTGGGTACGTAGGTAGACTGGTAGGTGGGTAGGTAGGTAGGTTGGTAGGTAGGGCCCGGGAATGGGACAGGCTCTGCCCAGCACTCCCCTGCCTTCCAGGCTGCTGCTTTGCTTCATGTGCTGCACCACAATGCTGTCCATGTGGCTGTCCAACACCTCCTCCACCGCCATGGTGATGCCCATCGTGGAGGCCGTGCTGCAGGAGCTGGTCAGTGCCGAGGAGGAGCAGCTCGTGGCGGGCAACTCCAGCGCCGAAGAGGCCGAGCCCATCAGTACTGTTTGCTGGAGTTCATCTCCCCCTTGCTCCTCCAACCTCCTCCCCGGGGCTCCCACCAGGCTCCTCCTGTGCAACTCCCCAGCGTGGTGACCGCCCCATGACCCCTCACCTACGCCCTCCCTCACCTTCCACCTCCTCCCTGCTCTCCCCTCATCCCCACCCCAGCCCTTGCAACCAGAAGCTTTCCTGCACCCCATTCCCAGCTCTTTCTTCCTCCTTTACTTACGGGTGCCCCTCTGCTCCTTGTCCCCCAAATGCCCAAGGGTCACTACAACCCCCTGGGGCCTATGTGCACCCACGAGCTGCGCTATGCCTCCAGAGTGGAGGGAAGGGGAATCGTCACCCCCACAACCCGTGGGGGCAGCTCCAGCCTCTGTGTCTCACTCCCTGCTTTTCTTTGCTACGGCAGGTCTTGATGTAAACAACAGCCAGCCTTCTCTGGAACTCATCTTTGTCAATGAAGAGTGAGTATGACCATCCTCCTCCCAGACAGGGCCCCTCAGAGGCCATTGGGGAGGTCGGGGAAAGACAGGACCTGGGCCCACCAACAGCTCTTTTAGAAGTGGGGGTACAAGCTCCCCATCTTGCCACTCCTTGGGTCCCCCTACCTCCTCTGCCTTAACCACAGGGATGGCAGTGATGACTGAATCGGGATGGATATATGAATGGTCCATACATCTGCCAAACAAAATTTCATCTGAATTGATGTCCCATTCTCTTAGGAGAATAATATGTTTAGTCTATTAATGGAAAAATGCATAACAGATGTCACTGGAGATTCTTGGAGAATCACGAAATATTTTATAGGTATTACATGTGGTCTTAGTAGACTTGGTCTTGTTAGATGCGGCAAAGAAAACTTAGGTGACAGGTTGGGGACGGGACAAAGGTGGTGACAGGGCCACGTGATGGTGGGAGGGAGAAGTGCAGCCTCAGACATTCTGAGAGGCGGGTCCAGTAACAGCTGATTTCTTTTGGAGAGTGTGTTGCAAAATGAGGTCTTCAAAGTATTCTGGGATGAGTCATCCACACCGAAGAGTTGGACTTTAAGCACAGCTCAGCCTGGGGACGTCCCCTCTCATAAGGAGAGCGCATGCTGAGTGACATCACCTGCCTCGGGACAGGACGGGAGCAGCAGGGTGCCATCAGGACGTGGCTCTAGTTTTTCTCCCACCACCGTCTTTGTTATAGCATATTGGATGTCTCGATGATGTCTCAGGCAAATCCCCCAGCTCTTCTGGTTCCTTTCAGATATTATAACGATCTCATTTTCAGACATTTGGAAATCTAGTCCACTTTCATATCAAAACTTTAATCTCTCACCTAAAGCTTCTCCCCCTACCCCCGGCCCAGGCCTGCAGAAGCAGCAAGGTGAAGGGAGTCGCACTTCCATCGCTCTTCCTCCCCTTCGCTTCTCCTCCTCCAGGGCTAGGGCAGAGGCTCCAGGGTGCAGGGGAGATACAGGGGCAGAAAGGGTCTGGGCTGGAGCTTTTGTGGTCTGGGGTCGGGCCTCTCTGAGATTCAGACCCCGCTCTTTCCCTTGTGGGGCGCCTGCTCTCAGGGTCTGTGGAGTATCAGGACCCTGTGTAGCCCCAGGCCTGACGGCAGGATAATTCCCCATGCCACTCCGCCCCTTGGCTGTGCTCTGGCGCTTCACTGCCCACCGCCCCTGGGTCCCGGGTTGCCTCTATCACCCTGGCAGGGCCTTTTCCAGATGGCTCCAGCCCAGCTTCCATCCAGGTCCCCACCCCTGAGAAGACTCAGCGTCGCCGCCCTGTTGGACACTGACGTCACAGGCTGCTCCCGTGGCAGCGGGACTTTGCTCCTCTCTGGGGCCTCTCTGGCAGCAACCCGTTGGCTTCTCGCCTTCGCTCTTTTCCACACGAAAACACACGTCTCCAAACCCAAAGCAAAAGCTCGCTTTGTCCCTAGAACTCTCTGAGCATCTTTTGTGCTGCTGGGAGCCAGGGCTGTCTGCCGGATGTGCAGGTGGCGCTCGTGTCCTACGGGCAGCGCCCCACGTGCCATCTGAGGGTCCTTGCCTGCCCTCCTCACCCAGTGTGGGAAGGAGGGGGCGGAAGTAGCACAGCACATTCTCCTCCCGGGCAAGAGTCTCTGCACAGAATGCTTCACCCTGATGCCCGTCGACTCCCTCCCCTTCCCTGACAGAACCTGGGGATGGCGATGCTGCGGGGCTCCGTGTCCTGCTCGTGTGCCCAGACGCTCCTGTCTTCACAGCGCGTGAGCTGGTGCCACCCACTGTCCTCACGACTGAGACGAACCAGCAACATTCACTGAATACTCAGTGTGTCAGTTACACTGGCGATTAGGTTCTCACTTTCCTCCGTCCTCAAGGCAAAGGTTGGGGACCAGCAGGTGTGGGAGGGACTCAGCAGGTGCAGTCAGGGATCAGAAATTCTCCCCTTCTCTCCTTCTCGCTTGCCTTTCTCTGGGTGTCATCCAGGCCCCTCCCTGCTCCTGCCACCTCACATACGCATGTCACAAGTTCCTCTGTCTAGATAGTGGCCTTCCCCAAGGCAGCCAGCGAGGACGTGGTCCAGGGTGCAGGCTCTCGGTCAGACAGAGGCGGACTCCTAGCCCACTCCCCAACTCAGCATCCAGGCACCAAGTGATGGTGTATATAGAGGTTGTAATCCCTGTCCCATAGATCTGTTATGAGGATTCACGATGTCATGACAATTAAAGCCCATATTTAAGTGCTCAGCACCTAATAAGCACTCCATGTCCGCTATTGTTAGGAGTTAGTATTGATTCAAAGGAAACATGCTGCCTCTGCCCTCGGGAGGAAGCAGCCCCTGGCTCCAGGAATCCTTACAGCATCTCAGAAGGCAAGGAAGACTAGGGCGGATCAGCCTTCTTTGCAGGCTACAAAACTTGAGTCCAGAGAGTTTAAGTCCCTTACACCAAACGCCCAACGCAGGAGAACTGCCCTCTCCTCAAGTCTGGGCCACTGTTGCTCCCGTTTCCTTTGCTTTGTTCCAGCACCTCGACTGCAGACCTCGCTTCTCTGATGCACAGCAAGGTATGGCCTTGGGTTTTCTCTGTGCTTTGGGATCACTTGGCAGTCCCTCAAGACAGCTGAGGGACAGAGACGCCTGGCAGCTTGTCCTGGAGCCCAGCAGCCCCCACGGATGTAAGGGAGGGGAGGCGCTCACACAGGCCGGGATGTAAGAAGGGCCTGGGGGGTTCTGAACCCCGGTCTGGAGTACTGGCTTTAAAGTACAGCTAACTTCTTTTCATGGAAACCCAAGACTCAGCCATCTAGATTTTTAAGAGCCACAGATTCAACCTTAGAATTCCTCTCAGCAGGGATTCCACTTACAAAAAAAATTTTTTTTGAGACAAGGTCTCACTCTGTCACTCAGACTGGAGTGCAGCAGTGCAATCATACATAGCTCAGTGCAGCCTCAAACTCAAGTTCAACTGATCCTCCAGCCTCAGCCTCCCGAGTAGTAGATAGTACTACAGGTGTGGGCCACCATGCTTGGCCACACAATCTTATTAAAAGGGACACATTTATAGGGGAAAGCAAAGTTAACTGCACACTGCTACTCGAACCCACCCCTTTCCCCCAATGCTGGTTTTACATCTCTTCATGAGAGGTAAGAAAGACCAGTGAAACTGTGGACTTTGCTATGGTGAGATTTTAGTTTTCATTTTCTTTGTTAAAAAAAAGAAAGAAAGAAAAAAGAAGGGTTCTTCATTACCTAAGGAAGTCCCAGAAAGTCTGGCTGTCCTATAAGGACAGGGCCATGGTCTACCAAGTTTCAAAAGCCTCTTCAAGTGGGGTGCTTGACACCAGGCTGGCGGGGGAGCATGGGACAGAGGCAGGTGTGGGTGAGGGCCACCCCCACCCCGTGCTGCTCTCTCATTCCCACGTGCTGAGGACGGGTGGCCTGGGATGACTAGGTGCTTCGTTTCAAGGCACGGAGCTCACCACATTCGCTTCCTAATAGAGTGATGGCCTTTGTCCCAACAGAACCTGAATGGTGTGCCTACGATCACCAGCCCCATTAAGACAGCAAACCAACACCAGGGCAAGAAGCAACACCTGTCCCAGGTAATGGAACTGCACCTTCTGGCCCTGTTTCCTTCCTAAAATGCCTTGAGCTTTCCAAGGGCACTGGTCTTGAAGTTGCGAGGGCGGCGGGCTGGTGAGCTGTCACCAGGCCCTCTTTCCCCACATACATGTCTGGCCCGTGTGCACCATGGAGATGAGACCTCCAGCTCCCCTGACTTTGGCAAAACAGCCCAGCTTCCACGCCCCAGCTTCTTCAAGCATAAAAGCTAAGGGTTGGTCTAGATCAGAGGTGCTCAAGCTATTCCTCAAAGGTGCTTCGGAAACACTGAACCTTTTTTTTTTTCTTTCTTTTTTTAGTATCCTTAGATTGTAAGGCAACTGCTTTTCTGCATGAATTAGGATCTTTCTGCTACTTACCACTGAAACAAAATGCAGAAATCAAATGAATGTTAAGGCAGCTGTCACTTATAACCCTCGATTTCAACTTTTTGTGTTCATCATAACATTCTCACTTATTCAACATCCATCATCATCATAAATAACCGTCAGCATTTATGAAATGCTTATTGTTTACCAAGCACTGTGCTCAGCATTTTCTCTCTGGTCTTGGCTCAGTGAAGTAGTGACTTTGAACTCCAGTTTTGCAAATAAGGCAGAAAGATGAAATTATGTACCCAGGGCTATGAAGAAGAGCACCTTGATTCAAATCCAAGTCTCCCTGACCACATGCAATTAGCCCCCAGATAAACTTCCAGTTACAAAATAGATGTATGCCAAGTCTTTCTTCAGCTCTCCTAGGAAGACGGGGCAATGGTGAAGGGCTTTGAGAAGTGTAGCAAGGTGGCCTCTTCCCCACTGGTTTTGTTATGACCTGACTGCTGACATTTGTGCCAGCTCCTCTCCTAGTCTCTTGAGAATCAGCAAGAGTGGCCAGGCATGGGGGGAGGGGCAGAACAGGGGCACTTGCTTCTTGGATTCACACTGGAGTCCAGAGCTCAGCAACCTCTCTGGCCCCGAGAGGCTGTCATCAGGACCAGCAGGGCCTGAGAGGCCCACAGCTAGGCTGGGGCTTACAGGCAAGGGGGAAGAAAAAAGCAGCAAGGAAAAGCCAACAGGCAGGAAGAAGAGAGTGAGGAAGGAAGGGAAGAAAGA